>NC_133328.1:437485313-437855275 GCF_042186555.1 Aquarana catesbeiana | reverse complement strand
ACAGTAGAATCTGGTCCAATTTGTGGATTTTTGCTCTTCTAGCGGCAGGTCTTTTAGACACCCAGGGGTGCAAGATGTACTCAGCTTCCTTCAAACAGGCTTAGATCTACCATTATCCATCAGCTCGCTTAGGGTCCAGGTTTCTGCACTGTCGGCCTTCTCTGGGTCCTCTTGGGCAACTAATCCGTTAATCCGGCAATTTTTTCGCGGAGCTTCAAGGCTCAAGCCCCAAAGGAAATCCAGATTCCCCAAATGGGACCTGCCACTTGTCCTCGACTCAATCTCCGGATTCAGTACTACCGGGCCTTCCCCGCTCTCTATCAAGGACTTCTCAGCAAAAGTTGTCTTTCTAGTAGCCGTCACATCGGCAAAAAGAGTCTCTGAGATTGGCTCTCTGGGTTGTGAAGAACCCTTCCTGACGTTCTTCCCGGACCGAGTAGTCCTCATCCCTATGCTGGGTTCTAACCCGAAAGTGTCCTCGGTGTTCCATGATAATCAGGAGATAGTCCTTCCTACGTTTAGGTCTCCGGGGTTCTCCGAGATTCATCCTCTGGATCATAGGTGTGCTCAGCTATTGCATTAGGGTGTGCACCCAAGCTCCAACACATTTGCGTTTGACATATTTACCGGCCTCTTCCCCGCTCTCCATCCTGAAACAATGGAAGAAGGGGGACCCGGGCAACAGAAGGAAGAGGAACAGGGAAAGGAGGGGTGACGGGGTGGCATATCTTAGTACCGATCCCTTATATTTTCCTCCTGTGGCAGCTGAATGTTGACAAAAGGGAGAGGAGGAGAAGCCTACTTCAGCTGCTGCAGGAGGAAAATACAGATTGGATCCACTAAATTCCACCCCGCCACCTCTCCTGTCCATGTTCTGAGGGTCGGCAAGGAAGGATTGCGATTTACCTGTCACCTGCCCACCATTGACAGATTGCCAACCCCAGGATTAGGGTGTGCCCAGGCACACCTGGCACACCCCTTGCGCACGCCTATGCTCTGGATGTAGGGGAAGCAATTAAAGAATACCTGAGAGTGACTTCTCCTTCAGACGTTCTGACCATTTGTTTTTTTTACACTCTGGAAGCAATAAAGGGAAGAAAGCCTCGATTAGGACACTCGCTACTTGGATTGTACAAACTATTCAACAAGCATACAGGGCGAAGGGCTTGGCTCCTCCACAGGCGGTGACAGCTCACTCCACCAGGGGAATGGCAGCTTTATGGGTGGCAGCTTGACACGTGGCCCCAGACACCATTTGGAAAGCGGCCTCGTGGGCCTCTATCAACACTTTCATGTCTCATTACTGTATTGAGCCTGCTTCATTGTCCTCTGTAAACTTTGGTTTGAGAATCCTATCGGCTGATAGGACAAATTAAAATTATGTTTGATTCAGCATACCCACCCGTGTGGTCGGCTAGTTATTTCCCACATGTAGGCTGCCATGGAGTCTGTCGGGAAAAAGGAAAATTTATTATCAAATACTTACCGTAATTTTCCTTTCCTGATGACAGACGGAGTTCCCACCCATTGGTCAAAGAGTAGGCTAGTTACGGAACGCAGTAGCTAGTGGTGAGTACTCATTTATGGGAATGGGGTCCTATAGCATTGGAGAGGAGGCGGGGTTAACCCACACATAGGCTGCCATGGAGTCCATCAGGAAAGGAAAATTACGGTAAGTATTTGATAATAAATTTTCCTTTTTTTGTCTTACATTATTTTTCAGATGAATACTTTGCATAATGTTTTCATCACCTCCCATCTGTAGTAAATGTTGTTGTTGCAGTAACGATTATGACAAAGTGCGTAAAGGATAAGTTCACCTTTAAAAAAATAATACTATGCAGGTAAAAAATGTGCATTTATTTATTTTTTTACTTGGAACCTGGAAAGCATTGATCAGCAGATCGTGGGAGCAGTGCAGGACTCCAGTAGACTTCTCATTGTTTCTGTCTTCTTGTACCTTGTACAGGCAGACAGATACAGACTGAAAGGAAGAATGAATGAGCCTTCCAGAGCGCTCAACCAGAGCGCCATGGTAGGATAGTTCATTGATACTACAAGCCGACAGCCGCAAAGATTGTTGGGACTTGTAGTTTCCCATTCACAGAAGACTGTCAATGAATGATGGCAGGCAGAGCTCCACACGGCCAGGTTTTTTTCAAACAGTGACAGTGGGTGCCCAGAGAAGGTGCTCGCCAGTTGTCACTGGGGGAGGGAGAGAGCCTGCAGCTGCTTAAACGTGTTCCACCTTAAATATGGCTGGAACATGTAACATTTTCCAAAACGTGAACTTATCCTTTAAGGCCCTGTTTACATCTAGTGACATGGAAGCATCTTGTTTTTTGTAAGTTTTTTTCACATTGTTCTTTGCTGTGTTTTTGGAGCAACAGCATTCAATTGAATGGGGTGCCTTGCACTCCAAAAATGCGCCATTGCAGATCCTGTATTTTTTTTCTAACCAACTTTGGTGCGTTTTTGGACAGCACAATTTGGCATGTTTTTTGCGTGACAAAACGCCTTTTGTTTGGAGGGTTTGGGGTGCTATTAGGAATAAACGGAACTAAAATGCACATACGCAATCTAGAATCACAGGCAAAATTGCACAATTGATGCAGTTGCTCAGATGTGAACAGGGCCTTAGTACTATTTGAAAGTAGGCACAATCTACTTTGGATCTACAGTATTGTAGCCACTTTCAGAGTTTTGTTACTTCCGTTGCCCCACATTTCAGGTTGACTTACCTGATTTAGTTGTTTTGGAGGAAGCAATAGCAACAGATTGTAAATATTGTTCTCCTGCCAAACAAGTTAAAACTGATATTATTCTGGTGGGAATGTCCCACAGTACAGACCGTCTTTGCTACACCCTTGACCCCTGACTGAACAATGGCACCGTGCCAGTTTAAGCTCCTACCTTTAATCACCATGGCAGCCAAACTGACCATTGCAAAAGCATGGAAATCCCCTCATTCTATTCCAGCGATGAAACACAGAATTATTCATGCAACGATTTACACCAAAATTGAGGCGTCACTTTGGATAGAGTGTCCTTTAATGAAAAACTCTGGAGGCCCTGGATCACTCACTACCTGCCTCCAGACTTGATGAGACTCTTCTGCTGCCATGACAGTCTAGTTGGGACCTCCTCCCTCAAAGACAACCTGAGGCCTGCCTGTCACAAGGGTCCCGGTCCTCTATAGGGGCTCTTTTTGTCTTTTTATAGCATGATATATGTTGATGTCTTGCATTCTACATTTTTTGGCTTACATTTCTGTAATGTACTTTGATATACTTTACTTTTCAATATTTTTTATTGAAGTAACAAGACGGTGTCATATAAGGCACAATCTTTGAACAATAGTGCAAACAGATGTTGAACAGAGCACAAATACAATAATGCTTTCCCCTCAAAATGTTCATAAGCATAAGACTTCCTAATGTTAAACAGAGAGATCTCAACATTAAATGTTCTTGGTGGGAGTACCAGTAGAAATGACAATACAATATAGAAAGATGCAAGTCATTAGCAATAGGGTTGAGGAATATACATTCGATCCACTAGGGACTGACTACTTAATGCCCCATCGAGCCACTTTGACATGTAGTACTAGGAAGGGCTATGTCAAAGGGAAAAGAGATAGGGGGCAAGGAACAGGGAAGGGGGGGGGGGGTGGAGATATGAATACTTTACATAATGTTTTCATCATATTAAATTTTCAAATCCAAAATCTAGTGACTACAGGACACTGCCACCATACATGATACATTGTACCCATCTGGCCACAATGTCTAAAGCAAGTGGGAGATGAAGATGGGTGCATCCTCGCAACTCTAGTCGGGACCAAATACTAAGGTAGGAGTGTTCTATAGTTTGCTTCAGTTAGTGTTGTATTAATAGATACTTTGGATAAAGCATAAGCAATATCTTGGCAGTCAGATAATTCAAAAGTGGTATTCAAGTCCCGATCCCATTGAATCATGTAAGGGAGCTAAGTAGTAGATACCCGTCCCTGTAGGAGGCCCTTCGTTTGATAAGATAATTCAAAATTTGTATCTGCAAGGGGTCCATCTAACAAGTTAAGTTTAAATCGTACAAAAGCTGAATGTACCTAAATAGTTCACCAGAGGGCATCTGCAACGTGCCCTTAAAATATTGCAAAGATAATCACCTATCCTAAAAAGCCCATAGGAATGGCATTGGAGTCAGTCCGGGGGAGAACTCAGGGTTGCAGAACATGGGGGCTAGCGGGGTATGTGGGAATGTGGGATTTACGATGTCGTACCCCATCCCAGACTGCTGGCAAGTGAGACTGGGTAGGACAAAAAATAGTGGTGCGAAAACAGCTAAGAAGCCACATTAGGAAGCTAATGGCAAAAGGGTGGCACGAAAGAGCCTCAAAAGAGAACTTGAGGGGTGTAGATCCCTTGGCCGTTGTGTAGGAAAGCTGAGTTATTTGAGCGGCTTGATAGTATACTGGTAAATTAGGGAGGCTAAGCCCACCACACGGTTTCAAAACATACAACGTCAATTTATTCATTCAGGGTTTTTTTACTACCCCAAATAAAGCGAAGGACTTCTGATTGTAAATGCTGTTATTCTCCCCTTGGGACTGCAATTGGTAAGGTCCTAAAATAATAGAGTATCCTGGGTAAAAATGTCATCTTAATAGAGTTGATTCTGCCAAACCAAGATATATATATTGCAGATCCTCTCCAGTTCTGTCAGGTTGGATGGTAAACGTTGGTGGACAGCCATTTTTAGGTCTCTCTAGAGATGCTCAATTGGGTTTAAGTCAGGGCTCTGGCTGGGCCATTCAAGAACAGTCACGGAGTTGTTTTGAAGCCACTCCTTCGTTATTTTAGCTGTGTGCTTGTTGGAAGGTAAACCTTTGGCCTAGTCTAAGGTCCTGAGCACTCTGGAGAAGGTTTTTGTCCAGGGTATCCCTGTACTTGGCCGCATTCATCTTTCCCTCGATTGCAACCAGTCGTCCTGTCCCTGCAGCTGAAAAACACCCCCACAGCAGGATGCTGCACCACCATGCTTCACTGTTGGGACTATATTGGACAGGTGATGAGCAGTGCCTGGTTTTCTCCACACATGCCGCTTAGAATTATGGCCAAAAAGTTCTATCTTGGTCTCATCAGACCAGAGAATCTTATTTCTCACCATCTTGGAGTCCTTCACGTGTCTTTATTTAGCAAACTCCATGCGGACTTTCATGTGTCTTGCACTGAGGAGAGGCTTCCGTTAGGCCACTCTGCCATAAAGCCCTGACTGGTGGAGGGCTGCAGTGATGGTTGACTTTCTACAACTTTCTCCCATCTCCCAACTGCATCTCTGGAGCTCAGCCATAGTGATCTTTGGGTTCTTCTTTACCTCTCTCACCAAGGCTCTTCTCCACCGATAGCTCAGTTTGGTCGGACGGCCAGCTCTAGGAAGGGTTCTGGTCATCCCAAACATCTTCCATTTAAGGATTATGGAGGCCACTGTGCTCTTAGGAACCTTAAGTGCAGCAGAATTTTTTTGTAACCAGGCCAGATCTGTGCCTTGCCACAATTCTGTCTGAGCTCTTCAGGCAGTTCCTTTGACCTCATGATTCTCATTTGCTCTGACATGCATTGTGAGCTGTAAGGTCTTATATAGATAGGTGTGTGGCTTTCCTAATCAAGTCCAATCAGTATAATCAAACACAGCTGGACTCAAATGAAGGTGCAGAACCATCTCAAGGATGATCAGAAGAAATGGACAGCACCTGAGTTAAATATATGAGTGTCACAGCAAAGGGTCTGAATACTTAAGACCACGTGATATTTCAGTTTTTCTTTTTCAATAAATCTGCACAAATGTCAACAATTCTGTGTTTTTCTGTCAATATGGGGTGCTGTGTGTACATTAATGAGGAAAAAAAATGAACGTAAATGATTTTATCAAATAGATGCAATATAACAAAGAGTTTTTAAATTTAAGGGGGTCTGAATAAGGGGGTCTGAATACTTTCCGTCCCCACTGTGTGTATATATATATATATATATATATATATATATAAATAAAAGTATAAAATTTTATTAAAATGAATTAAAAAAATACAATATATAAAGACACATATACAAAAACAAAAAAATGTATATAATGTAGAGGAGCAATTAGGCCGAGAAGGTGGTGACCAGGAGGTTAATGGCAGGTCACTTGTTACCTACTAGTTTCGCCAAAGCATTGGCTTCATCAGGTGAATAGAATACAAGAGGGTACGTACATTGTACAGTGATTCAAAAAGGATATATTAAAATAAAATCAAAATAATCATGTCAGATAGATGCGTGTTGTTGAATGATCAGGCAACATGATAATATATGTCCAGACCCCTTCCCCCACATGATCGCACCAACAGCCCCTCACAAATAATGGGAATCCCATAAGCCCAAAATATCAACCAAAAATACCCCAGTAGCACCAAAGAACAGGGTCAGTGCGGCCCAATGCCGAAGGGGGCAGCAAGCCCACACAGCCACACTATGGCTGCAGAGGGCCAAAGAAAGACCTAGTTAAAACTGAAAAAAGGGAAAAAGAAAGAAAAAATACTAAAAACAAAAAATGGCTCAGAAGAGCTCATGTCAATATCGTAGAAAGAGCTAAATAGCCTCAATACATACCAATATCTTCAACAATAAATAGAAAAGGGGTGCTGTGTTTGTCCAGGGAAAATGATCCAACCAGCACAGGGCATAAGCTTGGATAAACTTAGAAGAAAGGTTGCTGAATTGGAGCAAAAAAAAAAGGGGGATCAGAGAAGGTGATATATGAAGAAAATGAAATAAAATAAATAAACTGCACACAAGTAGAAACCCTATTCATTGCTGAGGATGCTTACCCCGGAAGCAGTGTGGTAGAACCCAGGTCACTCAGCAGGCTTAGAGTGGTGGAGATAGGCAGGGGACTGTGGCGAAGGACAGAGCCAGGTCTGACTGGCCAAAAATGTCCAAACACCCAGCGTTCACGAACATAATCAAGGAAAAAGTGAATCAGAGTGGCTTAAACGAAAACGGAGCATATGTGTAAGTTGTCTATCAACTATAAGGAGACAGGCATTAACCAGGTAAAGCGACAGCAGGAAATTACCTCCAATCGAAATGTACAGCATGTTAGCACCCCAGTAAGTCGGCAACTAACTATCAGCCAGGTTGACTTTAAAGCCCCCCACCTGACTGGCGAAGAAACTAGCCAATCGGGAGCGGACAGAAAACAGCCTTAGCGCCTGCGCAGAAGCATCAACCGGACGCCTACAATGCCCAGAATGCCAAGCGCAGCGAGAGCCACGCCGCAAGGAAGGACCATGCAGCGTAGACAAAGGTGGGCGTGGCGATTAAGGCCCTGATGGTGGAATGGACAGATGGTCTCGCATATCCAATAGGAGGGTGTAAAAGAGCGGCAGATATACACGAAGAAAGCTACGGGGCAGGTGGAGGCTGTGGGGCGGGCTTAATGTCAAAGACAACAAGACCTTGGGTGTCCATACAGCCAAAGGCCGTGGACCAAAGTACCCCCCAAGGATGGACCAGCAGCAAACCATGCACAGAGGGAAAAGTGAGAAACCGGTGGAGTAAACAAAGAGAACGGAACAGACAGGAAAAGCCATGTAGTGCTCCAATATACATGACAATTCTAACATGTACCTGACCATCCAACATATCCAAGCATCATATCATAACAAGAAAACAAAAGTGTACAGCAAAATGACAACGGTACAATAAAGTATACTACAATAATGTAGTCCACAATGCAGAAAGTTCAGTAATTCCAACATGTATTATAATTAATTGAAAATAAAGAAAGATAAAGAGATGTTTTAAATGAATTATGATAGAGAACAAAAGCCAAATGCGAAAATTCTCTGTGTAGATCCCAAGGAGGGTGGAGGGATCAGAGGGGCAGTAAAACGTCAATTGCGGATAAGGGGAGGAAAAAAGACGATGGAATGCAGGAATGGCCAATGGCAAACATCCAGACCAAAACAAATGGAGACACAGCCCGGACATCAAAAAAAACACGGAATATTGTATAAACGGACCAAAACAAAAATGATAGTATATAAAATATTATAAAAACAATTTAAAACTAATATATTCATTTAAACCTGGGTACTTAATGGTGTCCAAACTGTGTATCCACCTGGTTTCTATCTGTAACAAGGTAACATCAGTATCACTGCCACAAACATGTAAGGGTACATGCTCTAAGGCGGCGAAACGTATAGTGTTAGGATCAAAATCATATTGGCTTCCGATGTGTCTATTAAGAGCAGTGGTCGTGAGTCGTTTGTAAAGTGGCATGATATAGTTCCGAATGAGCTTGAAAAACGGGCGTTTCGTCTTACCGACGTAAAAACATCCACAAATGCAGGTGGCCAAATAGACCACTCCAATTGTATTACATGTGACTCTGTGTTTAACAAACTGTTTCTGTTTTCACTGTTTTCTTTCAGAGCAATGTATGTACCCTCTTGTATTCCATTCCCCTGATGAAGCCAATGTTTTGGCGAAACTGATAGGGAACAAGTGACCTGCCATTACCCTCCTGGTCACCATCTTCTCAGCCTGTAGATTGCCTACTTGCTCCTCTACATTAGATATATATTTATATTTTTTATTTTATATTTTTTGTTTTTGTATATTTGTCTTTATATATTTTATTTTTTTAATTCATTGTAATAACATTTGATACTTTTATATATACTCTGTATTATTTTATTCTTGGCACCCTCCACTGCTGCTCCCCTCTGTAACCTCTCCATAAAATTCTAGCTGCTTGGCTTTCATTTTTTCAACAAAAATCTCATATAAGCTTTAACATATTAGTGTAATTTCAAATGTTGTTTTCAATCTTTTCCAATCTGTAGCTTTCATCATAATGAGTGGTGAACCTGCAACAAAGCTCCTTGTTCAGGCACTTCCTGTTATTGGTTGAAAACTGTCCTCCATTTATGCTCCTGCAATGTTATCCTGACACATGAGTCCCTGATAGAGACTAGGAGTAGCCATGCTGACACACATCTGCATCCATGGTCCATCCTTGTCACTTTGACAAGCCTGCAGACATCACTGAAGGAGACTAAGTTTTGAGGAACTTACAGCCATTAGACCAGGCAGGGTGTGAACTGGTTAAGTGATACAAGAACTTTTGGCTGGGCAGCCAGTCAGTGTTTTGTGACATCCAAATTTGGAGTCTAGTAGCAGTTCTACTCCAGATTTTTAAAGTGATTGTAAAGGTAAATTTAAAAACAAATAACAAACATGTCTATACTTCTATGCTTTGTGCAATGGAATTGCACAGAGTGGCCGCGAACCTCCTCTTTTCTGGTCCCCCGTTGGCTGGTGCTACTGGCCCCTCCCCTCTGTCCAGGGCCCCGCCCTCTGCTCCCTCGTCACTGACTTTAACTGATAGCACTGGGAGCCAATGGCTCCCAGTGCCCCAGCAAAGCCAGCGAGACCCGGGAAGTGAGGGGAGAGAAGAGCTGCAGACGTGCATGGTGATGGATGGAATGAGGGCTCAGGTAAGTTAAGGGGGGGGACGAAGGATGCTGACACCTAAACATTTTTTTCCTTAATGCAAGGATATGCAATGTATTAACGTAAAAAAAGTTAAGGCTTTGCAACCACTTTAATATAACACTGAACTAGCTGCTAATATAATTTCTCTGTAGTAGGGAAGGCTGTTGTTCTATGAATTCTAATACTTGTTGAAGTTTAAGCTAAATAACTTAATGTGAAGACTATTTATTAATCTAGCAATACAGATTTCAAAGTTTAAGAACCCTTGGTCCAGAGCAATAATGTGCAGCTGACGCTTGAGCTAGTGCATGTAGACACAAAGTGCCTAAAAGAGGCTGAAAGATATGAGCAGCACTGAAGTTCCAACAAAGGATAAATAAAAGTTTTATTAAAAAAAAAAACAAAACAAAAAAAAACATGTAAATGTCTTAAAGTGGTTGTAAAGTCAGAAGGTTTTTTTTATCTTATTCATTCTATGCATTAGGATAAAAAACCTTCTGTGTGCAGCAGCCCCCCAGCACCCCTAATACTTACCTGAGCCCCATCTTGATCCAGCGACGTTGCATGAGAGCCTTAGCTGTCCGGGAATCTCCCTCCTGATTGTCTGGAGCACAGCAGCAGGCGCCATTTGCTCCCACTGCTGTCAATCAAAGTCAGTGAGCCAGTGAGGAGAGAGAGAGAGAGGGGGTGTGGCTGAGCCACAGCTCAGTGTCTGAATGGACACACAGAGCAGCGCCTGGGCTCGGGTGCCCCCATAGCAAGCTGCTAAAGTTAACAAAACTTTAATCAAACTAAATCTGTCACTGACCCAATGCAAATCAGGAGATGTGACTTCACTCTGACTTTGGTTTGTTTATTGAGTATACAATGTTATAAAGATACATAAAGTAAGTTTACAAGGATCTATAAAGTAAGCTCATTGTTTTACAGTAGGGTTTATATAAGTAAATATCATGAAATTTCAAATATTAAACATTGGGTTCACGTAAACCTAAATTAAAGATAGATATCATTTCCTTAGTTACTTTTGTAGGTATTTAAATGGTTTATACCTACTATACATATTGTTTACAAGTAGAGTGTATATAGGTCAAATAAATTCTGATAATGAGCTTTAATCGTAAGGTGGAGAAAAGGAAAGAGAAAGAAGAAAAAGGGTTGAAAGGTAGAGGTATGGTCCACAAGGTTGTCCTGCTCGTCAGTTTATTATTCTTTTTAGTTCTCTTTGAAGCCTTAGAATGGGTGTCTCTGTAAGTCATTTAATCTGTTACCATGGCAACAGGACAGAGTCATTGAAGTTTGACAGGAACTGTTGTTTTATCCAAGGATGCCAAAGTTTTTCAAATTTTGGAATTTGATTTTGATCGATGGCTACCATCTTAGCATGGGACATTGTATTATTCATTTTGTGAATTGTTTCTGCTAGTACCAATGTAGGAGATTTCCATGCCTTGGCCACTGTTTGTTTTGCAGCCGTTATTAGTTGGATCATAAGTTTGAATTGAGAGAGCGTTAACCATCCCGGTTTTAGATTAAGTAACGTTAAATATGGATCTGGTTGTATTATTTTTTTAAATATTTTAGATGCAATCACGAAGACTTCCTTCCAGAAGGTTTGGATTACTGGGCACGTCCACCATATGTGTAAATGTGTGCCTATTTCTGGGCATCCTCGAAAACAAAGAGCTGAGGTATTAGGTGAATATTTTGCCACTCTAGCGGGTACAAGGTACCAGCGAGTTAGGACTTTATAATTTGTCTCCAGTGCTAAGATGTTGGGTGAAGATGACTTAGATGTGAGCCATATGTTAGACCAGTCCGTGTCTTCTAAAGTTCGTCCCAGGTCCTCCTCCCACCTCTGAACGTAAGAGGGTCTATTAAGATTTGCTACTCCATATAATTGATTATAAAGTGATGAAATTGTACCTTTAGCAAATGGATCTTTTGTACAGATTGATTCAAAAATGGATAATTGGGATAATGGTGTATCCCCCTTTAGGAATGGTGTATAGAAATTTTTGATTTGGAGATATCTAAATATCTCAGAGTTTGGTAGATCATATTTTTCTCTAAGCGATGGGAATGAAAGGAATGATTTAGATGCTATGAAGTCATTTAGTGTCTGAATGCCTGATGTTGTCCAAGCTTTAAAAGAATTTGGGTAGATCCATGCCGGATAAAAGGCCGGATTTCTGATAAAAGAAAGGAGAGGATTGTGTGGAGATTGTAACTGATATTTGGTTTTTAGTTTATCCCAGAGAGATAAGAAGTGTTTAGTTATGGGATTATGAATTTTAAAGCGGTCTTTAGGATCAAGCCATAATAAATTTGATATTAATAGAGGGTCATTTTCTGAAGCCTCTATAAATACCCATAATGAGATTTCCTGTTTTGCATGGTATTTGGACAGACTGGCCAAATGTGCTGCTCTGTAGTAGTTAGTAAAATTAGGGTATCCCAGGCCTCCTTTATTTTTGGGAAGATGTAGTGTGTGTATAGGTATACGTGGTTTAGAAGAGCCCCATATAAACGAAGTTGCTCTTTTTTGTACTATTCTCAAAAAATAGGAAGGAATTGGGATAGGGAGGACTCTGAATAGATAAAGCAATTTGGGTAGAATAGTCATTTTGATTGCATTAATCTTCCCTATCCAGGATAAAGGAAGTTGCGACCATTATTTTATTAGATTTGTGATCTGTCTTAATACAGGAGGATAATTGGTTGAGAATAAGTCAGAATGAGATGCTGTTAAATGAATTCCAAGATATGGGATTGATTTTTCTGCCCATGTGAATGGGAGTGCAGCCCTAGCCGGGATCAATTCCATGTTTGTGAGTGAAATATTAAGCACTAGGCATTTCTTAGGATTAATCATAAGGCCGGATAGGGCTGCAAATCCATCAAGAGCTGGTATTAAGTTAGGACCAGAGACCTGTGGTGATGATAGAAAAAGTAATATATCGTCTGCAAATATACATAATTTGTGTGTAATACCTCCTACTTCAATGCCAGTTATAGTTTGGTTTGTTCTGATGTATTGGGCCATGGGTTCGAGTATAAGGGCAAATAATAAGGGAGATAATGGGCAACCCTGTCGGGTACCTCTTTCGATATTAAAGGCTTCAGATTTGTATCCAGCATATTTTATATAGGCTTTGGGTTTATTATATAATGCCTTGATCCATGTTAAAAAGTGTGGTCCAAAACCCCATTTTTGTAATGAATATTGCATATATTGCCAGGATACTGTGTCAAATGCCCTCTTAATATCGAGAGATAGAAAACATAAAGGGATTTTCCGTTTTTTAGCAATATGTGCCAATAACACTGCCCTGCGTATATTATCGCCTGCCTGTCTATTTGGCATGAAGCCTACTTGATCTCTATGTATTAATTTTCCTATAATGCTATTGAGGCGTTTTGCTATTATTTTTGCTAATAATTTAATATCGAGGTTTAACAGAGAGATAGGCCGATAATTCACACAGGAAGTATCATCAGAAAGGGGTTTTGGGATCATACAAACAATTGCCATTAGTGTTTCTTGCCGAAAAGAATGTCCATCTAGAAGTTTGTTAAAAGTTTCAGTGAGAATGGGAGAGAGTATTTCTGAGAATGTTTTATAGTATAAAGCCGAGTAGCCGTCTGGGCCTGGTCTTTTGTTAAGTTTTAGGTCTTTTATGGCGTTAGCAACTTCATCTATAGTTATAGGCTCATCCAAACTGCTTTTTTGATTCTGAGATAACTCAGGTAAGGTTATTTTTGAGAAGAAGGATTCAGCTTCTGTAGGATTAAATTCATTGTTTGTCTTGTATAAAGTTGCGAGATGTGAGTGAAATTTATGGACTATTTTAACTGGATTACAAGTGTAAACATTTTTTGATAATTTCAAACATATTGGTTTGAAAGATTTGTTAGTTGAATTTAATGCCCGAGCCAAATATGTACCTGGTTTGTTTGTATTCATGTAGAAATTGTGTTTGGAGCGTTTGAGGGATTTATCAACTGACTCAGTGAGAAATAGATCGTATTCCAATCTAGATTTTTCCAGATGAGATTTTGTACTCTGAGATGGATTATCTTGAAATGATATGTAGGCTGCATTAAAATTGAGTTCTAGTTTTTTTGCTAGATTTTTGCGTTCCCGTTTAAATAGTGCCATTTGTCTTTGTATTGTACCACGCAAGACAGGCTTATGAGCTTCCCACAGTGTTATTGGGGAGATGTCTGTTGTATTATTAATTGATATGTATTCCTTTAAAGCTTGTTCAATGGCTATCTGATGTAGTGGGTGTTTGAGCATTATGTCCGGTAAGTACCACGTTGGGTCATGCGCTTTTGGTATGGCTGAGGCTATAGTAGTGTATACTGCATTATGGTCAGACCACGGAATCGGAATTATATCTGATGCAATAATTTCTGGTATCATTCCTATTGTTAGAAAAATATGATCTATTCTGGTGAAGGTTTGATGAGGGTGCGAGAAATAAGTAAATTTCTTTTTCATTGGGTTACTTTCTCTCCATGAATCTACCAGATTGTATTTGGAAAGAAGTTGAGAAAAAGGTAATCTAGAGGTTATTTTGGATGGTGTAAAAGGTGATTTATCTAGAAATGGGAGGAGGACCTGGTTCGAATCCCCACACATTATCACTGTTCCTATTTTGTGTGTATTAATCACTTGTAATATATGTGAGAGGAATGGTGTAGGTTGTTTGTTAGGAGCGTAGTAGGAAATCACCGTGATTGCTGTATCCATTATATAACCCATGAGTATCAGGTATCTACCTTCTGGGTCTTTAATTTCTGATGATAAGGTGAATGGTGTGGATCGGTGAAATGCAATTAGAGTTCCCCTTTGCTTGGTACAGGCAGAAGCCGTGTAAATTTGTTGATAAAAAGGAGAAATATATTTTGGAGTAGAATCTTTGGTGAAGTGTGTTTCTTGGAGGCATACTATGTGAGCCTTCTTGTTATGGAAAGTACGGAAGGCTTTGGTCCTTTTTTGAGGGACATTTATTCCCTGAACATTCAGGGAAAGTATATTCAGTGGTGCCATGGCAATAGATCAAATAGTTTTGACTTACTTTTTGTTATGCAGAGCTGACTGCGCAGATCAACTTGTGTGGACTGAAGAGATGAATAGATAGAAAAGAAACCAGTGAATTCTGGAGTAAAGAGTAAACAAAAAACATATGAGATTAGATGATACATTGTATAAATTATTTTTTGCAAGTAATCAAAATTTACCCGTAAAAGAGAATAAATATCTCTCTCAGGGGAATAAGTGCCTTCGTCACACTCCCACATAATATGGTTGGGAGAATGAGGAAGGCTAATGGGGGTACATGGATCTTCCGCTTACAGGAGAGAAGTGCTATGTCAAAAGACATCAAAATGATGTTTCATTAATTGGAGTGCAGAATATAGTTTTTGTTGAAATTATTTATTCCAGGGTGGTTGTATATGGTTAGTCTTGCCCTAGGCTAAATAATTCAGTTAGAAAGGTACTGTTAATAACTTTGGTATTGATGAAGATAGTTTGAATTATTTTGGGATTTTAACCCCTTTAGAGTAAACAATTACATATTTTATTCATATGCAACTGTTTAGATATGTTAACTCATAAAATTGAGGTTGTATTGCTTCAGATTAGAATAAACAAAAACATAATTCTAGGAACTAGTTAGGTAATAATATATTTGTTTTAAGAAAAGAAAGAAAAAGCTTCCATTACTTCTGGATTTTTGAACATATTTGTCCTAAAAAGTAATAAATCTATTGTTATTACCTGATAATATATAACTGAACAAGAATTTCCTTATTTCACTTATATATTCTAAGGCTATATGAATCAGAAGTAATAAGAAATATAACTGGATGTAATGTAACATGATCCCACACAGTGTGTGACTATCAGAATGCAGTTACATTCAGTTATAACTATAGGTTTTTTATAGAGAACCATCTCTTAGTATAATAAATGAAGAGATATCAAGAATTAGGATGTCAGTCCATTGAATCTTCTTGGTCCATGGATGATGTGGCATAACGGCCTCTTTTGTGAGAATGATGATTCCCATTTTGTTCTGAAATTTTCTGGGTGCTGCCTGAAGGTGAAGATGACGCCATTCTTCTGCGTGTGGGAGTGTTGCTGTTTGTGGGTTCTGTCAGATTTAATTTTAAAAGGGTTTGTTGTAGTTCATCTGCTGATCTGCTTCTGTAAATTGTACCTTGGTAGTTAAATCTGACTGAAAAGGGGAAGCCCCATTGATACATAATGTTGTGGCGTTGCATTTCCATTAGTTGGGGTTTCATGGATCGTCTTTTAGTAATAGTAAGTTGGGATAAGTCAGCAAAAATTTGATAATTGTGTCCTTGAAAATTAAGTTCCTTTTTTTCTCTTGCAGCAATTAGTATTTGTTCTTTCGTTCTGTAATAATGAAATTTTGTGATTATATCACGTGGGGGTCCATCTTTCTTTTTGGCTGTGAGGGCTCTGTGTACTCTGTCCAGTTCTATACGTTCAATAGGGATATCTGGCTTTAGTTCTTGTAATAGAGCAGTAATAGTAGATTGCAGGTCTGTCACAGTTTCAGGTATTCCCCTTATGCGCAAGTTTGAACGTCTGCCTCTATTTTCGTAATCTTCGAGCTTAGTTTGAAGTATTAAATTCTCTTTTTTTAATTGTTCCAATTCTGTTATATTTTCTTGGGTTGTAATTTCAATTTCATACATTTTTATTTCTAAGGCTGCGGTGCGGTTTCCCAGCTCTCTTATTTCTTTGGTTAGGCTTTTTGTTATTTGGTCTGAGGTTTGTTTTAAAGCCTTATGAAGCATCTTTTCAAATTGTAATAATATTACTGGGGATACTGAGGAGGCTTGTGGAGAAGTTTGTGAGAGGATTTGTTCTGTATCTGACTCAAATGGAGAGTCTTGCTGTGACATTTTCTGTCTGTGAGAGCGCCCTGATGCTGTATCTTGTGAGGTGACTGGAGCTGCTTCAGCTGCAGTGAGTGCCTGTGAGCTCTTTGTGAGGTGATTTTTATTTCTGCCACGTTTTCCTCCCAGTACCATATTTCCTGCCCAAACTTTCACAGTTTGTTCCCAGGGGCAAAAAGGTTCAAATGGATACCTTTTGAGCCTGCAGGCTCCGCTTTGTCCTTCTCTTCTCTCCTCAGCGGTGTGGAGCTCTAACAATGCATGTCTGCCCTGCTAGGCTCCGCCTCCTGCCCCCCGACTTTGGTTTGTTTCAACCCAGTGACTCAACAAGTCTGATTTGCAAAAGGCAAAGCGGGTGTTCCCTTTGCAAGGCAATTTTCTCTTTGCAGATTCTGATGACTTCCCTCATCCAATCATGAGCAACCAAAAATACAATTTTTTTTTATTTCCTTGCACATGATTGGACATTCTTAGCAAAGTGAATCCTCACCACATTCACTAAGTTAAGGCAAAATTCTCCTGCAAAGTGAACAACCTATTTGCCTTTAATAAAACAACCCTGATGTTTTGCAACCAGAGACATTTTGAAAACTAGCTTTTTAATCATGTGGAACCAAAAATATAAAAATCCATTTTTTTTTTAAGTTTTCCTTGCACATAATTGGGTATTCTTTGCAAGACAAATTTTCACCGCATTCACTAAGTTAAGGCAACATTCACCTGCAAAGTGAACAGACTATTTGCCTTTAGTAAATCAACCACAATATTTTGCAACCAGAGACAGCTAGAAAACTAGCTTTTTTTAGATTAGCAGTGGTAGCCCTATATTACTATTAATACAGGTTTCCTTTAACCACTTTAGCACCGCCCACCGCATATATACTGCGGCAGGGCGGCCCTGCTGCGTGAAACGACGTACCTGTACCTTGTTTCGTGCATGAGATACTGTCCACCAGCCACCCGCAATCGCAGTACAGAGAGGCAGAATGGGGATCTGCCTAACAGGGGACAACACTGAGATAGCCTGTTCCTAGTAATCAGGAACAGAGATCTCTGCGTTGTCCCAGTGAGCCCATCCCCCACACAGTTAGAACACACTAAGGGAACACACTTAACCCTCTTGATCACCCCCTAGTGTTAACCCCTTCCCTGCCAGTGTCATTTATACAGTGATCAATGCATTTTTTTAGCACTGATCACTGTATTGGTGTCACTGGTCCTCAAAAAGTGTCACTTAGGGTCAGATTTGTCCGCCGCAATGCCGCAGTCCCGCTAAAAATCGCAGATCACCGCCATTACCAGTAAAAACAATAAACATTTTTTTAAAAGTCCCTAAATCTATCCCCTATTTTGTGGACGCTATAACTTTTGCGCAAACCAATCAATATACGCTTATTGTGATTTTTTTTTTTACCAAAAATATGTAGAAGAATACATATTGGCCTAAACTAATATATACATTTTTATTTATTTTTTGGGATATGTATTAACGCAAAAAGTAAAAAATATTGTTTTTTTTTTTTCAAAATTGTCAATAATTTTTTGTTTATAGCGCAAAAAATGAAAACTGAGGTGGTCAGAGGTCATCAAATACCACTAAAAGAAAGCTCTATTTTTGGGAAAAAAAGAAAATCAATTTTATTTGGGTACATCGACGGATGACCTCACAATTGTCAGTTAAAGTAATGCAGTGCCGTATCGCAAAAAATAGCATGGTCATTAAGGGGGTAAATCCTTCCGGGGCTGAAGTGGTTAAAGATACAATGTCACTTCTCTAACAATGCAGGCACATTCTATCTTGTAAACATAGTACCGGATCACTTAAGCAGGTTATACATGGACTGAAAATTGGCCGGTTCAGTAGAAATCAGCCGACTTTTGGCCCGTGTGTACCGCTGACTGTTCAACAGGGAAACCAGAATTTAATCACCACTTTCAGGGAATGGCTGCAGGGCTGATCAGTGTAAACTGACGGGGAAGTGGAGTCCCCGCTGTCAAAATACAATAGCGCAACAGGAGAGATCCCTGCATCACACATCTCCCAATTTTTGTTTGTTCAACCTGCTGGTTGAATGTGTATACCTTGCTTTTACTTTTGCTGCCTTTCTTAAAAAAATAAGTGCCCAGATATGCTCCACTCCTTTGTGGAACCCCTCGCACTTCAGGGTGCGGCAGAGGTTCCTCTGGCCTGTAGGTGCTCCCTGCTTCTCTGATGTCTTTAAAGTTTTTTCTACAAGGAAAAACATTCATGATTCCTAAAGACAGCACATAGCCTGTCTTTGGGAGCATTCTTAAAAAAAAAAAAAAACTTGTACGGTACAATTAACACTTCAAGTGCCAGTTCTTGTTTTCTTTTTTTTGTCTCTATTTTTAAAATACAGCATACCGCAACACACAGAGCATTTGCATCTGTGTGTTATTGTGGCTATAGTAAAGATGTGCGTTAGGGGGCAATTCACAAGGAATAGCAAGGCACCATACACACATGTGCAGTGCGGTAACCTACCAAACATTAAAAGCATGTTACATTGCATGTTATAATGCACACCATGGTGTGAATGAGCCCTTAATATAAACTCCCAGATGCATTATTTTTCAGTCTTTTCCTCTAATATTTATCTAGCCCTTCTTCTATTTATAGGACACTAACTTATTATTTTGCACTTAATCACTAAAAATAAAATGGTTTAACGCTTTGATACTGATTGTACTGAGTATATGACTAGATATTACAGGAAAGCATCTCTATCTGAAAGCTCAACTGCCTGGGATAATACTTTGAAGCTCACTACAGGACTTGATCATACATGCAGAGATTTAGCTCTTAGACTCAGTAGCCTCATCACCTAGATCTTGGATGTTCTCTGGGAGTTTAAAAAAAGAAAAGTATTTTCTTTATTGTAGGCTCTGGCAATGTAGTGATAGGATCAAAAATGGCCAGATGTCTTACCACCTGTTGTTCCTGCTGAGACAACTGTCTATCTATTGTCAGCATAACAGATTGTCATACAGCCATTGGTTGTGTATACTCCAGCCACTATTGCTGTTATATTTTAGCTTACATATGTAGTCCCAGTTTGCTGTTGCTCCAGTCCACAGTGCTGCTCTGTTTGGCAGCATGGACCAGGCTACTGGTGCTGCTGCTGTAAACCCCCCCCCCCCGCCCCCCAAGCTGTCAGGGACAAGATAAGCAGCTGTATGAAAGAAGAGAGGAGAAAAAAAACTGCTTCTGCTGCAGGGTTGTGTGGAGCCCGAGTATGCTCCACCCACTACCTGGGAACACAGAGAGGAAGAGGAGACTGAACTGTGCATCCTGGGAATGATAAAAGCCTGCTGGGAAGAATTAAGACTTTGGGAATGTAGTGGAAAAACATAAACTGCGCTACGGAATCCGCAAATAAAATATGATATTGGGGTTTTAAGGAATACCCTGATGTTGAAGGAATGTAGTACCTAGGAAAACTTAGTTTGTATTGCAGATTGGCTCTGAGACTACATATCTCAGCTTTACCAGAGTTCTGCAAGAGAGGACAAAGAAGGACTGTTCCTGGGCTCAGACAGTCACGTGGAGAACTCTAGGGGACACAAACTGTATAGCACTTTTGTATAAGTGATAGCCTTTTCTAACTGCTTCTTCTAGAGTAGACCATTGGTTTCAAGTAGCTGGACACTTTATAAAGCTAGCCACACACAAAATCTAACAGATTCTTCCATTCATGCTACACAGAGCGGATGGACGAATACCCCACTGTTGCTGTTGTATTTTTAAATCTACAACCCCTGGCAAAAAATATGGAATCACCAGTCCCTGAGGATGTTCCTTCAGTTGTTTATTGTTGTAGAAAAAAAGCAGATCACAGACATGGCCAAAAACTAAAGGCATTTCAAATGGCAACTTTCTGGCTTTAAGAAACACTAAAAGAAATCAAGAAAAATAATTGTGGTGGCCAGTAACAGTTAGATTTATAGAACAGGCACAAGGAATAAATTATGGAATCACTCAAGTCTTAAGAAAAAATTATCAAATCACCCTGTAAATTTTCATTACAAACACTAACACCTGCATCAGATTAAATCTGCTTGTTAGTATGTAGGTAAAGAGGGTAAATCATCATGCAGTGTTGCATAAGATGTTGGTTGTTCACAGTCGGCTGTGTCTAAAACATGGACCAAATACAAACAACATGGGAAGGTGGTTAAAGGCAAGCATACTGGTAGACCAAGGAAGTCATCAAAGTCTCAAGACAGAAAACTTAAAGTAATATGCCTTGAAAACAGAAAATGTACAACAAAACAAATGAGGAACAAATGGGAGGAAACTGGAGTCAACATCTGTGACCGAACTGTAAGAAACCGCCTAAAGGAAATGATTTACATACAGAAAAGCTAAAAGAAAGCCATCTCTAACACCTAAACACAAAAAAACAAGGTTACAATAGGCTAAGGAAAGGCAATCGTGGACTGTGGATGATTGGATGAAAGTCATATTCCGTGATGAATCTCGAATCTGCATTGGGCAAGGTGATGATGCTGGAACTTTTGTTTGGTGCCGTTCCAATGAGATTTATGCAGACGACTGTCTGAAGAAAACATGCAAATTTCCACGGTCAATTATGATATGGGGCTGCATGTCAGGTAAAGGCACTGGGGAGATGGCTGTCATTAAATCTTCAATAAATGCACAGGTTTACATTGAAATTTTGGACACTTTTCTTATCCCATCTATTGAAAGGATGTTTGGGGACGATGAAATCATTTATCAAGATGATAATGCATCTTGCCATAGTGCAAAAACTGTGAAAAAATTCCTTGAAGAAAGACATATAAGGTCAATGTCATGGCCTGCAAACAGTCCGGATCTCAATCCAATTGAAAATCTGTGGTGGAAGTTAAAGAAAATGGTCCATGACAAGGCTCCAACCTGCAAAGATGATTTGGCAACAGCAATCAGAGAAGGCTGGAGCCAGATTGATGAAGAGTACTGTTTATCACTCATTAAGTCAATGCCCCAGAGACTGCAAGCAGTTATAAAAGCCAGAGGTGGTGCAACAAAGTACTAGTGATGTGTTGGAGTGTTATTTTGTTTGTTTGTTTTCCATGATTCCATAATTTTTTCCTCAGAGTTGAGTGATTCCATAATTTATTCCCTGTGCTTGTTCTATAAATCTAACTGTTACTGGCCACCACAATTATTTTTCTTGATTTCTTTTAGTGTTTCTTAAAGCCAGAAAGTTGCCATTTGAAATGCCTTTAGTTTTTGGCCATGTCTGTGATCTGCTTTTTTCTACAACAATAAACAACTGAAAGAACATACTCAGGGACTAGTGATTCCATAATTTTTGCCAGGGGTTGTAGCCCCACCCGCTGTCAAAATACCCAAACAGCTGCTGCAACAATTGTTCCATGGGCTCCTACAATTTATTATTTAAAGGATGTCAGGCAGAAGGCAGGCAACAGCATAGTTCCCAACTGTCCCTGATTTTGAAGGACTGTCCCTGATTTGGAACAAAGTCCCCCTGCCACCCCTTCCTCCTCATTTGACCCTTATTTTGGTCTGATCTATACAGTTTTATATAAATTGCACTTTTTATCTTTCAAAAAGTGTTTCCCAGTGCTAAACCTTTCATCCAAATTCTAAATTGTTGCATTTGTAAATGTCAAAAGTCAGTATAAAGGAATAGTAGTGGTAAAAAAAAAGCACTTGTGGATTTAACTAATCTTTTTTTTTTTATATAATTCTCCTTTTGAGGGGGGCGTGGCAGGGTGTGTGTCCTATGCATACATACTTTTGCTAATAGGTGTCACCTTGTTTCCATCTAAAAAATCTGGGAGGTTACAAAGTTACGTGTTGTTCTACCCTATGGGAACTTTTCATTAAACTAAGACATCATTGGTACATGACCCCGGATAGAATTTCTCAATTTAGTATTGCCTGAATAATCAATACTGGAGAAACTGTGGTAAAAAAGGCGACCTACACCATATCCTCTAGATATGTATTAAATTGACATCATATTGGTTATTTATTATCTGATGTGGCTAAAACAACAATCTCTCCATCACCCAGCCTGGCACCACATTCACTAGATTTAGAAATGTTTCCACGCACATTACAATATACGATCACCCATATCCTTTTAGCCACCAGACTCAATATCACTAGGAGATGGAAAAATCCTAATCCTTCCACTCTATGGGAAGTGATAGACTCTTGTGTGACCATGGCTTGAATTGCGGTCCTTTCTTCCTTGATAAGACTAATTCATTGCATTAACCTCCTCCCTCTATTATCAACAGGAGTTGGCTTTATTTGGTTGAACAATATTCATATGATCAGTATATGTATAACTATTGTTCCTTACTTCCTCTTCCCTACCAGTGAATTCCATGCTGAATTTTTTGTCAAGTGTCTATATTGTTGAAACTTCAAAAATTATTTTTGTTTAATTCTTTTTTTACAAACACTGCCAGAACAAAAAAAGTTCTTCGATAGGTATGGTATAAAGAACCAGTATAGGAGATAGTACATGAATAACGAAACAAGAATTATTAATACTGCTGTCAGATAGACATAGTAATTGTAGTGATCAGGGGTCTTTGGCATGCAAGTATTGGTTGGGTTGTAACCCACTGGTACGGCAGGAGCAATATTTTAAGGTATCGGTTGGGTGTAACCCAGTGGTACAGCAGGAGCAATATTTAAGGTATTGGTTGGGTGTAACCCAGTGGTACAGCAGGAGCTACATATGAAGGGTCCAGCAGATAAAAAAAAAGGGGGGGGGGGGGAGTAGAGAAAGGGTTGAAGGAGAAGAGCGCAGCTGTCTGGAAGAAGGAGGGTGTAGTGAGAGAACAAAGCGTGTCCTAAAAAACGAGTTTTAAGACTATCGCCATTGAAGCCCTCCTAGTAAGGGGGTATGTCGGGCAGCATAGAGGGTGTATCCAGGGTAATAAGATGGGAAAAAAAAAGGTGGAGGGGGGGGCCTTAGCATGAGGCCACCCTGGCAGGGCCCCCCTACCCTCTTCAGAAGCATATAAACCTTTTGCCATTCAAAAGTCATATTAAAAAGTATTTAAAATGGATTAAACATCTATTGAATGAAAAAAAAAAGTTGGGAGGTATGCAACAGGGCAAACCACTGAACAAATTTTGTCTGGTTCATGAGAAACTGTGCCAAATTCAAACAGTGTATGGCCAGCTTTACCTTTTTTTCTTCTCTTTGCTTTTTTTGGGTGATTTTTTTCCTCTCTGCTTATCACTTCTCTCCTACTTTCTTTCCTTCCTGGAAATATTTGGCTATTGCTGACTTATTTTTTTTTTTTAATTTTTAATAGCATTTAAAGGGACGTCCTTGACTTTGGTATATCTGAATGATGCCTGCAGCTACAGACATCATTCAGATATCAGCTTTTTCAGCTGGCAATTCCCTACACTATAAGAATGATCATAGCGGCCCTTCCACTGCTTGATCGTTCTAACGAGCGGCAGAGTTTCTATGATCATTCAGAGGCCGGGGGTGATGTTATGACATCACCCCCGGCCTCTGCCTTCAAACAAATGGCGCCTTCTCGGCTGGGAAGCCGAGATCGTTTATTTATTTTTATTTTTATTTCAGGCTTCCCAGCCTAGAGGTGAGATGTGGGGTCTTATTGACCCCATATCTCACTGTAAAGAGGACCGATCATGCCATATTCCTATTACAAGGGATGTTTACATTACTTGTAATAGATATAAAAGTGATCAAATTTTTTTTTTTTAAAGTGTCAAACTAAAAAAATAAAAGTCAAATTAATAATAATAAAAGAAAAATAATTAAAGCAATGTCACATAACGTCAGAAGGGTGCGGGGTTACCTGCTAACATCACCAGGTGGCCCCGCCCTCAGCTATATAACAGCTGTCATCGGGAAGAGGCTTCAGTCAGCAAGAGCCTCCCATGAAGGCGGCGTTTTTTCAGTTTTTTTATATCGGGTCGTCAGATACTGTGTTTCAAGATGAATGGACATTGCGGGACAGTTTTATTTGTTTTATTTTTTAAATAAAGGACTTGTCCCAAATTGTCTCTTGTCATTTTTAATATTTTGACACTTTTTTTTAGTGAATGGGTAGGGGTACAATTTGCTACCCATTCACATGGGGGGCGGGATCTGGGGGCTCCTCTGTTAAAGGGGGCTTCCAGATTCCAATAAGCCCCCCACCCGCAGACCCCCACAACCACCGGGCAAGAGTTGTGGGGATGAGATCCTTGGCCCCATCAACATGGGGAAAAGGTGACCCCTACACCATTTTTTAATTTTGGTTTGGGGTTCCCCTTAAAATCCATACCAGACCTGAAGGGCCTGGTATGGATTTTGGGGGGGACCCCTACGCCTTTTTTTTTTTTACATTTTGGCACAGGGTTCCATTTAATGTCCATACCAGAACTGAAGGGCCTAGTATGGATTTTGGGAGGACCCCCCACACAATTTTTTTTTAAATTTGGGGGCAGGATTCCCCTTAATATCCATTCCAGACCCAAAGGGCCTGGTAATGGACTGGGGGGGAACCCATGACATTTTTTTCAATGATTTTTATCTATATTGCCCTGACCCGATGATACATTACAGCCACGAGCAGTTTCAAATTACTTTTTTTCCTTTAGAAATATCATTTTGCTGTGGTACTGTTATAAAAATGGGAAAGATGCGCTACTTTACAGATATACTAAGGACACCCCCCAGGCATGATATTTAAAGGAATATTAAATTTTTATTGTTTCACTTTAAGCATTATTAAAATCACTGCTCCCGAAAAAAACTCTTTTTTTGCATTGATACATGTCCCCTGGGGCAGGACCCGGGTCCCCAAACACTTTTTATGGCAATAACTTGCATATAAGCCTTTAAAATGAGCACTTTTGGTTTTTCATGTTAGTGTCCCATAGACTTTAACGGTGTTTCGTGGCTTTTGAATTTGCCGCGGACACCGCATATTGTTTGCTGTTCGGCAAACACCCGATGTTCGAGTCGAACTTACGTTCGACTCGAACATCGGGCTCATCCCAAATAGTAGTGTAAATATTTTATTTTATAACATTCTTTAATGGTAATCTATTGCAGTAGTGGTGACTTGATGAGAGGATTAGATTGCTATTTGCATGCTTTTTGAACTTTTAGATTAGTAAACTTTGAAAAGCCATATACAGTATACGGTCAATAATTTCTTGCATGGTAAGTTCATCCTGGGAGGTGACTTCTATTTTAACACCAATTGTTGTGACTTATCCCTTCCTGAAATTTTGACTTCTTTCATGGGACTTCTCATCTTTCTTCATCTTTTCAGAAGTTAGGGCAATTTCGCTTGGCAGTTAAATGATGTATGGAGGATTAAAAGTCCTGGCACTAGAGACTGCATTTTGTTTCTCTTTCATACATAGCTCTACATAAATTCCCTTTTGTATACACCACACAGATCTTCCCCTTTTCCTATATACTGAATTGGTAATATTACTTTCTCTGATCATGTTCCTAGTTCGCTCTTGTTATGCTTCCCTGACCACCCCCTCACTTTTTGTAGTGTAAGTTTCATAAAAGCAAAATCAGCACTCCTTTCCTTTAGAAGTTATCATTAAAGTAGATGGTCTTTACTTTTGTATTAATGCAAAACCTAACCCCTGGTAGTCTGAGAAGAGCATGAATGTTATATGAGGGGAGTTTTAATCTAGTACACATCTAATAAAATGAGAGACGGCATGCAGTTTTCTTTCACAAATGCATTAGCTCAAGCTATCTCCTAAACAGAATTCAGCTTCAGCCCCTGGTTCTGCTTTGCATGTTTAGCCAGGTGCTATGAGAGAAACACTGGCTGCATCTGCTTTTTGTAGCTGCTGCCCTGCAGTGTTTAACTAGTTAACAGCTAAAGCAGCAAAGGGGAGGGCTATTGAGCAGGAGGTGTTCAATAGACTGAATCAGGCAGCACTGCACTGTGGGACCTGTAGTCAAGAGGAGAGACACTCTACTGTAATGAAGAGCTTTTGAACTGCATTTCCCAGAGAGAGATTGCCAGGAGGGGAAAGAGCTGCATTTTCTCAGGCTGTACAGGACACAGCTTCTTCTTGCCATAAAGGAGCCCAAAGAGTGCACTTCGCAGTCCAGTGTGACCACCAGTACTGCATCACGGCGGTCTGAACAGGATTCCAAACACTGAGTTCAGGTGTGCCAACAGCCATAGTCACTTAGGTGCAGAGCAGAGAATGGACTAATCGCTGTGTGTCACCAGATTGTGAGCTGCAATATCGTTGGGATTGGTGAGCTGCTGCTGTGGGGATTTACTATCTGCTGCTAGAAAGACTGAGCCCTTTAGGAACTGACCATACAGCCATCTAGTAGCCTTATTGTTGCCTGCAGTCTTTACTGGGACTATTCTCATGTGCACCAACTGTACAATTGGGCCCCAACACTAGCCAGCTGATAGAGTTAAAGACTAAAGATAGAGACTAAAGGCTGCTCTTTTACTGCTGCTACACGGAGACCTTTACTTACTGCCTATGCAAAGAGGTACCTTGCAGGAGACAATGCACCATATTCTAGCCATCCTCCTAGAGTGCATTCTAGGCTAGTTATAGTATTATTATTATTATTCACATTGCAGATAATGCTTAAATGCACTGTTTATAGCTGACTTTGATGATCCATGGGCTAATTCTAGTCTAGTGGTACAGAACGCTATTCTTAGTTATGTTGGCATAGTGATTATATTGTATAACAGACTGTGTCTGAACCTACCTTCTCTATGCTAGTTTGTGCTCAAACCATCATTTACTCTAACCTACTGTATACCAATACATTGGGGTTGATTTACTAAAGGCAAATAGACTGTGCACTTTGCAAAGCGCAGTTGCACTCTGCAAGTGCAGTTGCTCCACAGTTTAGTAAATAAGGTAAATGTTCTCTCTGCAAAGAATACCCAATCACATGCAGGGAAAAGAAAAAAAAAAAAAAACAACATTTTTGCATGCACATGATTGGATGATGGAAGTCAGCAGAGCTTCTGCTCATTTACTAAGCTCTGGAGCAACTGCGCTTGCATAGTGCAACTGCACTTTGCAAAGTGCACAGTCTCTTTGCCTTTAGTAAATCAACCCCTAAGAGTTAATTTACCACTAAAAGGTCTTGTGTCTATTTTCTGATGCTAATTCATAGCCGAGTTAAAGGTGTCTATACTCGTATTCTTATAAGTGCATGCAGGGACTTTCATTCAGCCAAGTGTGTCAGAGGGGCTGAGGGTGTTCTTGGAGTCGAAGCATGGGACAGAAAGCCCAAATTTCCAAGCAGCACCTGCCAAGGTAGAGTTACACATAGTTAAAGCCCAAGGGTTAATTGCTCTTTTTATTTCTAGGGCAGAGCAGAGACAGTTTTACTTACCTGATCCTTCACTTCCCAGCAGGCGGTGCCCCCCCCCCACGATCCAGCCATGGATTGTCTGTTGGCAGTCTCATGTACAGTACTATAGAACCTGCTCTGTTCTGTTCTTGATGACCTCAGGACCCTAGACTGGTGGAGCATGGGGGTGCAAATGCTGTGGGGGAGTCTAGCTGCGGGGAGGAGCAGAGCATCAGGTAAGTACAGTAAATCTCCTTTTATTTTTCTCCTAGGCATAAACGAGCAATTAACAATTAGCAATTGATTATTTCTTGTTGCAGATATTACATTTTGGAATTTAAGTATTGGCAATAAATGTACTTATATTTCCCAAACCTAAGCATACCTAAGGAAAAAAGGTGAACCTTGGGGCTAATTCTCACTGTGCAGTGACCAGTGTTTTACTGCACTGTCAAATTCCGGTCACCACTAGGACACACAAAAAACAATTGTTTTCTGTGTGTCCTATTCACACTGCAACACAGCCCAGATCTGCACTGCAGTGAGCTGTGATAGAATGTAAATATGCTAAATTGTATTGCGGTTCACTTCTGTGCACTTCAAATAATTTCAACAAAAAAAAAAAGGAGCTGAATCGCGCACTACACCGCCCCCCACGACAGTCGGACCGGACAGCTATTGGTGGGTAAAGCACTGCAGTTTACCTCTCCAGCAGTTGTCTGTTCAGTGTGAATTCAGCCTTACAGTATGAATCATTAAAGTAAATTTAAACCATAAACGGATGCTATTTAGTTTGCTAAAGCGTTGTTTATAATAAAAATAACTTAGTTGTTTTCATCTTTCTGTTGTATCTGTTGTTGAATCGCAGTGCTTTTTTCTCCTGCAGCCTCTTTGCTGACGCTTCTTAATTGCATACACGCACTCCAATGGTGGCTGCATGGCATTTCTAATGACAGGCTTCTGGAGAGCAACAACAGTGGACCATACCTACCAAATGTGTGTGGAAACAGCTATTAATTTCCATCAGAAACCGGTGTGCCAGGGTGGTAATACAGAAGAACAATTCAAAGAGGCGCACAGAATGTTATCATGTTATAACAAAAAGCCCCTGATTTAGGGCCTTTATAGCAGTATCACCAGGGGGTCTAGTTATAAAAATGCATTAACATATAAACAATGTAAAATACAGCTGTCACCAATAATCATTGTACTGTTTCTAATATGTGTCATTTCTGTCATCGTCAGCTTCATCTAATGGCCATAATGTGTCATTTTCTTGAAATGCTGCATTCAGGAAAATGCCACATTTTACCCCCTAGATGGGGCTGACATTCATAATCAATACACATATTCAACACATTACATAACATTTGCACAGCATTTCTTTTACAAATAGCTCCCCCCATGTGTTATTTTAATTTTATTGTTAAAAACGTAATTTACTTTTGAAAATGCATTACAGTTTTAAATCTGAGAAGAGATTTTAATGATCGGGCTTACATAATTCTATTCTTCACATAACAATTCCCAATGAGCTAGTACAAAATAGACTCAGTTATAACCTTTTTGTATACTGTACCTTTGGTCTTCAATACCTTTTTGGCGAGAAGGAAAATACTATTCAGCCTGGCAAAGCCTCCTCTATGACATAGATTTCCTGAAACGTTTTGCTGATTTATATCTTTATTGTTTTTAATGGATTAAAAAAAAAGAGTGTTTTGGACTTTATAAAGAAGTACCATATATCCTGTGAGCTGTTGGACATTGTTTTTTTCCCTACTGGATGAAAACGTAGATTATTTCTTGCTCTGCCCTGGACAAGCCAAGCCTGCATTGTTTATACATGGTGTTTGAATATTATATATATCAGTTTGGGAATGGAGCTGACTTTGTTTTTACACTCTACTTTGGAAAAGCCCAGATGTGTTCACTTTCTCTAACTATAATTTTTTTTTATCGCAAACAGTAATTATTTCTGACAAAACTTCCCACGGGCTCAAAGTTCTGTTCTCTAAAAGGAGGCAAAGGCCTGTCACCATGTTCCAGTTATTGCTGCATTTACCTTTCCAATGCTGACATCAAAGTCTTAGAAACTCTTAATGTATATTCTAAGACCACCAACCTATACAAAAAATATTATACGTATTAACATGTAATGAAACAGATATGATTACCTTTTTCCTTTGATGATAGAATCTCTTTGATTATGACAAATGCTATTTTAATTTTTTTTATAGTGCCTTCATCCTTAATTATTGTCATTTAGATTTACCAGATGTCCAACCTCTTTTTTTACTTCCTCTTTTTTTTTTAACGTCTTTTAACGTATTTTGATGTAAAAGCATTTTAAGAAACACTTAAAGTGATAATAACCTCTCAGTTTTTTTTATTTACTGAGTATGCAGCCTCTTTATCTTTTAACCACTTCTGGACCAGCCGCCGCAGTTATACTGCGGCAGGTTGGCTGCCCTGCAAGAAACCATGTAGCTGTTGGTTCTCGGGGTCTGGATAGCGGATACCCCTTCATCGCCCCCTAGTGTTAACCTCTTCACTGCAGTGACAGTTTTACAGTAATCAATGCATTTTTAATTGCACTGATCGCTAGATTAATGCCAATGGTTCCAAAAATGTGTCAAAATTGTCCGATGTGTCCGCCATAATGTCACAGTCCCGATAAAAATCGCAGATCGCCGCCATTACTAGTAAAAAAAAAAAATAATAATAAAAATGTTATAAATCTATCCCCTATTTTGTAGACACTATAACGTTTGCGCAAACCAATCAATATACGCGTATTGCGATTTTTTTTACCAAAAATATGTAGAAGAATACATATCGGCCTAAACTGAGAAAAAAATTAGCTTTTTTTAAAACAAATGGGGATATTTATTATAGGAAAAAATACAAAAGATTGTGTTTTTTTCAAAATTGACGCTCTTTTTTTCTTTATAGCGCAAAAAATAAAAACCGCAGAGGCGATCAAATACCACCAAAAGAAAGCTCTATTTCTGGGGAAATTTTGTTTGGATACATTGTTGCACGACCGTGCAATTGTCAGTTAAAGCGATGCAGTGCCGAATCACAAAAAACGCTCTGGTCAGGAAAGGGGTAAATTTTTCTGGGGCTGAAGCTGTTAAAGTAGAACTAAAGTTTAAGCTTTTTTTTAACTTTTGATAGCATAAGGGGAGGGTTATAAGCCCTCTTTTTTTTTTCTTCACTTCCTGTGCCATAGCCAACAAGGGAAGTGAGAGGTAAACCCTCTAAAGTGATGGAATTCCTAGTTGGCACCAGGGTCTCCAAAATTAGTGTGCATATTGGAAAATTTCCCCTCTATTGCTGTACTGGGAACAACCCAAAATGTGGGATTTTTTTTTTTTTTTTACTTTCACTTTCAATAATAATTGTAAACATGACATATAGAGAGAGGAATCTCCCTAACTGGAGCACAGACAGCAATAGAAACCTGACAGGTGTTCTAATCCCTCTCCCACCCTATCCAAAAGTAAAAAAAAAATATTTGCCTTTAGCATACCTCCCAACTTTTGAAGTGAGGGACATTTAGGGGGAAGATTGACCTGTGGCAAGAGTAGCGTGCCGCGGCGAAATGTGGGTGTGGTTTAATTATGCTGGCTGGGAGGGGATAATCTGGCATCCCCTGTGTGCCTCTACCACTGCCCCCTTTTGCTACAGAGGCAGCACCTGCAGGTGTAAACATACTGTATCCACAATGCCTTGCTTCACAGCTGTGGCATGAATTATACCCTCTGTTGAACGTCACCCAATTAAGTGACTGGCGCTGCTCTGCAAGTGTCCCACAACTGTGTGCAATGCACACGGTTGCAGCATGCTAATGTGGGGGTTGAAATGGTTAAAGCAGGTGGTGAAGAGGCGATACAACACCTCTTTATCACCTGTTAAATGCTCACTGAAAAGCAATCCGAATGCCAATCCTTCTTCAGAGATAGACGTGTAAACAAACCCTTAATTACCGCATTTTCTGCTCCATAAGACGCATCTGACCATAAGACGCACTTAGGTTTTAGAGGAGGAAAACAAGAAAAAAAATATTCTGGACCAAATGGTGTACTAAAATATTTTTCAGTGCCCATGAAATGCAGCCTGACCAGGGTCAAAGAAATGCAGCCTGACCATTGCCATAAAACGCAGACTGACCATTGCCATAAATGCAGCCCGACCATTGCCATAAATGCAGCCTGACCATTGCCATAAACGCAGACTGACGATTGCCAAAAACGCAGAGTGACCATTGTCATAAACACAGAGTGACCATTGCCACAAACACGGCCTTACCTGATGTTATCCCATCCGCCTGACAGAAGACAGAGCAGCCTGATGGGCCGAATGCTCTGTTTTCTGTCCCAGGAGCAGTGTCAGGCCCAGCCGGGAGATCGCCCGGCACCCACGGGGGGTTTGGATGTCTGTTCCCCGCTCTTCTGCCTCTCCTCCGGTGGTGGCGGCGGGGGGCGTTGCCTGCGGGGGGCGGTGCCAGCAGTGGCAGGGGGCGGTGCCTGTTGTATATTCGCACCATAAGACACAGAGACATTCCCCCCCATATTTCTGGGGGAAAAACGTGCGTCCTATGGTGCGCAAAATACGGTATCTATTTTTTTTTCATATATTTTTTACTTTGTTTTATAGTTTTTAGAATTGTTTTTTTTGTTTTTTTTTTTACATTTTTAACAGCATTAATTTTTGGCTATGGTGAAATATTAGGGGTCTAAACAGTCTCACTATTGAGACAGAGAAAGGGACTGAGGACAGATTCCCCAGTCTCTTTCTCTGCAGCCTCAGCTACACTGGACAGTAAATGAACAGAAAGCTCTGAGAATTTTGGAAAGCAATGTATATTATTACTATTACATGAACTGCTGCAATAGGTAATGATGGAAATTGGGTGCAGAGAGGAAAAGTGGCAGGGAGAGAAGAGAGTGGTAGTGTGAGGACTCCAGCTTAGACACTGCAAGAAACCATGGAGTACCCCCTAAACCCTAGCTGGGAGCCCAGTGGCAGAACGCCAGGGCCTGGGTGTAAGTGCAATCTTTGCAAACCTGATAGCTCCTCCACTGGTGTCAATAGTTGTTTTATTATTTTTTTAGAGAGCCCCATTAGGGGGCTTTGGTGAGATATCAGGGATAACAGACCTCTAACATCTCATCTTTGAGACAGGGAAAGGAGATTCTCTGCAGCCCCAGCTGCACAGATTGAATGGACAGGAATAGCTCTGTACAGAGGCTTCCTGTTCATTCACAGACTGAAGCAAAGCAAACATAGTTTACTATGCTACAGTTAGGAATGGACAGAGTAAGTGATTGGTACCTTGTAATTTAAGGCAAGGAAGGTGCCAGGAAAATACCATATTTACCAGCCCCTTCCCTGCTCTCCATCCTGACATACAGTATCTCACAAAAGTGAGTACACCCCTCACATTTTTGTAAATATTTTATTATATCTTTTCATGTGACTACACTGAAAAAATGACATTTTGCTACAATGTAAAGTAGTGAGCGTACAGCTTGTATAACAGTCTAAATTTGCTGTCCCTTCAAAATAACTCAACACACAGCCATTAATGTCTAAACCACTGGCAACAAAAGTGAGTACAACCTTAAGTAAAAATGTCCAAATTGGGCCCAATTAGCCATTTTCCCTCCCCGATGTCATGTGACTCATTAGTGTTACAAGGTCTCAGGTATGAATGGGGAGCAGGTGTGTTAAATTTGGTTTTATCGCTCTCACTCACTCATACTGATCACTTGAAGTTCAACATGGCACCTCATGGCAAAGAACTATCTGAGGTTTTGAAAAAAAGAATTGTTGCTCTACATAAAGATGGCCTAGGTTATAAGAAGAATGCCAAGACCCTGAAACTGAGCTGCAGCACGGTGGCCAAGACCATACAGTGGTTTAACAGGAGAGGTTCCACTCAGAACAGGCCTCGCCATGGTCGACCAAAGAGGTTGAGTGCATGTGCTCAGTGTCATATCCAGAGGTTGTCTTTGGGAAATAGACGTATGAGTGCTGCCAGCATTGCTGCAGAGGTTAAAGGGGTGGGGTTCAGCCTGTCAGTGCTCAGACCGTACGCCACACACTGCATCAAATTGGTTTGCATGGCTGTTGTCCCAGAAGGAAGCCTCTTCTAAAGATGATGCACAAGAAAGCCCGCAGTTTGCTGAAGACAAGCAGACTAAGGACATGGATTACTGAAACCATGTCCTGTGGTCTGATGAGACCATGATAAACTTATTTGGTTCAGATGGTGTCAAGCGTGTGTGGGGTCAACCAGGTGAGAAGTACAAAGATAAGTGCCTTGCCTACAGTCAAGCATGGTGGTGTCATGGTCTGGGGCTGCATGAGTCCTGCCGGCACTGGGGAGCTACAGTTCATTGGTGAAACCATGAATGCCAACATGTACTGTGATATACTGAAGCAGAGCATGATCCCCTCCCTTCGGAGACTGGGCTGCAGGGCAGTATTCCAACATGATAACGACCCCAAACACACCTCCAAGACGACCACTGCCTTGCTAAAGAAGCTGAGGGTAAAGGTGATGGACTGGCCAAGCATGTCTCCAGACCTAAAACTTATTGAGCATCTGTGGGGCATCCCTAAATGGAAGGTGGAGGAGCACAAGGTCTCTAACATCCACCAGCTCCGTGATGTCGTCATGGAGGAGTGGAAGAGGACTCTAGTGGCAACCTGTGAAGCTCTGGTGAACTCCATGCCCAAGGGAGTTAAGGCAGTGCTGGAAAATAATGGTGGCCACACAAAATATTGACACTTTGGGCCCAATTTGGACATACTCACTTAGAGATGTACTCACTTTTGTTGCCAGTGGTTTAGACATTAATGGCTGTGTGTTGAGTTATTTTGAGGGGACAGTGAATGTACACTGTTATACAAGCTGCACACTTACTACTTTACATTGTAGCAAAGTGTAATTTCTTCAGTGTTGTCACATTAAAAGATATAATACAATATTTACAAAACTGTGAGGGGTGTACTCACTTTTGTGAGATACTATATCCCCGCAGCAGCTGGTGGGAGAGGGGAGGGGGGGACTTGGCAGAGCTGCGGGGGCAGAAGGTGGGCTGGGAGACCGTACAGGGGGACCGAAGAACAGCAGGAAACTAAAATGCAATAAGAAAAAAAAAATGTCGCTCAAAAAAAAAAAGTCTCTTTAAGAGCTATGGGTGGAAGTGACGTTTTGACGTCGCTTCCGCCCTGCAATGGTATGGAGCTGGGTGGAGGCCATCTTCCCCTCGCTCAGCTCCATACCACACATGGGAACGGACACGATCGCCTCTGCCGCTGTTGGCGGCTCCGGTAAGCGGCGGAGGGCACCGGAGTGCGGCGGGAGGGGGGCCCTCTCCTGCTGCCGATAAAAGTGATCTTGCAGCGAATCCGCTGAAGAGACCACTTTTATCTGAAAGTGGACTTCCCGCTGAAGAAGAGGGTTGCTGCCATAACAACGATATCCCTCTTCAAACAGCCGACGTATAACGACAGTGGGTGGTCCGTAAGTGGTTACTGTCAGGGCCAGATTAAGAGCAACATGGGCCTGGTGCTAAGGATTTTGGTGGGCCTTTTTATGAAAATAAATAAAATGAAAACGCAAACAATTTTTTGTTGAATTAAATTAAAGAGAAAGAGGGGTGAGAGAGAGTGGTTGAGAGAAAAGGAGAGAGAGGAGGGGGGTTGATAGCGAGATAGGGGGCTGAAAGAGAGGGGATGAGAGGGAGGGGAAAAGAGAGAGAAAGGCGTTGAATGAGAGAGATGGGGACGAGAGAGAGGGGGTGAGAAAAAGGGGAATAGAGAGAGGGTGAAAGAGAGAGAGGGTGGTAGGAAAGAGGGGGTTGAAGGGGGAGAGAGAGAGAATGGGGGATGAAGGGGGTGAGAGAGAGAACAGGGTGAAAGAGAGGGGATGAGAGAGAGAGAGAGAGAGTGAGGGGGGGTGAAAGAGAGAGAGAGAGGGGGGGGTGGGAGTGAGGGGGTGAGTCTGTGGGGGGCACAGCATAGTACATTACACGGGGGGGGGGGGGAAGCACAGTACATTACATGGTTGGCACTACACATTACATGGTGGATACATGGATACAGCACATTTAATGGCGGGCGAAGCACAGCACATTGCATGGCGGGCACAGCACATTACACTGTTGGCACTGCCCAATACAGCACATAACAAGGTAGGCACAGTACATTATATGGTGGGCACAGCACATGACATGGTTGGTACTGCACAACACAGCACATTGCATGGTGGGCACAGCACATGCACACGGTGGGCACAGGACCTTATATGGTGGGCACAGCACATGACATGGCGGGCACAGCTGAGCACATTACATGGTGGGCACTGCACAGCACATTATATGGTGGGCACAGCATATTATATGGTGGGTACTGTACATGGCATGGTGGGCACTGCACAGCACATGACAAGGTGGGCACTGCATGACACCACATGATATGGTGGACACTGCATGACACAGCACAGCACATTACATTGTGAGCACAGCACATTAATTGGTGGACACCGCACATGACATGGTGAGCCCTGCATAGCACATTCCATTGTGGGTACTGCACGGCACATGCCATGGTGGACAATGTACAGCACATTACATGCTGGGTACAGCACATTACATGGTAAGCTCTGCATGGCGCAGCACATGACATGGTGGGCACAACACAGCAGGACAGGGTGGGCACTGCACAATAATTTACATGTGGGCACTGCACATGACACGGTTGGCACTGCATGGCACAGCACATTACATGGTGGGTACAGCGCGTTACATGGTGGGCACTGCATGGCACAGCACATGATGTGGTGGGCACAGCGCATTACATGGTGGGCACTGCATGGCACAACACATTACATGGTGGGCACTGCATGGCATAGCACATTTCATGGTGGGCAATGCAACTGAACATTACATGTTAGGAACTGCACATGACATGGTGGGCACTGCTGAACAGCCCAGCACATTGCACAGTGGGCACAACACACTACATGCTGGGCACAACACATGGCAGGGTGGGCACAGCACATGACATGGTGGGAACTGCATATGGCATGGTGGGCACTGCATGGCACATCACATTACATGGTGGGCACTGTACATTACTTGGTGGGATCACTGCATGGCACAGCACATTACATGGTGGGCACTGCACATTACATGGTGGGCACTGCAATGTACAGCACATGACATGGTGGGCACTGCAATGTACAGCACATTACATGGTGGGCACTGCAATGTACAGCACATGACATGGTGGGCACTGCACATTACATAGTGAGCACTGCAATGCACAGCAAATTACATACTGGGCATAGCACATTACATGGGGGGCACTGCAATGCACAGCACATGACATAGTTTGCACAGCACATTACATGGGGGGCACTGCAATGCACAGCACATGACATAGTGGGCACAGCACATTACATGGGGGGCACTGCAATGCACAGCACATGACATAGTGGGCACAGCACATTACATGGGGGGCACTGTAATGCACAGCATATGACATGGTGGGCACAGCACATTACATGGGGGGCACTGCAATGCACAGCACATGACATGGTGGGCACAGCACATTACATGGGGCCACTGCAATGCACATGACATGACATGGTGGGCACAGCACATTACATGGGGCCACTGCAATGCACATGACATGACATGGTGGGCACAGCACATTACATGGGGGGCACTGCAATGCACATGACATGACATGGTGGGCACAGCACATTACATGGGGGGCACTGCAATGCACATGACATGACATGGTGGGCACAGCACATTACATGGGGGGCACTTCAATGCACATGACATGACATGGTGTGCACAGCACATTACATGGGGGGCACTGCAATGCACATTACATGACATGGTGGGCACAGCATATTACATGGGGGGCACTGCAATGCACATGACATGACATGGTGGGCACAGCACATTACATGGGGGGCACTGCAATGCACAGCACATGACATGGTGGGCACAGCACATTACATGGGGGGCACTGCAATGCACATGACATAACATGGTGGGCACAGCACATTACATGGGGGGCACTGCAATGCACAGCACATGACATGGTGGGCACAGCACATTACATGGGGGCCCTGCAATGCACATGCCATGACATGGTGGGCACAGCACATTACATGGGGGGCACTGCAATGCACAGCACATGACATAGTGGGCACAGCACATTACATGGGGGGCACTGCAATGCACAGCACATGACATGGTGGGCACAGCACATTACATGGGGGGCACTGCAATGCACATTACATGACATGGTGGGCACAGCACATTACATGGGGGGCACTGCAATGCACAGCACATGACATAGTGGGCACAGCACATTACATGGGGGCACTGCAATGCACAGCACATGACATAGTGGGCACAGCACATTACATGGGGGCCCTGCAATGCACATGACATGGTGGGCACAGCACATTACATAGTGGGCACTGCAATGCACAGCACATGACATAGTGGGCACAGCACATTACATGGGGGCACTGCAATGCACAGCACATGACATAGTGGGCACAGCACATTACATAGTGGGCACTGCAATGCACAGCACATGACATAGTGGGCACAGCACATTACATGGGGGCCCTGCAATGCACATGACATGGTGGGCACTGGGCACAAGAGAGCACATTACATGGGGGGAAGCAGCAGTCTTTCCCCTAGCACAATAAAACCCCTCCCTAACAAATGTACTAACCTTATCTCAACAACAGCATGTGAGATGTCCTTCCTCCCGGGCTCCTGCTGGTTAGGACATCAGCGCCCCTCCCCCAGACAGCTCCCAGACACTGAGGATCTGTGTGAGTGTAACAGATCCTGTGATAGGAGTCAGTCAGGCATCGGCAGAGACAGGACTCACTTGGCTGCACTGACTAACTCTTTTCTCCTCCATGTGTGCACAGAGGGCTCCTCTTCCTTCAGGAAGGCACACAGATATTCATAAGCCACTGCCATGGGCCTATATTGAGGGAGGGGCCTGGAGCTGCAGCTCCACCAGCCCCTATGTTAATCCGGCCCTGGTTACTGTTTGTAAAAAAAGAAAAATATTTTAAATAAAGTATCAAATTAATAAAATATCTGTAACATCACTGAATCAAGAGAATATCTGTGATATCATACCGCTTTTTATACCTCATGTTACAGTGACCCTGTCACTATAGCAAAGATTTTAATTGAAGGCATAGAGTACCTATAAAGAAATCAGAAACTACCAGTAGCGACTGGTGCTCAAAATTTTTGGGGGGCGCAAACAAACTGAAAAATTCTGAAAAAAACACATCAATTGCAGCCTCACTGTGCCCATCATACTCAGCCACTGTGCCCATCAAACTCAGCCACTGTGCCCATCAAACACAGCCACTGTGCCCATCAAACTCAGCCACTGTGCCCATCAAATGCAGCCACTGTGCCCCATCAAACGCTGCCACTGTGCCCCATCAAATAGTGCCACTGTGCCACATCAAATGCTGCCACTGTGCCCATCAAATAGTGCCATTGTGCCCCATCAAATATTGCCACTGTGCCCCATCAAATGCTGCCACTGTGCCCCATCAAATGCTGCCACTGTGCTCATCAAAACTTGCCACTGTGACCCCCCTGATCGCCGTCTGCCTGGCAATTACCCTGTCTCAGTGGCAGGTCAGGCAGCGGGTGACGGCTGCAAGCAGTGGGACCTTGCAGCAGGTCAGATAGCAGCTCGTGTGTCCTCCGTGCATCTCCTCTTCCTGATAGGCGTCCAATCATATTGCCTGTCCTTTCAGCCAATAAGGTGACGGGTAACAGACCCGCGCACCTGATTGGTGGAGAGGCGGTTCAGTGTTAGAAAAGCGGATAGTCATTCGCTTTTCTAACACACCTGGGTGGACTGCGAATGCAATGCTTTGCACTCGCAGTTCACCTTTTTTGAAGCCTATTAGAGCCTATGGCTCTAATCAGGTGCTTCAAAATACACCCCCACCGCTGGATTTCATGCGCCCGGCGTCCGAAAAGGGGCCAGGCGCCTGAATAGGGGGTGGTGGCGGCGGCCATGGATAGATTCATGCAAAGCATGAATCTATCCATTATACATAGAGGGGGTGGCTGAAAAGAGGGGGCGGTGCCCGTGCGCCCTTAAAAGAAGCACCGCCAGTGGAAACTACTTACCTTTCCTGCTGCCATCCCATGCTGAGAAATCATCTGCTAAAGTCTGCACTGAAATCGACACTTCCAAGAGTGTTAAATTCCTGAGTCCTTTGCAGTTATCACTTAATCCTCAATCCTTTACAGGTATGCCTTCATTTAAAAGCTTTAATAAGGTTACAGGATCCCCTTAAGGACCTGAGATTTCTCCCAGACAAATTCTTTCAAAGAAAATTCAGTTGGGTCACTGAAGCACCCATAATGAAGCATTCTATATACACCGATCAGCCATAACATTGTGACCACCCACTTAATGTAGCACTGCCCCCTTGGGGGTTGCTTAGAATTGCATGTTCTTCTGTGCCATCTTGACCCTGTGAACTTTCCAGCCCTCCTGACACTCTAAGTTCAGACATGCTGTGTATACCTTTAAATAACACACTGACACAATGCTGATTAATTAGCTCTCTCAGATTTTTACTTAATCAAGAGGAGAGTCTTATAACGGGGTATTAGTTAGTCAAATCCTGAATAAACAGCCAAGACTCAGTTAAAAAGGTCCCCAAAGCAATTAAATGGCAGTTTGAAATGACAGATACATAATATCAATGCACACAAAAATAGACAATAAATGAATAGATCTCTAAAAAGGCTACTGGTGCTATCTATAATACCACTGCTAAAAGGGGAACCCCAGGCCGGCCTATTATACCTTTAATCCTAATGAGAGATGAAGTAATTTAGATACTAGTGCTGTGTTCCCTTTAAAACCATAGAATAGCAGTGTTCAGAATGCAAGGCCTTGCAATTATCTTCACTGGCTGTTAGAGCTCAAAGAAACAAGAATTCTATGTGTGGCACAGTGATAAGCAGTCAAGGCAAAGCAGCTGAGTCTGACCAGTAGTAATCCTTAAGGCAAGCCAGGTATAAGGTGTATGTATACAGTGTCCTGTGGAATATGCTATTGGCTGGTACTGGATTTGTGGGCAGGTACCCTCTCACCAATCCGGAGAACTGTGTAGGAACTGCCTGAACAGCGAGCCAAGTTGAATCTTCCTTCTGCAGGTGGGCTGAGATGGCGATCTGGCTGCTGGAACAGTGAGTCGTCCGGTCCTGCTATTTACAGCATTGCCTGAGTTGGTGCCTTTCGTGTATCAAGAGGTGTTTGACCCACCTGGTTTGGAGCTGGGAGCGCCATGTTGCCACATGGTAGGCCCCAGTCCTCTTGCACAGCAGCAAAGGGGGTGTTTACTTGATGGGACCCAGGAAGCAAAAGAGCTTGGGCCTGGTCCACTGATTCTTTTATAGCCTCTCCCATTGTTCTCTCCCTGGAACAGATGGCTTGCTGGAAGGTTTAGTTCATGGATAGTTCTGAGGTTCAGGAATGTCTGTTCCGGAGACTACAGTTTCCACAATGCTCTCTGCTTGGCTCAGGAATATGTTACATGTAATCCAAACCCAGCACTAGGGGAATACAGAGACAGTCTAAGAAGGTAGAGGGTAAGTCTGCAGTGTCAGATAACTGTAGTCTGCTCTCGGCTACATCCTCCCCCCACTTGAAAGTCTTTGGTCCCCAAAGACAAGATGCAATCTCATCAAATTATTTATTGATTCACTTAAAGATTTGCAACTAATTAGTCTACTAACCAGAACCTACAGTAGCAAACAACTGACTAATAGAGGTATTGTCATGTACCTGGGTGTCATTGAACCGGGATGCTCCTGATTCCACAGCTGCAGCCTTACCTGTTGTGCAACGGGGGAGCTCTGAATTCTTGACCACTCTTTAGCCTGTTGATTTTGTACTTCACCGCCAGCTCATTTATGACCTCTGTCTGCCTGACCACTCTCTGGATTTCGATTGTGTACCGCTTTGCCTGATCTGTTGCCGGCCTGACCTGCCTAACTACATTTTCACCTGAATCCTCAGCACACAAGCTCCACTTCGGACACTACCTACCACAGGTACCTTACATTACAAATGGGCCACAATGGCAGTGGACCCTGCTGAGATTGTTAAGGCAATTTTGCATCAGGGACAATTGATTGGAGCTCATGAACAGCATCTTTCTTCTCTGGACACTAAGCTAGATGAACTTTGTGCTATGCTTAAGTCTTTTTTGCCTGGTTCCTCTGCACCTGTCCAGACTCCAGTTCCTACTCCTGCTCCAATCCAACCCGCCTTATCTGTGCCACCCAAATTCCTCTTTGGTGGTGATACTGAGGACTGCAGAGGTTTTTTAAATGTTTGCCGTTTGCATTTCCACAACAACCGTTTCAGCACGTCTTCTGCCAAAGTGACGATTGTAATTTCATTGTTAAAGGGGAAAGCCCTGGCATGGGTCTCTCCTACCTGGAATGCAAAGATCCTGTGCTGCAAGACGCTGATAGATTTATAGCTTCTCTCCAGACTGTATTTGGCAAGACAGATTAAGCTTCTGCAGCTGAGTGCTCATTTTTGGACATACAGCAAGGTACCAGGACTGTGGCGCAGTATGCTATTGAGTACCGTACCCTAGCTGCTGAGACTAATTGGGACTCAAGGGCATTACGTGCAGCTTTCCGTAAAAGGTCTTTTAGATCACATTAAGGATGAATTGGTCTATAAGGATTCCCAAAAAGACCGTGAAAAATTCAAGACTTCCTGAAGATGCCAATCACGGCGAAACATATGTCGGAGCAGAGGATCCGCTAATTCTGGGTCCTAATCTGATACTCTACACAAGGCTTTGCCCTCTGGTGAGAGATGCAGAACGCACGCCATCCCCAAGAGATTAGCCGACTTGCACACGGAGATTACACCTAGTGCCAGGCCAGGCACTTCAACATGTGAGTGTAACTGCATTGCTGTTGCTATTTTTTAACATTCATTCAAATACTACACTATCAGACTTTTATCCATGTCTGATGTGGAGTCATTTTTCACATCCTAGTTTCATTTCGAGCGGCCAGTGGAGTGGAATTGTGCTGACAGTGGAATCAATTTGGTATTCCAAAAGTGCTTTTTGACCATCTTGTAAAAAGGGGTCAAACATCTCTGGCGAGTGGCCACCTTCCCATTGAGCACTCGTGGTGGAAGAACTAGAAGTTATATCTCAGAGCATTCTACTTTGGTGTTGAGATTATATCACCTATGGCAGGGATAAGCAATTAGCGGACCTCCAGCTGTTGCAAAACTACAAGTCCCATCATGCCTCTGCCTCTGTCCGCTAATTGCATATCCCTGACCTATGGACTTATAGCTTGCTATTTATGTATTTTATATCAATTGTGTCACATTTTTATGTTGTACAATATTTTATTCACCCCATTTTTCCACAGCCATTCGTGGTTTTCACTCAACATTTATATCGCTTAATGGTCTGAGTGTTTGCCTTGGCTGAATTTGCCATTAACTCCAGTTGGCACAGTGCTCTTCATACCACGCCATTCTACGCAGCCCTAGGCTATCACCCTCAGACTTTTCCCAAACTTCAACCTTCTTCTGGTGTACCAGCAGCAGATCAGTGGGTGAAAAATATTCTGCTACACTGGAAAAAAGATCTGCTCATTGCTACGGAAGTCAGCAGGCAAATATGCACTTTCCTCCAACAAGCGAAGATTCCATATGTGGTGGGGGACAGAGTTTGGGTGTCTACCAAATACTTGAGACTGAAACAACCCTCGATTCATAGGTCCTTACAGAAAAATTGCTTGAGTCAGGCCAGTCTCCTATCGGTTGAAATTACCCTCCTCTCTCCGGATAATCCCTTGTTCCATGTTTCTCTCCTTAAAAAAGCAATTTTCAATTGTTACTCGAGAACTCAACAGCTACCTCCTCCTGTTCTTGTTGATGGACAATATGAGTTTGAAGTCGCTAAGATTCTGGATTCTAGAAGGCAGGATGTGGCCTACAGTATCTGGTTCATTGGGAAGTATATCCCGTCACAGACCGTTCCTGGGTTCCAGCCAAAGATTTACATGCCCCTGCTCTTATTTGAGACTTTCATGCCTCCTTTCCCACTAAGCTCCGCTAGGCCCCCGGAGGGGTCCACTGGGGAGGGGGCCCTATCATGTATCTGGGTGTCATTGAACCTGTATGCTCCTGGTTCCACAGCTGCAGCCTTACCTTTTGTGCCACGGGGGAGCTCTGGAGTTGTTGCAATGTTCTCCCAGCTTGATGCAGTGCCTTGGACTCACTAGCCCCACCTGCTACCAGCTGCGGACAATGTACAATCAACCAGCCCATAAATAACAGCACTTCCTGTTACTCAGTGCCCGTTTGTGTGGACTAGCTCCCTGGGTGTATTGATAGCTTTGTGATTCTGTAAGTTCTGAACCCTCACCTTGAGATCAAAGTTCCTTTTGTTATTCTGTTCTCTAGCAGTAGATGCTTCCTTGGCTTTCTCATAGGCAGTCTTCAAGCTTCTCCAAAGTCTATCAACATATCCCCAGTAAGTGGCCTGAGAAGTGTGATCCAGGGATGTTCCGAAAGCTAGATCTACAGGCAAACGGGCATCTCTCCTGAATATCAACCTGTAAGGAGAGTATCCAGTACAGGCATTCACTGTGCTATTGTAAGCCTGGACTACTGCAGCAATGTAATCACCCCAATGTTATTTGTTTTCCAGAGGTAGTATTCCTAGCATGTTTAATAGAGTACGATTAAAACATTCAGGTTGTGGATCTCCTTGGGGATGATAATCTGTGGTTCTAGATTTTTGAATGTTCAATAGTTCACACAGTCTTTTTATTTATTTGCTCTCAAAATCCTGACCTTGTTCCCAATGTAAGCGCTGAGGTAAACCGCAATGGACAAAAAATTTCTCCACCAGAGTTTTGGTGACTGTACTGGCTTGTTGGTCTTTGGTCAAGAAAGCCTGAGCATAGCGGATAAAATGATTTCTCACAACCAGGACATTGCTTCTCCCATTGAGGTCAAATTCTAGACACAAGAAATCAATGCACACCAGTTCCATTGGCCCCTGACTCTGCAGATGGCCCATTGGGGCAGCCCTACCAGGCAAAGTTTTGCTTTTTGGATGCACCGAATACAGCAACAACATAAAAGTGGTTTCTAACTAGCTTAAGAGATCTATTTGGCCCCAAATGCCCATGGTTGTCATGAAGAGCTGTCAGTACTACCAGTCTGTGCTTTTCAGGAAGAAACAATTGACAAACACCTTCTAGTTCCTCAGAAGGGGCTTTCCTGTATATGACTCCGTCTTCCATTTGCATTCTTTCCCATTCCTTATGAGCTACTTTTGAGCCTTCAATAGAACTCTTTAGCAGCATTTGAGAGTCCCGAGCTGACAATGCCTTCTTAACAAGGTTATATGGGTCTTCACGCTGATCCCTTCTCAGGTCTTCCTTGGTCAGCTGAGGCAGTTCTTGGCTGCCCACTTGAGTCAAATCACAGTAACACCGGGGCACTCCAGCAGGGGTGACTCCCACAGCTTCATCTCCCTTGACCTACCTGTTGTCTACTGCTAAATTGGATGCCACTGGGCATCAGTGGTTGGCCACACTGTCCAAGTTTCAGTTCAGCCTGAAGTATCGGCCAGGAGTAGGAAACCCATATGCAGATGCCCTATCCCGAAGACCGTATGTTACAGACATTGGCATGAAGAGCTGGGTACATTTGCCTCCTGAGGGAGTGCAGTTCTATGTAATCCATAGCAACACACTGTTTCTTTCCCATTTGCAAATTACGGATCACTTCAGCTGCTGGGCCTCGGAGGCGCTCACCAAGCTGCTGTCACTTCACAGCTTCTGGAACATTCCATTCTTCTACTGTCTGAATGGCCTGACTCAACCACGTCTCTAATTCCTCCTCTTCAGCTGACATTGGAAGCCACCCTGAGAAAAACTGGAGCTTCCTATAGCCTTGATTGGCACTGGCAGAGCCATTTTTCACCAAACTCTCAACCATATCCATATAGAACGAGGCGGGAGGAGAGCTAACCCCACAGGAATCTGCACCAACTAGTCCTGTGTTCCCCTCACTGGCCTGCAGTGGTGGTTGCCTCTCTGTGGCCTCTCCCCCAACTTGCAATGGAATCATCTGAACAATTACCCCTTCTGCTAGAGGCACCTCTTCTTCCCAGAAACAGGCAGGTATTTCATCCTGCCACTCCATCAACACCCAAACATAGTCCAGCGTAAACTCTACCTTCACATCCAGAATGTAGGCCCTCTGCTCTGGGACTAAGGCTCTCACCCACGGTCGAATCTCTTTCTCAGTGCACTCACTTCCAAAACAGTGCTTTGCTCAATTCAAGCTCCTTGGGCTCTTACCCAGATGACTGCACCAGCTGGGTTCATCTCTTTATCCCGCAATGGGTTGTGACTGGGCTGACTAGGGCCTGCAGCAAAGAACATCCCGGACAAGCCCCCCAAATGTAGCACTGCCCACTTGGGGGTTGTTTAGAATTGCATGTTTGTCTGCGCCGCCTTGACCCTGTGAACTTTCCAGCCCTCCTGACACTCTAGGTTCAGACATGTTGTGTATACCTTTAAATAACAAACCGACACAATGCAGATTGATTAGCTCTCTCATGTTTTTACTTAATCAATGGGAGAGTCTTATGACAGGGTATTAGTCAGCCAAATCCTGGATAAACAGCCAAGACTTAGTTGAAAATGTCCCCAAAGCAATTGAATGGTAGTTTGAAATGACAGATGCATAATATCAATGCACACAGAAACAGACAATAAATGAATGGATCTCTAAAAAGGCTACTGGTGCTGTCTATAATACTACTGCTTGTGGTGTGTTCCTTTAAAAGCAATAAAATAGCAGTGTTCAGAATGCAAGGCCTTGCGATTATCTTCACCGACAGTTGGAGCTCAAAGAAACAAGAATTCTAAGTGTAGCACAGTGATATGCAGTCAAGGCAAAGCAACTGAGTCTGACCAGTAGTTATCCTTAAGGCAATCCAGGTATAAGGTGTCTGTATACAGTGTCCTGTGGAATATGCTATTGGCTGGTACTGGATTTATGGGCAGGTACCCTCTCACCAACCTGGAGAACTGTGTAGGAACTTCCTGAAGAGCAATCCAAGTTTAATCTTCTTTCTGCAGCAGGCAAAGATGGCGATCTGGCTGCTGGAACAGTGAGTTGTCTGGTCCTGCTATTTACAGCGATGCTGTGGTGGTGCCCCCCGTGTAGCAAGCAGCATCTGACCCACCCTGGTCAGAGCTGGGAGCACCGTGTTGCCACGTGGTAGGCCGCAGTCCACTCGCACAACAGCGAAGGGGGTGTTTACTTGATGGGACCCGGGAAGCAAGAGAACTTGGGCCTGGTCTGCCAATCCTTTTATAGTCTCTCCCATAGTTCTCTCCCTGGAAAAGATGGCTTGCTGGGAGGTGTAGTTCATGGATAGTTCTGCAGCTAAGGAATTTCTGTTCAGGAGACTACAGTTCCCACAATGCTCTCTGCTTGGCTCAGGAATATGATGCATGTAATCAGCACCAGGGAAATACAGAGACAGTCTAAGAAGGTAGAGGATAAGTCTGCAGTGTCAGATAACTGTAGTAGGACCCAAGTTTTTCCAGCAGAACATTGCCCAAAGCATCACAATGCCTCTGCCAACTTGCTTTCTTATACCGCATCCTGGTGCCATCTCTTCCCCAGGTAAGTGACCCACACGAACCCAGCCATCCACATGATGTAAAAGAAAATGTGATACATCAGACCAGGCCTTCTTCCATTGCTTCGTAGTCCAGTTTTGATGTTCATGTGACCATTGTAGAAGCTTTTGGCTGTGGACATGGGTCACCATGGGCTTCAAAGCTTTAAGGCTTTCACCACATCAGCTTCATGGACATCATGTTCACTTGCTGCCTAATATATCCCACCAATTTTCAGATGCCATTGTAACGAGATATTCCCTTTACCTGTCAGTGGTCATAATGTTATGGCTGATCTGTGTAAACTCTGGGCTTGATCACACTGGTCACATTACTTTTCATGGTGGAATGCAGTAATGTCAAAATGAATGCATTCAAATGAAATATAACAACATACTGTATATGTACACTGCAGTGTGTTAAGAAAATATATATGTTATATTTAGATTTGTTGTCCTATGATTCCCAATCATGTTAGTGTAATGAATCCTTTTAAAGTGCAGTGCAGCACATTTGAACAACATAAAAGTACATTTAGTTAGTGTAATGTAGCGTATATGTGGTGTATGTGGTAGGGGATTTTGCCTTCCTGATGATCAGCTTTATTATGCAATATCTTTATTGATCACAACTATTGTTTGGAGTAAACACCAAACCTTATAAACAATCAAATCTAAAAGAGCAACTCTAAACAATAATACTCTTGCACTGCAGTTAAAGGTGACATATAACTTTTAGATGTTCTTAAAACCACCCCACTATTGGTCCAAATCTGTTACAGTATTTCACGGTACTTCAAGTTATCTTCTCCCCATACCCTTTCTCTACCGCCTTTCTGTTAGGTGGTAGGGGAAGAATATGGGGAAGAGAGTGAATGGCTGTTTTTTTTTTGTGTCTCTATACAGGCAATCTATTCAAACTCACTTGCACCACAAGCCTGTCATATTAGGACAAGCTGCTGTGTCTGTGCAGCTGCTGCATCCTAATAGACTGCAAGTGCTGCATGCAGCACCTGGAGTCTGTCTGCATGCAGCCCCTGGATTCTAGAGAGGCTAAAAATAAGACCCATTCATGGCATACAGTCCTCAGTGCCCCTGTAAATTAGGCCTTACTTATTCAGAGGTCAGCATTGGCAGCCACCATATTTCCGCAATTCAGGTTTCCTTTAATAGACTGTTAAGATGGCTGTTATCTAGAACAGTGAAGGCTCCAATCCAGTGCTGGAAGCTCTCAAAGCCCAACTCCCAGAAGCAGATATGTCATGTGTGTGATGCTGCATAGATAAGCTTTGCCCCAGGACTAGCATCTCTTCCAGTAATTGGACAATGGCAGCCTCCAGCGCTGGATGGAAGCTTCAGCTATGACAGATAACTACCACTATGACAGGTTCCCTTTAAAAAAAAAGATTCATATAGGTCAATTCAGAACATCACTTAGTATATATTTCATTCAAAATAAATAATGTGCAAATAGAGACACACAACAGTGTGATATTTACCACAGGTTATATTATCTAAGGGCATTAAATCCTTTAATCGAAAATCATTAAAATCAAGAATGAACACATATAGCCTAGTAACAATATTTCTAATTCACATCAAAGGATGTCATGCACAATCTTTTGCAAGGTTCCATCAGACTATATCAAATCAATCAATGTCTCAAATTATGACACAATAAGTTAGAATTAAGGTACATGCCATTTACAGCCCAGCTGACCACAGTGTTTTCTTTACACAGGAGAACGATTTAAGCAATACTGATTTTATTTTTATTTTTTTATCAATATTTGTTTGATTGGAGATAAATAAAAATCAGATAATTTTGGAATTTAAAAGTAATGTGATCTTTTTGCACATAGTTTATATGCAAATTTGTGAGGAGTGTCTCTACCAGCTTTGCACATCTAGAGAGTGAAATTTTTGCCCTTTGACTGGGCCATTCTAACACATGAATATGCTTTGATCTAAACCATTCTATTGTAGCTCTGGCTATATTTTTAGGGTCATTGTCCTGCTGAAAGGGGAACCTCTGCCCCAGTCTGAAGTCTTTTGCAGACTCTAACAGGTTTTCTTTTAAGATTGCCCTGTTTTTGGCTCTATCCATCTTCCCATCAACTCTGACCAGCTTCCCTGTGCCTGGTGAAGAAAAGCAACCCCACAACATGATGCTGCCATCACCATGTTTCACGGTGGGGATGGTGTGTTACGGGTCATGTGCAGTGTTAGATTTCTACCACACATAGCGTTTTGCTTTTAGGCCAAAAAGTAACATTTTGGTCTCATCTGACCAGAGTACCTTCTTCAACATGTTTGCTGTGTCCCCCACATGGCTTCTCGCAAACTGCAAACCAGACTTCTTATGGCTTTCAACAATGGCTTTCTTCTTGCCACTCTTCCATAAAGGCCAGATTTGTGACGTGCACGACTAATAGTTGTCCTGTAGACAGATTCTAAAACCTAATTTGTGGATCTCTGCAGCTCCTCCAGAGTTACCATGGGCATCTTGGCTGCTTCTCTGATTAATGCTCTCCTTGCCGGTTTAGGTGGATGGCCATGTCTTGTTAGGTTTGCAGTTGTGCCATACGCTTTCCATTTTTGGATGATGGATTGAACAGTGCTCCGTGAGATGTTCAAAGCTTGGGATATTTTTTATAACCTAACCCTGCTTTAAACTTCTCCACAACTTTATCCCTGACCTGTCTGGTGTGTTCCTTGGCCTTCATGATGCTGTTTGTTCACTAAGGTTCTCTAGCAAACCTCTGAGGGCTTCACAGAACAGCTGTATTTATACTGAGATTAAATTACACACAGGTGGACACTATTTACTAATTAGGTGACTTTGGAAGGCAATTGGTTCCACTAGATTTTAGTTAGGTGTATCGGAGTAAAGGGGGCTGAATACAAATGCACGCCACACGTCAGATATTTGTTTGTTAAAAATTTGGAAAACCATTTATGATTTTCCTTCTACTTCACAATTATGTGCCACCTTGTATTGGTCTATCACATAAAATCCCAGTAAAATACATTTATGTTTTTGATTTGTAACATGACAAACTGTGGAAAATTTAAGGAGTATGAATACTTTTTCAAGGCACTGTAGACTCTCCCAGGACTTACAGAGACCCACTTAGTCAGAAAAGGGGGCAATCCATTGTAAGGCCTGTATTGCTGAACATACTGATGTCACTGACTTTGTACTGACTAAACATTTTGGGGGAAAATTAAAGGATTTGCCCTGCACTCACCCACATCACTCCTCCCCCTGTGACAGTGGGATGGAGATTCTGTCCCCTGCAGCTGCTGTCACATTCAAAATCATTGTGGCCGCGGCACTCCACCTGCACAGCCACATCATTCCTTCATGGCAATCTGTGAATAATTAAAACAGGGCTCAAAATTTCAAGTCCTGAGCTACTAGCCAGTTACTTGCCACCAGTTGCCCCACCCAACCCCTACCCTGCCCCACCCCTAATTTCCACCCCTAAACACACTCTCATAAATTATATCAGTGCAACCTCATCAGTGCCCATCATCGCAGCATATCAGTGCCCATCAGTGCCGCATCATCAGTCAGGCTTATCAGTGTCCATCAGTGCTGCCCCATGAGTGCCGCCTCATCAGTGCCCATCAATGCAGCCTCATCAGTGCCCATCAGCTCAGCCTCATCAGTGCCCATCAATGCAATCTCACCAGTGACCATCAGCACAGCCTCACCAGTGCCCATCAATGCAGCCTTACCAGTACCCATCAATGCATCCTCACCAGTGTCCATCAGCGCAGCCTGATCAGTGCCCATCAATGCAGCCTTACCAGTGCCCATTAATGCAGCCTCACCAGTGCCCATTAATGCAGCCTCACCAGTGCCCATTAATGCAGCCTCACCAGTGCCCATCAATGCAGCCTCAGTAGTGCCCATCAATGCAGCCTCAGTAGTGCCCATCAATGCAGCCTATCAGTGCCCATCAATGCAGCCTCATCAGTGCAGCCTGATCATTGCCCATCAATGAAGCCTCATCATTGCCCATCAATGCAGCCTCATCAGTGCATCCTGATCAGTGCCCATCAATGCAACCTCACCAATGCCCATCAATGCAGTCTCACCAGTGCCAGGGTGCTAATGAGCTTCCGCGTAATGAGCTTCCACTGACACTTCCTCCAGCTTTCAAACTGAAAATCCATATGGAGGTACAGGTAAGAAAGCTAGAGGACGTGTCTGCAGGATCTTGTCATTGCACCCATGATCCACTGATCATGGGGGCGATACTTTGCAGGCTCTTGTAGGAAAAAATATAAATGCGTGTTTTTCAAAAATGTGTGCATTTATTATTTTTACCTGAAAGGTTAACTGAGCATTTAATGGTGAAAACTCTGGTAAATATAGCACTTTAATGTGTGTGGAGGGGGATTATATCAATCGATGGAAGTGTGGGCAAAAGTGTAAAGAAACTGGTTTGAAGGTTTCTTTTCCCTTTAAAGGAGAATGGGCCTAGATGATAAATGATTCTAGGTTTAGATATCTAATTAGCATGCAAATCACTAGGTTATATTTAATTATCCAACAAGTTCTCTTGAAAATGATAAACAAAGTGGTTATTTGGAATGGAAATCTATAAATATAATTATTATCCCTGGAACATTTTTTCAGACAACTAGCAACAATTTAGACCAGATTTTTGTACATAAATTGTCATTATCTGAACTAAGATCTACTTAAAATTTTGGAGTTTCGAGTTATGTGCCTATATAATGAAATACATACATTTTTACTCTCTCCTTTCCCTCTCCCACCATCCTGATTACTGATGGGCCATATCTCACTGACCATATATTTTGTGCACCATCCAACAAATAAAATCATGTTCACTTTGAAAGCAGGATAGCAGATTTTCTGACCAATAAATAATGGAACAGTCACAAGTTTGGTTCGTCATAACATCACAGTACCACTGAGATCTTTTAAAAAACGAATGAAAACATAAATAGTTTTATAGCTATAGAAAAATTTGATTTAATATATTGCTTTCAATTGCACCCTTATTTTCTCATGTGGTTGCAATATTTCTTGTGAACATCACATCAGCTTTCAAAATGATTTTCAGGGTATATGAATAAATCATTACTTTCTTTCACTGTTTTCTTTAGAGCAATTCAACATCATATTCGTTGCTTAAAGTCCATGGATACCTAGTAGCACATTTTAAGTTGAAATAGACTAATTGTACTTGAGCTCTGAGGCATAATTTGGTACACTAATGTGCCACAGTCATTTTGTCTACCATTGATTTTATGATCACTTTATTTGTTCTGTTCAAGCTAGCACTGAATTATTTCTTCTAAATGGAGCTACCATGATAGTTATATATTACTGGTGAGTAAAATAAAATACCTGTGTTATTCTTTCTTTATCAACACAAGCAATTGGCAGACAGAGATACCAACATCTACCACTGGATTAAATTCATAGGCTTTTGAATGAAGCCAAGCAATTCCTTGTTTGCTTGTAGCTAATATTCTACAGCAGTCATGGCCATTCATGTATTTATTAAACAATGTTTCCAAATGTGTTATAAAAAGAACTGTATAGAGCTTTCAGCTGCAGATAGATGAAGTTATCTACAGCAGCTAAACTCAGACAATGTATTCCTATTGCTTGCGTTTAGCAAAAATTTCGTTACATGCAGATTTGTGCGGTTAGAAAAAATAAATTTGACTGTGTCCAGGACCGATTTATAGCAGCTATCTGTACAAAACTGCAGGTAATTGCAGCGCACTGTTTCATCTGCGGTGAAAAAAAAGAAAAAACAGGAAGCACATCAAAATCACAAGGCATACCAGGGAATGACACAGGAAGTTGAAGGGAGGGTACTTATAGAGGGAGGAGCGATGGCAGCACGTGATATCTCTTATGAGGCCATAATAGCCTTGGTGCACGACCGACCAGAGATATGGGACCCTGAGTGCCCAGGATATTCAGACAGAGTCAGGAAGAGGTTGAAATGGGAGGAAGTGTACCGATTTCTGACTCCAAACTGTGAAAATATGTCTGCAAGTGAACAGGAGAACCGAGGTGAGTGCATTGATTGATGTGTGGGGTGCAGGGGTACACATACATGGGATCAGTTGCCCATAGCAACCATACCTGAAAAATAGCAAATGCAGTTTCCTAGGGTAATTGTTTGGTCAATTAATGCTACATCCATCATGTGTGTCCTTTGTTTAATTTTTTCCAATGTAATATATTGCAGGAAAAGAGATTTCTACAAGATGGCGGTCCTTACGTGACTGCTACAAGAAGGAACTCCATGGAGAGAGGTCTGCAGAGAGAAAGGGAGCACCTTCAACACATCAGGCATTACCTCCATACAGAGGCTTTGTTGTTTTTGAGGCGCACCACTGAGATGCAACCGTAAGTTTATTTTGTGTTTTTTTTGTATCCAAGAAGCTGCAGATATTGTCTAATTTTACCCTATGTTTTGCTTTGTCTCTGGATAATATTGCCTGCTATTGGTGTCTGCAGCAATCATTATTTTAGCATACTATTCTTACTATCACTTCTTATCCAGAAAGAAATCTGACCGATTTTTTGAACATTCCCTCTGCTATTGCTAGAGGGCAATCCTGTAGTTTACACTTGACATGATTCTAATAAATAATGTAAACACTGAAACAACTATATGGTTTGTAGAGACATTCTCCATGAATCTTTATCCTCAAAGTTGTATGCTATTATTTTTACCTAGAACCGTCTCAAGCATTCCTGCAAGAGCAAGGTGTCATCAGACAATGGAATCGAAGCTGAAGCAAACCAAGAAACAAATGCAGAGCCAGTTTCACCTGATGAAAATCAACCACCCACTCAAGCCCTTGTGGTATTTTTCTTTCAAAATGTCACAATTGTCATGTCACAACCTCCCTCTACAAATCACTTATTGGTGACACCTTCAAAAAATGGCAGCTGGTGTTGGTGCAGTGACATTTTTGTAGAAAAGCATAATCTGTAGTCTCATTCTATTTACAGGCAAATATGGATGGGAGAGTCCAGTCAAGTTCCACCACCCGTCAAACACGCCATATTCAGCAAGAGCCCCCTTTTGAAGAATTTTTTGATTGCCTACTTGAAAAATTGAAAAAACTTTCTCAAACCTCTGCCTCAAAAGATGATGATGAATGTTTCAATATCTTGGACCCTGATGTGATGTTTTCTACTGTCTGTAAACCAGGAGGTCCCTCTTGATAAGAGTACTGAAGTCAAGGGTGCCATCATTACCATGACATTACACCTGCCATGAGCCCTTACTCAGAATCCTCACCAATGTACACTCCTTTCTCATTTCTTTAGGGTTTTCAGAGAATGTATGAGCAGCCAAACCCATGTTGTCCACCCTCATCTTTATCTTCCAATCTGAATCACTCATAGATGTCGGCTGGGAACCAAACCATTCTTCCCTACATTCCCCTTACACGGTTTATGAAAACTTGTAGTTTTGTTTACTGCTTCTAATTTGTTATTTATATGCCTGTTTTATTTCTATATTGTGGTTTAATCAGACTGATAACTTTGCTGTAATCAGGTATATCCAACTTCCTGCTGATTGTTCTCTATGCTATCCCCACTAAAGACAGGTTTTCATCATGGCATGGTGAAACTGCTTCAATTTTACCATTTCAACCTCCCCTTTGTGTCCTCTTGTATAGTTATATAGTTAGTCAGCTTGAAAAAAAAGACACAAGTCCATTTAGTGCAACCAATAACAGGGAGAAAGAAAAGAAAAATCCCCAGCAAAGCATGATCCAATTTGCTCCAGAAGGGGAAAAAAAATTCTTCCTGATCCCCCGAGAGGCAGTTGGATATTCCCTGGATCAACTTTACCTATAAATGTTAGTATCCAGTTACAGTATATTATGTACATTTAGGAAAGAACCCAGTCCTTTTTTAAAGAAATCTACTGAGTTGGCTAGAACCAGCTCTTGAGGGAGTCTATTCCACATTTCACAGCTCTTACTGTGAAGAAACCGTCAGGGCTGGGCTCAGCCCTTCCTTCTCTGTGCTGTCCGCTCAGCTGTCGGCTAATTGCCAGCTCCTATCTCTCCCCAGGTACTCAGCTGTTGATGATATCCTGCTCGTCAGTCCTGCCTACTTAAGCCATCCAGCCCAGAGAATCTCTGCCTTCGCCTTAGTCAAAATCACAGAGACGCTCTCCTGCATTCCTGTTAAAAGACTTGCTTGGCTGACATCCCTTCTGGCTCCAGATCCTGCTTGCTGTTTTACTACGTCTCTGGCTCCCTGACGTTTGTCTTGTCTGACTATCCGTTCCAGTTCCTGAACTCTGGCTATGTTTTGACTACCTATAAAAAAGGAGACAATCAGAGCAAACTCAAAACTCATAAAAAGCAAGCTGAACACTATAGGAAATCACCAAGCCTATATAAATAATGCAGAAACGATATTAGTGCAGCGCATAAATAAAACAGTCTATGTAGAAAAAGAAAGAATCCCTCGTGGCATGAAGAGGAGAAAAATTCTTCTGTACAAAGTGACGTTAACCTCCACCCCAGACACGTAGATGTGCTTACCAGATAGGGTGGACCTCTTATTACAGGAGGTCAAAAATGCATGTAATCAGGAAGTCCACAACCACTATAGATGTCCAATACAGCCCCGCAGGAGAACATAATGCAGAATCAGTGGGAACCCTGAGCTTGTCACTTGCCACCAGATGCAGTGTGTCCAATTTGTCCACCGCAACACCGCAGTCCCGCTACAGGTCGCTGCCTTCCCACCAGAGCAACGCCCGGCGCTCTCCTCTCCGCTCTCCCTGAGCTCACCTTCCAGTCTGAAGGATGATTGTGGCTGATGAGCCACAATCACACCGGCCATATGATTGCACAATTGACCTTCAACCTGGTGCCATACCCCCTCGTGGCCAGGTTTACCCTTTGTCGGTCTTGGACGATAAGGCCATGGAGGAGTATGTTGCAGACGCACTTTCTCGAGGTTTCATCCACAAATCCTCGTCCGCTGCTGGTGCTGGTTTCTTCTTCGTGAAGAAGAAGAGTGGTGAACTGAGACCCTGTATTGATTATAGGGGTCTCAATCGTTTGACGATTAAGAATGCCCATCCAATTCCGTTGATTACGGAGTTATTTGACCGCCTCAAGGGAACAACAATTTTCACGAATCTCTCTGTCAGGAGACATGACAGAGAACTACTGTTCCCAGTGATCTCTGTCATGTCCCTGTCAGCCCACCCCCCCACCGTTAGAACACACCCAGGGAACACAGTTAACCCCTTGATCGCTTTCTACTGTTAACCCTTCCCTGCCAGTGTCATTTTTGCATTGATTGGTGCATTTTTATAGCACTGTTCACTGTAATAATGTCACTGGTCCCCAAAAAGTGTCATTTGGGGTCAGATTTGTCTGCCGCAATGTCACATTCCCACTAAAAATCACAGATTGCTGCAGTTAACAGTAAAAACAATAAAAAAAATAAAAGTCCCTAAATCTACCCCATAGTTTGTAGACGCGAACCAATCAGTAGGTTTGCGCAAACCAATCAATATATGCCTATTGTGATTTTTTTTTTACCAAAAATATGTAGAAGTATATATATCTGCCTAAACTGATGAAAAAAAATAGTTTATATATATATATATATATATATATATATATATATATATATATATATATATATATATATATATATATATATATTTTTTTTTTTTTTTTTGTATTATAGCAAAAAGTAAAAAAAAAATAGTTTTTTTTTAAATTGTCACTTTTTGTTTATAGCGCAAAAAATAAAAACTGCAGAAGTGATCAAATACCGCCAAAAGAAAGCTCTATTTGTGGGAAAAAAAGGACGTTAATTTTGTTTGGGTACAGCGTCACATGACCGCGCAGTTGTCAGTTAAAGTGACGCAGTGCCATATCGCAAAAAAATGGCTTGGTCATTAAAGGGGAAAATCCTTCCGTGGCTGAAGTGGTTAAAGTGAATAGATCAACAACAAGTTCACTATATGGACCACTTATGTATTTATACATGTTGATCATATCCCCGCTTAATCTCCTCTTCTGAAAAGAAAATAATTTCAGTTTCTTCAATCTTTCCTCATAGCTGAGCTCCTCCATGCCTCTTATCAGTCTGGTTGCCCTTCTCTGCACTCTCTTCAATTCCCTGATATTCTTTTTATGAACTGGTGCCCAAAACTGAACTGCATATTCCAGATGAGGTCTTACTAATGATTTGTTGGGATGGGCGAATGGTTTGGCCCCAGCATAAGTTCTTTAATCATCATAAAATCATTGCTTCTTTAAAAAATATAATTTTTGCATTGATATGTCCCCCAGAGCAGTACCCGGGCCTCCATACCCTATTTATGGGCAGTAACTAGGGATGGGCGAACGGTTCGGCCTGAGCATAAGTTCGGGCTGAACTTTCACTGTTCGGACGTTCGGCGAGTAGCTGAACAAACAGGTCGTTTCGACCGCGTGTTCGGCCCCCAGAACCGACCACAATGCATTGCAGCACTGAACAGTGCATTGCAAGCCCTGATTGGCTGAAGCAGTGAAAGCTTCAGCCAATCAGGGCACAGAACACTGTCAGAGTCATGATTGGACACAGTCATCATGACTTTATCCAATCATGGCTCATTCCCGCCCCACAGTATAAAAGTAGTATTTCAATGGCAGCCATTTTCAGTGTGATTTCGGCATGGAGAGAGATAGAACAGGGCTATGTTCAGTGCTATTAGTTAGTTAGTGTGCTATACTGTGCTATTTTGCTTCAATTGTCAGTGTAGAATATTAGTTAAGTATCAGTCTAGGGATAGTGTGGGTGTAGTGAAGAGGACCATCATTCAGCTTTGCATAGTGTGCAGCTAGAGTAGGGGCAGCTCAGATAGTTTCACTGTAGTGTAGTGATACCGTGTCATTCATACATACATTAGTGTAGAGTAGGGACAGCTCAGATAGTTTCAGTCTAGTGTAGTGAGACCATGTCAGTAATCTTTACATTAGTGTATAGCTAGAGTAGGGACAGTTCAGATAGCGTCAGTGTAGTGATGGTTGAACACTGTCTATTTGATTGTGTTATTGCCAGTTTAACGCCATTTACTTCTGTGTGCAGTACTGCCAGTTTAACGCCATTTAGTTCTCTGTGCGTTACTGCCAGTTTAACGCCATATAGTTTTGTGTGCGTTATTGCCAGTTTAATGCCATATAGTTCTGTGCGTCACTGTACGTTTGGCGCATTATATTGCAATATATTTTAGTGTATCCGTGGAGTGTGTCTGTGTAGTGTGAGTGCTCAAATGAAAGTGCACCAAACACCTCTTTACATTGATTAAAGTGCATCTACATACAGATTTCAACTTCTTCTTTACATTTGATTATAAGCACCGCCCCCTCCCTCCCAATAATGTCGGGGAGGACAACAAGGAGAGGCAGACTTTCCCTTGGCACTGTAAGGGAGCCAGAAACAAATGTGTCCACAGACAAAGGTGGACGTGGTGGTCAGTCCTCAGGCAGGGCATCATTTCCTCTGTTTAGTGAGTTTGCCCGTGCTATCCAGCCACAGCATGCACAGGAGGTGGTGGACTGGCTTACTAAACTTTCCTCATCCTCCTCATCCTCTGTCATGCAAGCAGAGACAAGTGTGCAGTCCCCTGCAGTTGCCAGAGTGGATAAACCTGCCTCCTTGTCCACATCTATTCCTGCCATAGCCCCAACATCAGCCATTGAGGAGTCAGCTGAGTTATCTGACCACAGCGTCAGCCATTTGCTCCTTGATGATGCCCAGCCATTACTGGATTCAGATGTTGGTTCTGAGGTTGAGGATGACAAGAACATGAGCCTAGAGAGAGGGAGGAACACTGGTAGACCAATTGGCATTCATGTTCCCCAAGCCGCAGCGTATTGCCAAGTTGTCTCCAGTGGTAATAATGAAGATGGAGGAGATGGAGATGATGACGATGAGGTCACTGATGTGACTTGGTTGCCAGATAGAGCAGGGAAGGAAACTGAAGGGGAGGCGGCACAACCCCAAGGAGGCTGACATCAGGAAAGAGTATGGAGCAGCCCCCCATTCCATCACATTCTGCAGCTGTTATCTTAGCCGGAACATGAGCGGGGATGAGGCGTGTTCCGCACGCCGGCGAACGAGATAGACGGCGACCCTTACCATCCATTCAAACTGCTGCATAAGCTTGGTGCCGGCACATGGGCACCGGCAACATGTGAGTTGCATAGCCTTTGTTTTTACTTGATCTTTAATAAATGGTTTTAGCATATTGCACTATGTATGCTATTTGTTTTCTATGAGGACGGATTGACGTGCTAAACGGCATTGGTGACAGCTTAAAGCTGATTGGTTATCCCTTAATGAACCGAGGGCTTGTATGTATTTGTATCTGGTGAGTGCCCAATTTATATGCAGTGGTGGTGTTGGCATTGAAAGTCACTTTAAGCACTAAGGAGAAAATAGAGCACTACAACAGCACAACGGCAGTGGAAAACCCACTCAGGGACCCACGCTTTTATCAGCACAAGTGTATTTAAACTGGACTGTATACATTTTAATTTATATATGTTTTTTAGAATGATAAATTTGAGCGGTGATATTAATAGTTAATGAAAATCACTGATGTATATGTAGATTGGTTTAGATGGTAGCGCAGTCAACACCAGATATACACATATTTACTCATTTTTTCACAAGTTGAAGGAATGGTTTTTTGACTGTAGCAACCAGGGGCCTCTTTAATTTTTTAAATTCACAATTTATACTAATTGTTTGATTTTTGAATTTCACATTGAAGCACATACAAATCGTGCGCCGGTGGCACACATATTACATATTCACCTGCCACCCACATGCCCAGCGTCTGAATGCAAGCTTGTCAAAACTGTTGGCTCTCCAACTTCTGCCTTTCAACCTGGTGGACTCTGCCCCCTTCCGTGAATTTGCACAATGTACTGTACCTCAATGGCAGGTTCCCAGTCGCTACTACTTTTCACGTAAGGCCGTTCCATCTCTCTACCATCACGTGGAAGGGAATGTTCTGGCATCGTTGGGCAAGGCAGTCAGCCAAAAAATCCACCTTATTGCTGACACATGGTCCAGCAAGCATGGGCAGGGATGATATATTTCATTCACACCACACTGGGTAACGGTGCTTCCAACTCGAAAGGATGCAGGACAGGGCCCGGTGCTGCAGCGTGTTGTGCCCCCATGTCTCCATACAGCTGGTGGAGATTATGCCAGACCTGTGAGCTCTACCCATCCTCCTCCGCCACCTCCATGCCCTCCTCTGCAGAATTGTCCTATAAACATCAGGTACCCCCTAAGCGTTCAAAGGGCTATTCCCAGAGTCTGGCTAAAAGGTGCCATGCAGTGCTTCAGCTGGTGTGTTTAGGGGACAGGAACCACACCGGATCAGAGATTCTTGCAGCTCTGCAGGGACAGGCCAGAGGTGGTTCACACGCAGCTGGAGCCAGGAATGGTGGCATCCGATAATGGCACAAACCTCCTGTCTGCCCTTAGACAGGGAAAGCTGACACATGTGCCATGCCTGGCACATGTCCTCAATTTGGTGGTGCAGTGTTTTCTAAGTATGTACCCAGGGTTGCAAGATGTACTAAAGCAGGCCAGAAGAGTCTGTCGCCATTTCAGCCAGTGCTCGGTTGGCTGAAATTCAGCGGGAATTCCACCTGCCCGTAAACTGCCTGATTTGTGACATGCCCACCAGGTGGAACTCAACTTTGGGAATGCTGCAGTGGCTATACATGCAGCAGAGGGCCATCAACGAGTACATGTGCCAGTACGGTACGACGACAGGTTTAGGCCGCCTTGGCTTTTTTCCCCACAACAATGGCTAATCATTAAGGATGCATGCACTGTATTGTCACCATATGAGGAGGCCACAAGGATGGTGAGTCATGACAGTGCATGCATCAATGACACAATCCCTGTTGTGTTCCTGCTGGAGCAGACTCTGTGTGCCATTGTGTACAGGGCACTGGAGGCAGAGCAGCAGGAGGAAGAGGAGGACTTCCTTTCCTCTCAAGGCCCACTTTTCCAGAGACCATCATTCCTATGTCACAGAAAACACAGGAGGAGAGAGGGGAGGAGGATGAGGAGGAGGATTCTGGCACTTTCATTGGCTTCGAAGAAGAGGAAGACATGCGTCAATCTGTAAGTGATGGCTTTCTAACCCCAGGACCCTTGAGAGTAGTACGTGAATGGGAGGAGGAAGTTCCAGATGCTTTCGTACTGAGTGACCCCTAGGAGTCCGCTTCTCACGCCTCGGCAAATTTGAGGTGCATGAGAAACCTCATGCTTCAAAGCCTGCGAAAGGACACAAGAATACGTGGCATAAAGGAGAAGGATGGTTACTTGTTGGCAACCCTCTTTGACTACCGTTATAAGGGGAAGGTCTCAGAACTCATCCCGTCCCCACAGAGAGTGCAGAAGATAAAATCTCTTGAGGACACGTTAAAGAGGGTTTTATTGAACGTTTTTCCTGATTCCAGTAGGTTACAGTGTCGTGGAAAACGTAGTTTTGAGTCTTCCGTTGGTCAAGAGAGGAGCGTTGGGGAAGGTGCCCACCTAAGTGAAGCATTTTGGAATTTTTTTAGTCCTCGCCGCCCAGGGCTGTCAGCTTCCACATCCCATCAGCAACATCTGCAACACATGGTGAACGATTTCCATTGGGGCCAAAACAGACATGGAGAGCTTTCCAGCTGACGATCCACTGATTTACTGGGTCATGAGAATAGACCACTGGCCAGAACTTGCCCAGTATGCTACTGAGTTGTTGGGCTGCCCTGCATCCAGCGTGCTTTCAGAACGGGCATTCAATGCTGCAGGAGGTTTTGTTACTGATCATAGAACGCATCTGTCCACAGACTCCGTGGACTGTTTGACTTTTATAAAAATGAATCAGTCCTGGATTACCAACTATGAAGCCCCTGATGCCAATGTCACTGATTAAGACTTTTTTGGGATGTGGAATCTGTGCAGGAGGGATGAACTTCGAGTTCGAGTCGAACTTGAGTTTGACTCGAACATTGGCTGTTCGCCAGTTCGCTGAACCTCAAACAATTTGGGGTGTTCGCGCTAAATTCGAAAGCCGTGGAACAACATTTAAAAGTCTATGGGAGAAATCAAAAGTGCTCATTTCAAAGGCTTATATGCATGGTATTGTCATAAAAAGTGTTTTGGGACCTGGGTCCTGCCCCTGGGGACATGTATCAATGCAAAAAGACATTTTAAAAATGGACGATTTTTTGGGAGCATTGATTTTAATAATGCTTAAAGTGAAACAATAAAAGTGTAATATTCCTTTAAATTTCGTACCTAGGGGGTGTCTATAGTATGCCTGTAAAGGGGCGCATGTTTCCCGTGTTTAGAACAGTCTGACAGCAAAATGACATTTCAAAGGAAAAAAAGTAATTTAAAACTACTCGCGGCTATAATGAATTGTCGGTCCTGCAATACACATAAAAGTTCATTGATAAAAACGGCATGGGATTTCCCCACAGGGGAACCCCGAACCAAAATAAAAAAATGCGTGGGGGTCCCCCTAAATTGGATATTAAGGGGAACCCTGCACCAAAATTTTTTTTTAAATTGCCTGGGGGTCCCCCTACATTCCATACCAGGCCCTTCAGGTCTGGTATGGATATTAAGGGGAACCCTGCGCCAAATTTTTTTTTTAAATGGCGTGGGGGTCCCCCTCAAAAGCCATACCAGACCCGATTACATGACCCCACCCCCTCTGATAACACGGGGAAAGCCTCAGGGAAGTCCCGTGAATTCCCCGTGCATCAGAGGAGGGCGGGGTCACCGGGTGGCCCCGCCCTCCATTATATAAGAAATGTCAGAAGAAGCAAAGCGTCACATGGCTGAAGACTCCCACTGAGGCGGATCGTGCAGACAGAGCGGTGAAGAAGTCTGGAGGAAGATGCAGGACGAGAAGAGCAGAGGAAGAAGAAGATGGAGAAGAAGAAGATGAAGAAGAAGATGGAGGAAGATGAAGAACACCAAAAGAACACCAGAAGAAAGAAAATGGAAGAAGAAGCCAAAAGAAGAAGAAATTAATAAAGGACTTGTCAAAAACTGTCTCTTGTGTTTTTTAACCTTTTTGACACTTTTTTTGTGAAATGGTAGGGGTACATTTGTACCCCATTAACAATTCACATGGGGGGGCCGCGATCTGTGGGTCACCTTGTTAAAGGGGGCTTCCAGATTCCAATAAGCCCCCTTGCCACAGACCCCCACAACCACCGGGCAAGAGTTGTGGGGATGAGGCCCTTCCCCCCATCAACATGGGGACAAGGTGCTTTGGGGTCTACCTCAAAGCACCCTCCCAATGTTGAGGGCATGTGGCCTGGCACGGTTCAGGAGGGGGGGGGCGCTTTCTCATCCCCCCTCTTTCCCTGTGGCCTGCCAGGTTGCGTGCTCGGATAAGAGTCTGGTATGGATTTTTGGGGGGACCCCACGCCATATTTTTTTAATTTTGGCGCGGGGTTCCCCTTAATATCCATACCAGACCTGAAGGGCCTGGTATGGAATTTAGGGGGACCCCCATGCCATTTTTTTAATTTTGGTTCGGGGTTCCCCTGTGGGGAAATCCCATGCCGTTTTTATCAATGAACTTTTATGTGTATTGTCAGACCGACAATTTATTATAGCCGCGAGTAGTTTTAAATTACTTTTTTTCCTTTGAAATGTCATTTTGCTGTCAGACTGTTCTAAACACGGGAAACATGCGCCCCTTTACAGGCATACTATAGACACCCCCCAGGTATGAAATTTAAAGGAATATTACACTTTTATTGTTTCATTTTAAGCATTATTAAAATCACTGCTCCCGAAAAAACAGCCCTTTTTAAAACTTCTTTTTGCATTGATACATGTCCCCTGGGTCAGGACCCAGGTCCCCAAAAACTTTTTATGACAATAACTTACATATAATCCTTTAAAATGAGCACTTTTGATTATTCATGTTCGTGTCCCATAGACTTTAAGGGTGTTCGCGTGTTCGAACAAATTTTTTGCCTGTTCGCATGTTCTGATGCAAACTGAACCGGGGGGGGGGTGTTCGGCTCATCCCTACTCTGCAGGACTTTGAGGCTGCCTAGCTTTGAGGGTGTTCAATCATTTCATCTGGAAGAATGTTTTTGGTATAGGTCTCATGGGCACAATTAATAACCAAAGACCAATTTTTCTGCACCTGTTTGACAGGTGCATATTATTGCTATTTTTTACAGCAAGGCCAATTCTGGCTTTCATCAAGAGTACCTCTATAGGGTTACGGTGGGAAAACGCCACCGACACCCAAAGACCAATTTTTACGCACCCGTTACTTCTATCCAAAGTCAAAGTGACACCAGAATGTATCCAAAAAATCTCCAATCTTGTTCCCAGTCCACTACATTGTGGCCTCATCATACACACTGGCTCCCCAGCTGTTGCTTGGCAAAATAAAGGCAGCTTGCAGGGAAAATGTCTTTTTTTGGCTTTATAAATGCAATTATTGCTGCAGCAGATTCTAGACATGGTACATATCTGCCACTTTACAGGTAGATTAAGGGGACCCCCCAGACACTATATTGTAAGGAATTTTTCATTTTTATGCTTTCACTTTAAAAATAAAAAAAAACACTGCTCATTTAAAAATGACGTTTTTCATAAACTTTTATTCTATTGATACATGTCCCACAGGGCAGGACCCGGACCCCTATAACTGTTGTATGCCCAATTACTTGCATTTAAGCCTTCAAAATGGGCACTTTTGATTTTTGACATTCGGGTCCCATTGACTTTTGGGACATTGGGGTTCGTTATTCGGGTCTGAACTTTTGAGGTGTTCAAAAGTTCTGATGCAAACCAAACAGAGGTCCGTTTGGCCCATCCCCAATTATTTGTATAGGGGCAAAATTATATCTTTCTCTCTCTCTGGAGTCTAGACTTCTCAATACGATAAAGGACTTTGCTCACTTTGGAGACTGCAGCTTGGCTTTGCATACTATTTTTAAGCTTATAATCTACCAAAACACCCAGATCCTTCTCCATCATTGATTCCCCCAGTTGTACTCTCCCTAGTATGTATAATGTATGCATATTCTTAGCCCCCAAGTGCATAATTTTACATTTATCAACATTAAACCTCATTTGCCACATAGTTGCCCAATTAGACAATGCATTGAATTTGGCTTGAAGGTTGGAGACATCTTGTAAGAATGTTATTCCACTGCATAGCTTAGTTTCATCTGCAGACACTGAAAAGGTACTTTTAATCACAGACCCTATGTCATTTATAAATGTATTAAAAAGTAAGGGTCCCAACACTGAACCTTGGGGTACACCACTGATAACCTTAGACCATTCAGAGTAAGAATCATTAACCACTACTCTCTGAATACGATCTTTTAGCCAGTTTTTTACCCATTTACAAATTGATTTTTCCAGACCTGTAGACTTAACCTTACACATTAACCATGTGTGGGGAACTATGTCAACACTTTTGCAAAAGCCAAGTATACCACGTCCACAGCCACACCTCTGTCCAAGGTTTTACTTACCTCCTCATAAAAAGAGTTCAGATTTGTCTGGCAACTTCTGTTTTTCAGTAATCCATGCTGTCTCTTGCTTAAAGTGGATGTAAACCCTCACATATACCCAGTGAAGTGAACAGCCTCAGATGATACGCAGAGATGAAACAAATTCTCTTACATAAGTTTTTCATGTATAGCTGCAGTCTAAGACTTTATATACTGTTTAGAAAGTGCACGTCCTGTTAGAATTTTCTCTTCCTGATTCACCTGTGGGTGTGAATTCTTGTCATACACTGTGAGACAGCTGATTGGAGGAAAGGCACCCCCCCCCCTCAACATAGGCAGAGACTTGCAGAGCTGTGCTGTGAATAGACCAGCTCTCTGCTAATCTGTTTATAGCACCCACCCTGACACAATGTTCAGGTTGGTTTTATCACAGTTGACATAGAACTTTTCAGAAGTTATCATGCTGATAACAGAAGAACGGAGCATAAGAAAGGCACGGGACTTAGGGTTTTGAAGAGAAATAAAAAAACACTGCAGATATATGTGCCCAGCTCAAATTTCATGATTCGGATTTACATCCACTCTAAAATACTTTTTTTTTCAGCAAGAACTCATCTATGTGGTCTATTATTAAACTCTTTGGTATCTTCCCAACTACAGAAGGTAAACTAACAGGTGTAGCACCCTGTGTAATTTTCGGTGTCAGGGTTTGAATGACTCAGATAGGCTGGATAACTCATCAGCAGCTTCTCTGGTGACTCCCCCTGCTAGCTGGAAATGGAGAAGATTCCAGAAGCAATTGGGAGGGGTCCAGGAGGAGCTAGCTGGAGTGTTCTGAGGGGCCCTGACCAATCCCCAACAGAAAGGTTGGCATGGGGCAGCCCCCCTCATATACTCAGTCAGTCCAGCTGGGGCAGTGTGGAGTTCAGGTGGAAGATGAAGATGGAGTGTTAGGCTGTCGGAGGCCTTTGAGAGTAGCTCCCCAGGCTGGGGGGTGAACCCAGGCCTGGGCTCAGGTGCAGGGATCCTGACCAGGAGGCAGGGGGAGCAAAGAGAGGACAGCAGGAGGCACTGCCCGGCAAATCTCCAGGGAGAAAGATAGCCAAGAGGGCTGATGAGTGTTGCAGTCAGAGGACTAAGAGGCAAGCCTGAAGGGACTAGGTGCAAGCAGTCTGGGATAGATGCACAGTCAGTCTGGGAGGACTGTGGAGAAGTAGCCAGGAGGGCTAGTGAAAGGGGCAGCTGCAGCCAGGTGGGCTGGCAGTGCCTGAAGAGGTGGTACTGAAAGCAGTAGCCACAGGAATTAGGACAGCTAGCACCAAAAACCTCTATTTTTGCTACACCACCAAAAGGGGCCTACTGTCCCTGCCTGCAAAGGGCATTCGCTTGGATCTAACTGAGAAGTGTGTTGGATCAACAATCAGTGCTAGCTGGTCCTGGGAGTTGTAGTTCTACAAGCACACTTGTGCTGAAGGTAGAAGAAGAGGAGTATGTATATACTTGATGTATATAGTTTGTGTCCCTGAAGAGTTTCTACTGATCAAATGGGCATCCCATAAAAACCCTTCCCCATCCAAGTTTAATTGCCCTAAATAAAAAAACAAAACAAAGCTGCAAGGACTGCTTCTTGACTCCAGAGTGAATGGAAAATTGATGTACCTGGCTGTGTGGGTGGGAGATGCATATTCACCAGTGGCTCTTACAGGGGTAACACTACACAGGTCTATAGTTACTTGGTAAAGACTTTGATCCCTTTTTAAATATAGGCACCAAACTGGCCTTATGCCAATCGAGTGGTACTATTCCAGTCATTAAAGTGTCCCTAAAAATTAGAAACAATGGCTTTGAAATGACAGAGCTCAATTCTTTTGGGATCTGTGGGTGTATGCCATGTGGTCCAGGTGCTTTATTCACCTTTTCTTCCTAGGACCTGGAAACTGCTACCAGCGGATTAATCGCTTTGTGACTGTATACATAATTTCTTTCTACCTTTGTGAGATTTTAATCTTGTTTTTAATAAATTTTTCCCAGGGATAATGCACTAGGCCGGTGCGCTCTCTTTTTCTTTCTTATGCTTTATTCACCTTTATTCTGTCTAAATATTTAAATATTTCTGGACCATATCACTTTTGAGCGATTGTGGATCATTTGGGGCTGTGTCAATACCATCCCCATTATGGCCATGAGCTCCCCCATGCCCCTTTTTACTGTATACACATAACTGACTAAGGTATTTAACAAATAGATTCTAGAAGAATAGAAGTGGAGGTTAGGAGTAGGGATGAGCTTCGAGTTTGAGTCGAACTCATGTTCGACTCGAACATTGGCTGTTTGCAAGTTCGCCGAACGGCGAACAATTTGGGGTGTTCGCGGCAAATTCATATGCCGCGGAACACCCTTTAAAAGTCTATGGGAGAAATCAAAAGTGCTAATTTTAAAGGCTTATATGCAAGTTATTGTCATAAAAAGTGTTTGGGGACCTGGGTCCTGCCCCAGGGGACATGGATCAATGCAAAAAAAAGTTTTAAAAACGGCCATTTTTTCAGGAGCAGTGATTTTAATAATGCTTAAAGTCAAACAATAAAAGTGTAATATCCCTTTAAATTTCGTAGCTGGGGGGTGTCTATAGTATGCCTATAAAGGGGCACATGTTTCCCGTGTTTAGAACAGTCTGACAGCAAAATGACATTTCAAAGGAAAAAAGTCATTTAAAACTACTCGCGGCTATTGCATTGCCGGTCCGAAAATACACATAAAAGTTCATTGATAAAAACGGCATGGGAATTTCCCACAGGGGAACCCCGAACCAAAATTTAAAAAAAAAATGACGTGGGGGTCCCCCTAAATTCCATACCAGGCCCTTCAGGTCTGGTATGGATATTAAGGGGAACCCCGGCCAAAATTTTAAAAAAAAAATGACGTGGGGGTCCACCTAAATTCCATACCAGACCCTTCAGGTCTGGTATGGATTTTAAGGGGAACCTGGCACAAAAATAACAAAAAAAAAACTGTGTGGGGTCCCCCAAAAATCCATACCAGACCCTTATCCGAGCACGCAACCTGGCAGGCCGCAGGAAAAGAGGGGGGATGAGAGAGCGGCCCCCCCTCCTGAACCGTACCAGGCCACATGCCCTCAACATTGGGAGGGTGCTTTGGGGTAGCCTACCATTTCACTAAAAAACTGTCAAAAGTGTTAAAAATGACAAGAGACAGTTTTTGACAATTCCTTTATTTAAATGCTTTCTTTCTTCTATCTTCCTTCATCTTCTTCTTCTTCTTCTTCTTCTTCTTCTGGTTCTTCCTCCGGCGTTCTCGTCCAGCATCTCTCCGCGGCGTCTTCCATCTTCTTCTCCTCGGGCCGCTCCACACCCATGGCATGGGGGGAGGCTCCCACTCTTCTCTTCATCTTCTTCTCTTCTTAATCTTCTTCTCTTCTAATCTTCTTCATTTTCTTCTCCGGGACATGACGGGACTTCCCTGTGGCATTCCCCGTGACGTCACAGCCCCCCGTTATTTAAGAACCGTCAGAAGAGGAGACGCTGTCACACAGCGGGAGCCTCCCTCCATGCCAGCATGGATGCGGAGCGGCCCGGAGAAGAAAATGAAGAAGAGAAGAAGATGAAGAAGAGAAGAAGATGAAGAGAAGAGCAGGAGCCTCCCCCCATGCCATAGGTGCGGAGCGGCCCGAGGAGAAGAAGATAGAAGACGCCGCGGAGGAGATGCTGGACGAGAACGCCGGAGGAAGAACCAGAAGAGCCAGAAGAACCAGAAGAAGAAGAGGATGAAGGAAGATAGAAGAAAGAAGAAGCATTTAAATAAAGGAATTGTCAAAAACTGTCTCTTGTCATTTTTAACATTTTTGACAGTTTTTTAGTGAAATGGTAGGGGTAAGTACCCCCTTACCATTTCACACAGGGGGGGGGGGGCCGGGATCTGGGGGTCCCCTTGTTAAAGGGGGCTTCCAGATTCCAATAAGCCCCCCACCCGCAGACCCCCAACATGGGGGTCAAGGTGTTTTGGGGGGCCACCCCAAAGCACCCTCCCATTGTTGAGGGCATGTTGCCTGGTACGGTTCAGGAGGGGGGGCGCTCTCTCGTCCCCCCTCTTTTCCTGCGGCCTGCCAGGTTGTGTGCTCGGATAAGGGTCTGGTATGGATTTTGGGGGGACCCCACGCCATTTTTTTTTAAATTTTGGCGCGGGATTTCCCTTAAAATCCATACCAGACCTGAAGGGCCTGGTATGGAATTTAGGGGGACCCCCACGTCATTTTTTTTTTTTTTTTTAATTTTGGTTCGGGTTCCCCTGTGGGGAATTCCCATGCTGTTTTTATCAATGAACTTTTATGTGTATTGTCGGACTGGCAATGCAATAGCGGTGAGTAGTTTTAAATTACTTTTTTCCTTTGAAATTTCATTTTGCTGTCAGACTGTTCTAAACATGGGAAACATGCGCCCCTTTACAGGCATACTATAGACACCCCCAGCTACGAAATTTAAAGGGATATTACACTTTTATTGTTTGACTTTAAGCATTATTAAAATCACTGCTCCTGAAAAATGGCCATTTTTAAATCTTTTTTTTGCATTGATCCATGTCCCCTGGGGCAGGACCCAGGTCCTCAAACACTTTTTATGACAATAACTTGCATATAAGCCTTTAAAATTAGCACTTTTGATTATTCATGTTCGTGTCCCATAGACTTTAACGGTGTTCGCGTGTTCGAACAAACTTTTTTCCTGTTCGCATGTTCTGGTGCGAACAGAACAGGGGGGTGTTCGGCTCATCCCTAGTTAGGAGTATTCATGAGGGCCCTGACCAATCCCCAACAGATGGGTTGGCAGGGGGCAAACCCCCACTTGGGTACTCTGGGTCAGCCCCGGTCAGTAGGGGATTTTGGGTGAAAGATTGGAGATGGGGTGCTAGGATGCTGTCGTGGACCCTTGAGGGTAACCCCCTAGTCTTGGGGGGATTAACCTCAGGTCTGGGAGCTCAGGTGCAGGAGGAATCTTCTATAATCCACAAGGTATCCTGTCCAGTGGCACAGGAACAGGTGTGAGCACAGCAGGAACCAGAGCGCACATCCGGGAGATCTCCAAGGAGAAGACAGCCAGGTTAGCTGGTAAGTGTTCAAGTCGGGGAGGACTGAGGGGCAGCCTAAGAGGACTGGGTGAGAGCAGTCTGAGATGGATGCAGAGTCATTCTGGGAGGACTGTGGAAGTTTAGCCAAGAGGGCTGGACAAAGGGGCAACTGCAGTCAGGTTGGCTGGCGGTGCATAAAGAGGTGGTGCTGGGATCAGTAGCCACAGAAGGACAGCTGGGCACTAAGACTTTGCTACACTACCAAAAGAGCGTTTGCTATTAATCTGACTGTGCTGGAGGAAGCCGAGGAGTGTAAATAGTCTGTACAGAAGAAGTTGTCCCTGAAAAGTTCTGCTGAATTCAAGTGGGCATCCCATAATAGCCCTATCCCCATACGCGCTCAATACACCTAATAAAAATACAAAAACAAAGCTGCAATGACTGTTTTCTGACTACAGAGTGCTGTGGAAAATACTATGTGCCTGTCTGTGGATGGGGGATCCTTTATTCACCAGCAGCTCCTGCGGGGATAGCGCTACAGAGGGATATTGCAGTAACTTAGCACCTGGATACATACAAGTTTGGTCATACTGGAAATAGGCACTAGAGCAGTTTTCCCATTGTTTTGTAACCATGCAGATTAGTATGTGAGATCCATCTGATTTTATGTTACAATTGCCAAGAAGAGGTACTTTTACAGAAGCCATCCCTGTTCAAAGGGAGCATCATTTACAGTGATAAGGTTGTCATTTTGCAAAATTTCACTAGCTACCTAGCAACTTGGACATTGCACAATTGTTCGACGTCAACCTAGTTTTTTTATGAATTTTAAGTTTAGAGTCCATGCATTGACCTTGATTGTGAAAATCATACTCTCCTCCCTCTTCAGCTCAATACCCTCTTCTTCGACAGAAATATAGAATTTGCCATGATGTCTAAAACTTCTTTGCAAAAATCAACAAAAGCCCACCAAGGCAAGTGCTTTACCAAAATTTTTAATAGCTGCCAAAGTCTTTAAGAATAAAATATTTTACCAACAAATCTATATGGACCTCACCTCCTAGGGTTAGCATCGTGAAGAGACAATGACCTTGGTAAATCTATCTTAAATAGACCAAGCTTAGACTGACTTGATTTCCGGGAGCACACAATTATATTGTTATATAGGTCAATAATGCAAATGATTTGGTTGATATGATTTTTATCATACAGAAAATGAGTTTTTAAGAAAACTATTTTTTTATTTGTAATGTATATATATTACCCTAGGCTTCCTCTTCAATACAAGACTTATGAAGTATGGCCACAATGAACATTAAGTTAGCTTTTTTGTAGTTCAATAGTTCAGGTTTGCCACTACCAAGAGTTCCAGGGGAATCATGCTGGCTTGAGATTCATGGCTTAAGTGAATTTAACCATAATGCACTGCAAGGCATTTGACTATGACCAGCAGGCTTAGAAGGGCCAAAAAGTTTTTTTATTGTTAAACCAGCCCCTTCCTATAAAAAGGAGAGCACAGAGCAGCCACAGTGCCAGCGAATTAGAAACTGTACTGGAAAAGCATGGGAGAAGCTGACAAACTGTTTAGGAAGTGATTAGGTTCAGGTAGGAAACTTTCAATTTCAATTGCTAGCTCTTTAGGCAAGCAACCTTTTTTGTTCTTATTGGGGGCTCTGTCTTTTATTTTACTGTGTGGTTGATTGGAAATCAGTGGTCACTTTGTTTTTCCTGCTAGGCTTCCCTTTTTAAAAAAATGGGCTTCAGTGGTGGTATTTTGGGGTTCTAATTTGTTTTGGGATATATTGTTTTTTTAATCATGTTGCTAGGGCCTATATTTTAGATTAAATTGGGCTTTTGTTTTAGGGTGGTATTTTGAAGTTATAATTTATTTTGTGGGGGGTTTTTTATTTTAATTTATGTTTGGGGTGCTCAAAGTGGAGCATTGTTAGTGATCATTTGTTCTTGGAACTTCCATTTGTTCACAGCATGCTGATGCACCTTTTGAAAGAAAAAGAAAACTAAGCGCAAGAACGGGTTGCTGTTGAACAGTTTTACACTACTCTATCCTCTGTAGTATCTTAATTCTTGTAGTAAAGCTGCAGCCTGTGCTTTGTTTCTAGGCCAATGTTACACTGCTGTGTCATCTGCAGTCTGTTAATTCTTGTAGCAAAACACCAGTCGATCTCTAGTACATTTTAGCCAATGCTCTTATTAAAAATGTCCTGCTGCTGGCCAATTTTACACTTCTATATCATCTGCAGTCTTTTAATTCCTAATGAGAGATTAGTAATTGGCTAATGGCATGATAGGTTTGAATAAGCAAAAACAGGGACAGCCACAGTGAACTACTCCTCAATTTCTATCTGCCAATCAAAGCGGGTCTATTGCAGTTTGATGAAAAAGCATTTTTTAAATCTGAAATGTAAACCAACAACAAAATTCACCTTCCCCGTCCCCCTTCCCAACAGTCTTCAGTGGTATTCGCCTCTAAATTCAGGTTTGCCATAACCCTCGCAAATCAAACCCGAGCACATTCACCTATCACTAATGAAAAGCAATGAATATGCCCCAAGAAATTTGACAAAGTATGGTCAAAATGGCTTCATAATGACTCTATAGCGCTGATATCAGCGTTGATGTCTCCTATTTGATCTCATTTAGGTCATGGCATGAGCCACACATGCATAGACTTGTGTTCATTTTCTTTTTAAAGTGGTAGTAAACCCTATAATAAAGCTTACCTGTAGGTAAAATGAATATCTCCTAAACGTACACCGTTTAGGAGATATTCTTGCAAGCAACAGGAAGTGATGTCATGTGCTCTGAAGGAATGCCATGGGTATGTGTGCCGCGGCCGAGACTCTTGTGTGTGAGTGACATTATCGCGGCTCAGCTGATCAGAAGCCTGGGGTCCCCAAACCCAGAAGGAAGACCTGGAGAAGATGGAAGCCCCTGCAGCTGTGCCAGCTGGAGGGCTTCATTTTAAGGTACCGTATTTTTTGCACCATAAGACGCACCCGTCCCCCCCAAAAATGGGGGGAAATGTCCCTGCGTCTTATGGAGCTAATACTACCTTCCCCCCCGTCGCAGTCGGCGTCTTACATACCCGGTTAGCCATAGAAGGGATACATCTGGTGTCATCTGCTGTTACTCACAGGGAGTCAGACTAATCTGCGACTGCAGCGATCAATTTACAATAGAGATTGTTCTCTCTTAGTTTCTGAAGCACATGACAGACTTATGTGTGGTGGCTCCCCAGGGACTTGGAAAATATGAGGATATCGTCGAGATAAACCACCACACATTACTGCAACAAATCTCGGGGGACATCGTTAATAAGTTCCTGGAAAACTGCTGGGGCGTTGCAAAGGCCAAAAGGCATTACGAGGTACTCATAATGGCCTGTTCTGGTATTAAACGCAGTTTTCCCCTCGTCGCCCTCCTTAATCCTCACGAGATTGTATGCCCCTCTCAAATCAAGCTTTGTGAAAGCCGTTGCTCACTTGAGGTGGTCAAATAACTTTGAACCGGAATCTGGCATTCTTAATCGTGAAACTATTGAGACCCCTATAATCAATACAAGGTCTCAGTTCACCACTCTTCTTCTTCAAAAAAAGAAACCAGCACCAGCAGGAGACGAGAATTTTAGGACGAAACCTCGAGAAAGTGCGTCTGCAACATACTCTTCCATGGCCTTATCCTCCAAGGCCGACAAAGGGTAAACCCGGCCATGAGGGGGTATGGCACCAGGTTGAAGGTCAATTGTGCAATCATACGACCGGTATGGATGCAAACTACCGGCTTGACCTTTGTCAAAGAGACCGCTAAAATCATGGTACTCCCCTGGCAGGGAGGACAGTGAAGAGGTGCACAGGACCTTGGCTACATTCTGGAAGCATGTCTTACTGCATTGTGTTGACCAGGAGAGAACCTCATCATGGAGCCAATCAAAAGAGGGGTTGTGCCTCTTTAACCAAGGATAACCAATAACCAGCGAAAAACTTAGGTGAGGAAATAACTTGGAGCGAATACTACCCCCCCGTTGTGGCCGCCGTGTTACATACCGGGTCAGCTGTAGAAGGGATGCATCCGGCATCCTCTGCTGTTACACACAGGGGGTCAGACTAATCCGCGGTTGCAGCGGTCATCTTGTTGGGGCCGGGCCCGAGCAGCACGCATGGTGATCATCAAAAAGCAAGGGAAGGGGGCCCGGCCCGGGTGGAGGAAGCCCCCAGGATGCTTTGCATCAGACGACTAGTCCCAGTGCACGGAGGCACGCCCACACAACGTCATTACGTGTTGCCCCGCGCACCGGAAACCTACAGTGTACTCGGTGCATGCGCAATACACCCACCTATGATGCGGTTGGAGCTTTAAACAGGTTGGAGCTTTTGACAGAACACCAGATTACCTCACTCCAAGTCCCTTCCAGTCCCTCAGCAATCAGTGCCCACCCTGCATTTTTTTTAGTCTATGAACACAACAAATGTACCGTACTAAGCACTGTTTTCATAATTAAAACTGACCAGGTGCTCAGCCACACCACCCACTGCAGGGACCAGCTGCTCAGCCACACTACCCACTGCAGGAAGCAGGTGATCAGCCATACCACCCGCTGCAGGGACCAGTGTCAGAGACCATGAATCAGACTGAGACAGAAGTATAGTTAAATCACACTTGTTTAATAATAATAATGAAAAGGTAAACAGAGTAAACGTAGTCAAAACATAGCCAGAGTTCAGGAACTGGAACAGAAAATCAAACAAGCCAAAAGATCAGGGAGCCAGAGATGAGTGTAGTAGAACAGCAAGCAGGATCTGGAGCCAGAAGGAATGTTAGCCAAGCAAGTCTTTAACAGGAACACAGGAGAGCATCTCTAGAGATGTGACCAAGGTGAAGGCAGAGATCATCTGGGCTGGACGGCTTAAGTAGGCAGGACTGACGAGCAGGTTATCATCAACAGGTAAGTCACTGTGGAGAGAAAGGAGCTGGCAATTAGCCGACAGCTGAGCGGCCAGCTTTGAGAAGGAAGGGCTGAGCCCAGCCCTGACAGTACCTCCTCCTCAATGACCCCTCCCCCTCAGAGAACCACCAGACTTCAGGGGAAAACTTCTATGGAAATCACAGAGGAGAACAGGGGCATGTACGTCTGAGGATGAGACCCAAGAGCATTCCTCCGGACCGTACCCTTTCCAATGCACCAAGTACTGTATGCGCCAACAGAACCTACGGGAGTCAACAATGGACTGTACTTCATACTCCTCATGGTTCTCAATCTGTTCAGGGTGAGGACGAGGCACCAAAGTGGTAAAGCGGTTGCAGACCAAAGGTTTTAATAAGAGAATAATTGAAAAAGTGCTCAATGTCACAGAATACGCACTAGATTATCCCACATCCCGAGTAACAAGACATTGAAAAAATAGAATTTCCTCTAGGTGGGATATTTGGAAAGGGATAAATAGCGTAATGAGGTATGAGAGTAGTGTAAAAAGTATATACATTTTTATTAAGAAACATAAGTTTAAAATAATGAGCACATATATACACTGTACATATCACATAATATCATGAATGAATACTGGACAGGACTAATCATATAATAACATTACAAAAAAAGGCAGCTAGTAAATCGCAAAGATCTGTTATGTTGGAGGTGAGCACAACAGAAAAGACCCAACACGTTTCGAAAATGCTATTTCTTCATCAGGGGTGTATGCGATTTTATCGCAGAACCTACAACCGTCTGCAATTTAAACAAAATACACACATATTAGATACGTAATATTGATTAAACACAAGCTAACTGGTACGTGTGTGATCACACCGTACTTTGTGTTTTAGTGTGTTTAGACACTGACCGTATGAACTGTGTAGTACTAGAGTGGATTTTCTGTACAGATTTTGACGTTTAAAAGCAGTTTAAATGTTGCAGCTGTCAGCCTGTGGGGCCCAAAGCCTGACGGGGTGAGTAAATGCACCAACGCAGATAGATGGGTCCAATGGTGGCACGAGGGGAAACATGGGCAGAGTCCCACACAAAGGACAAACCAGGCTGGCCCTCCAAAATGTATCCCTTACTGAAAAAAAAAAAAAAATTTCGGAGGGCCAGCCTGGTTTGTCCTTTGTGTGGGACTCTGCCCATGTTTCCCCTCGTGCCACCATTGGACCCATCTATCTGCGTATCTTAATAAAAATTTATATACTTTTTACATTACTCTCATACCTCATTGCGCTATTTATCCCTTTCCAAATATCCCACCTAGAGGAAATTCTATTTTTTCAATGTCAAGGTTTTAATAAGGAGACATGAAATACATTCAAGATACACATATTAGAAGGAAGGTCTAATGCGTAAACCACAAGGTTAATCCTGCGAAGTATATGGAAAGGCCCAATAAACCGAGGTGTGAACTTCAGAGAGGAAACACGAAGTTGGAGGTTGTGAGATGACAGCCAGACCCTGTCCCCAACCTGGTAGGAAGGCACAGGCAGGCGTCTGCAGTCTGCATGGAGTCTGTACTTATCATTAGCATGTCGCAAAGCCTCCTGGACTTGTACGCAAGTGGAACGAAGACTGCGAAGATGTTCCTCTAACGCAGGAATACTCTGCAGAACAAACTAGTCAGGCAACATGGAAGGTTGGAAACCATAGTTCACCATAAATGGGGACAATCCAGAAGCAGAATTCAAGGCACTATTGTGAGCAAACTCCACCCATGGTAAGAGGTCTGGTAAGTTATGATGGTCAGAAATATAGCAACGTAGGAATTGCTCCAAGGACTGATTGGCTTGTTCTGCTGCCCCATTAGACTGCGGGTGATATGCAGAGGAGAAAGCAAGCTGAATTCCCAACTGTGCACAAAAGGCCCGGGACACAAACTAACTACCCCTGCCCGAGACAATCACCTTGGGTAGCCCATGTAAGCGAAAGATCTCTTGAGCAAAAATGGAAGCCAGTTCCTTAGAAGTGGGCAACTTCTTAAGTGGAATACAATAGGACATTTTCGAGAACTGGTCAACCACTGTGTTTCCCTGGGTGTTGGGTAACTCCAAAATGAAATCCATGGACAGGTGCATCCAGGGCTTCTCTCCATTGGGTATGGGTTGTAGGAGGCCCACTGGAAGGTGTCAAGCTTTGTGAAAACCGTTGCCCCCTTGAGGCGGTCAAATAACTCCGTAATCAACGGACTCAGATAGGCATTCTTAATCATGAAACGATTGAGAACCCTATAATCAATACAAGGTCTCAGTTCACCACTCTTCTTCACAAAGAAGAAACCAGCACCAGCAGGAGACAAGGATTTGCTGATGAAACCTCGAGAAAGTGCTTCTGCAACATACACCTCCATGGCCTTTTCCTCCAAGCCCGACAATGGGATTATCTCATGATGAAGAGCCCCTACGGCCATGGACAACACAACAGTCTCATGAGTCACAAGGGCAGGCTGTAGAGGTCTCCCGTCAAGAGCCTCAATGGCAAGTGGAGTGTCACGCAGCTGCAGCGGAATCGAGTGCTTTGATACAAAGGCAGCACCAATGAACAGGCCTGCAGCCCCAGAGTCGATTAGAGCCTGTATCTCGATGGACGACTCAGAAACCAAGATACCAAGAAAGGGTAACTGAAACCAAAGCTTACCCTTCTGGATAACTGGGGTCATGATTTACATCTCTGTTCTATGTCGTAAGATATATGGTATTTAGTTCCTTTTTTGCCTGGATTTCTTTACAGTGGAGTACATGTTGTGACAATTTGATGACATAATATAATTTTATTTTTTTATCATAAAAAGTATATATACCTAAACCGCAGTTCATGGACTTTTCGGGTACAGCTCCAACAGGTAAAATAAAATAAAAACATTGATACATGATATAAAATATATATTAAAAGAACTCTAGATTTAAAAACATAGTAGCATTCAGCTAGGTTTCGCTAGGTGGCCGCCTGACCACTTCCGGACGTCTCACGCTGTGCGCATTCTTGTGGCATTTCGCGAGTGCGCACGGCGTCACGTGATTACGGCAGCGGTGATGACAGCGGTGGGGACTTTTGCCATCTGAAACGCCAAGGGAGCCACACGAGGCATGCCTCCATGGCTGCCCCCACCTCCCTCGGCTGGTCAGGTACGTGGGCAGCGGTCATCACACCTGTGGCGTGTTTTCCATGAGCACATCCAATTAGGGATACTTTATTAACTTGTGGAGGTGGGCTGATCTTGAGATGATCGCTCCACATTCCTCCATGACGGTCAGACGTCTCCATTTTCCCCCACAGGAGTAAGTAATATTTATCCATTTATTCTTGTTGGCCTTTTGCCATGTTTCGCTAGGCTATGTCTAAATCTGACATCCTAACCAGCCATTTTCATTATCAGGCATTTGGGCCACCTACTTTCTACATGACAGTCTTTTGACAATACAGCCATTTCAGTGATGCTAACATCATCATTGAACTAAGCAAGGTACTAATTCAATGGTCTAAATTGTCTAATCTATACACCTGTAGTATGTATACATTTTTCTGCTTTCCACTTTTCTCTTCCCCACCCCTGCTTTTGTCATCACTTCACTATCATTTTGTTACAACTTTAGTATGCACACACTTCTCTGTTTTTTTACTTTCCCTTTCTCTCCAGTTTTGCTATCACTTCAGTATCATTTTCTTTTTTTTGTTTTGTTGTTCTCTTTCCCTTCCCTTTTTGTTGTCTCGTATATATTTTTCCTATTCCCCACGCATCACACCATCCACGCACACTTCATTTATTTTTCCTCACTCCTTTCCCCTTTTTCATATGTTCTCATCTAACCTAATTTTGTATTTCCATGCACCTGCCCCTTTCCTTCCACCATTTCCTTTCTTTTTCTTTTTCACACTTCATGCTAAAACTATTGCATTTTGATATGTTGGTTTTCACTTTTCCTTTTTATCCATTCTGCTCATCGCTCATTTCTCACACCATTGCACTTTTCCCCCACACTTCCTCACACATGTCATTATATTGCCGTGCATCCACACGCACTTTTTCCTTTTTCTTTCTCCTTGCCTTTTTCATTATATTCTCACTTTCATTCACTTCCTCTTTCATCCATTGCACTTTGGTCATTTTTTACTTTCTGATTTTTTTCTCATTCCTTCACTTTTTCTTCAATTTTTTTTCCCACTCTTTAATTTTCACTCTTCATTCCCTTCACTTATTCACTCACATCATGCTCTCATGTTCCTCATGTCCTCTTATGATATCATAATTTATGCACTAATTATCTTAGTAATACACATATAATATATACAACACTCCCCTGGGGGGTTTATTTCTTTCAGACCGTGCAACGCATCAAGTTTAAAATTCTTTAAATCTATACAAGCACTATATATAATATATATTCTATGAATTTATGCTCTGGAACTCTGTCACAGGTGTCGACCCCACCTGGCCTGGTGTGCCCTTGAGGGTATATAAACGTGTGACTCCTTGTAAGCGGTACTTAGTGAATTGTCGTCTCCTCCTGAGGTTTTATCTGACTTAGAATCACACAGGATCAACTGATAGCTCTTAAGGAAATCTTGGTTGGGAGGTCCCCACCGCATTTATTGGTAAGTATGTGAAATGGCCACTTTGTGTACATGTAGCCTTTCATGCATCTTTCAACCTGATGTGCTAAATGTAGTCTATTTGCAGCAAACCTATGCTCTGAAGAAGACCCCAACAAAATGGGTCGAAACGCATCAGACTTTGTCTTACAGTAGACATGTTGTCATATAATATTATATACAAATTTGTGTTTGCATTCTCTGCACTTTAGGGCATGCCCTCTTTAGAGCTCATATTTTAACTTTGGTGGAAGCACTGTATGCTATAAATTTTTAATAAAGAACGTATTTTTCCAATTACATCTACTATTTATTTACTTCGCTGCTAAAAAACCCCTCTGGGGGAACTTTTCCATAACACATAGTAGCATTCAGCACCATTTAAAGATATAGGTGATGGTCCACAATTAGTGGAAATATATATAATAATTAGGGATGAGCCCAATGTTCGAGTCAAATGTAAGTTTTCGCCGAATAGCGAACAATATATGATGTTCGCGGGAAATTCGAAAGCCGCTGGAACACCGTTAAAGTCTATGGGACACACTAACATGAAAAATCAAAAGTGCTGATTTTAAAGGCATATATGCAAGTTATTGTCATAAAAAGTGTTTGGGGACCCGGGTCCTGCCCCAGGGGACATGTATCAATGCAAATTTTTTTTTAAAAACGTCCGTTTTTTCGGGAGCAGTGATTTTTTTAATGCTTAAAGTGAAACAGTAAAAATGAAATATTCCTTTAACCACTTCAGCCCCGGAGGATTTTACCTCCTTCCTGACCAGAGCACTTTTTGCGATACGGCACTGCGTCGCTTTAACTGACAATTGCGCGGTCATGCGACGTTGTACCCAAACAAAATTGATGTCCTTTTTTTCCCACAAATAGAGCTTTCTTTTGGTGGTATATGATCGCCTCTGCGGTTTTTATTTTTTGTGCTATAAACAAAAAAAGAGCGACAATTTTGAAAAAAACGCAATATTTTTTACTTTTTGCTATAAATATCCCCCAAAAATATATTAAAAAAAACTATTTTTTTCCTCAGTTTAGGCCAATATGTCTTCTTCTACATATTTTTGTAAAAAAAATTGCAATAAGCCTATATTGATTGGTTTGCGCAAAATTTATAGCGTCTACAAAATAGGGGATAGTTTTATGGCATTTTTATTTTTTATTCTTTTCTTTATTAGTAATGGCGGTGATCTGCGTTTTTTATCGGGACTGCGACATTATGGCGGACACATTGGACATTTTTGACACTATTTTGGGACCATTGTCATTTATACAGCGATCAATGCTATAAAAATGCATTGATTACTGTGTAAATGACACTAGCAATGAAGGGGTTAACCACTAGGGGGCAGTGAAGGGTTTAAGTGTGTCCTAGGGAGTGATTCTATCTGTTAGGGGGCTGGGCTTTAACACACAGGACAGTGATCACTGTTCTCGATGACAGAGAGCTGTGATCTCTGTCTTGTCACTAGGCAGAATGGGGAAATGCTTTGTTTACAAAAGCATCTCCCCGTTCTTCCTCTCCGTGACACTATTGCGGGCACCCGGCAGACATCGAGTCCGCGGGACCCTCGCTCATGGTCATGGAGACCGCGGCAGGCGCGCATCCGCGACACCGCTTCTTAAAGGGGACGTACCTGTACGCCCTTTTGCCTACCAGCGCCACTCTGCCGACGTACATCGGAGTGCGCTGGTCGGCAATCGGTTAAATATTGTGCCTGGGGGGTGTCTATAGTATGCCTGTAAAGTGGCACATTTTTCCCGTGTTTAGAACAGTACCACAGCAAAATGACATTTCTAAAGGAAAAATTGTCATTCAAAACTGAATTATAGGGTCTCTGCAATATGGATAAAACTCATTGAAAAAAGAGCATGCGCTCTCCCCTCCCCCAGTCCATTATCAGGCCCTTTGGGTCTGGTATGAATATTAAGGGGAACCATGAACCAAAATTGAAAAAAAAATAGCGGGGGGTCCCCCTAAAGGGCCCTTCAGGTCTGGTATGGTTTTTAAAGGGAACCCTGCGCCAAAATTTTTTTAAAAATGACGTAGGAGTCCCCCCAAAATCCATACCAGACCCTTATCTGAGCACGCAACCTGGCAGGCAGCAGGAAAAGAGGGGGGAAGAGAGAGGGCTCCCCTCCTGAACCATGCCAGGCCACATGCCCTCAACATGGGGAGGGTGCTTTGGGGTAGCCCCCCAAAGCACCTTGTCCCCATGTTGATGGGCACAAGGGCCTCATTCCCCACAACCCTTGTCTGGTGGAAGCCACGGGGAAGCCCCCGTGGTGTCAGAGGGGGCAGGGTCACCTGTTTACATCACTGGGTGGCCCCGCCCTCAGCTATTTAAGAACTGCCACCCAGAAGAAGCGTCAGTCGACGGGAGCCTCCCATGGAGGCGGAACGGTAGCGGCTTTTTTTTTTTTTGATCCGTCGATCGGTGTGAATTTACATCACAGGACATTTTTTTTTATTTTGTAATAAAGCTGTCTCTTGTCTTTTTTACCATTTTTGTGAAATGGTAGGGGTACAATGTACCCCATTACCAATTCACATAGGGCGGGAGGCCGGGATCTGGTGGTCTCCTTGTTAAAGGGGGCTTCCAGATTCCGATAAGCCCCCTGCCCACATACCCTCACAACCACCGGGCAAGGGTTGTGGGGATGATGCCCTTGTCCCCATCAACATGGGGACAAGGTGCTTTGGGGGGGCTACCCCAAAGCACCCTCCCCATGTTGAGGGCATGTGGCCTGGTACGGATCAGGAGGGGGGCGCTCTCTCTTCCCCCTCTCTTTTCCTGCGGCCTGCCAGGTTGCATGCTCGGATAAGTGTCTGGTATCGATTTTGGGGGGACCCCTACGCCATTTTTTTTTTACATTTTGGCGCAGGGTTCCCCTTAATTTCCATATCAGACCTGTAGGGCCTGGTATGCATTTTAGGGGGACCCCCACGCAATTTTTTTTTTCATTTTGGTTCGGGGTTCCCCTTAATATTCATACCAGACCCAAAGTGCCTGGTAATGGACTGGGGGGGAACCCATGCACTTTTTTTTTATGAGTTTTATCTATATTGCCGAGACCCGAAAAACTCATTATAGCCGCGATCAGTTTTAATTGACAATTTTTTCTTTAGAAATGTAATTTTGCTGTGGTACTGTTCTAAACACGGGAAAAATGCTCCAATTTATAGGCATACTATAGACACCCCCCAGGCACGATATTTAAAGGAATATTTCATTTTTATTGTTTCACTTTAAGCATTATAAAAAACACTGCTCCCGAAAAAACGGCCGTTTAAAAAAAACAAAAAAACAATTGCATTAATATATGTCCCCTGGGGCAGGACTCTGGTCCCCAAACACTTCTTATGACAATAACTTGCATATAAGCCTTTAAAATGAGCACTTTTGATTTTTTATGTTCGTGTCCCATAGACTTTAACTGTGTTTGTGTGTTCTTCTGAATTTTTTGCCTGTTCACATGTTCTGGTGCGAACCGAACGGGAGGTGTTCGGCTCATCCCTAATAATAATAATGTAGCATCAGATTGGAAATACAAAACTTAAACAGTAGAGGACTCCACCATTCCTTCATTTACGGCTTGACATGTTTTGGGTATGCCGCTTCCTCAGGAGCGAAGGGAACTAACATACAAATGTTACCTAAAATAAAAATACAAATAAACATATAAAAGTACATATGCAATATAAATCATTCACATTGTCATATTGATATAAGTATAACAATGCAATGCACTTACAATATCTCAACTGTACCAGACATGCCAAAGATCAGATAAAGCAACCAGTACATCTGGATGTACAATTAAGCAAAGCTTTATCATATAGAAGAAAAAGCTAAAAAGAAAAAAGAAAGAGGACACAACCCAGAGGACAAATAGGTTGCATGGACCAAAGGGGAAGTGTATCACTCAGCTCCGAGATGTCTTAAACACTGAGCGTTAAAGTGTGTGTTTTGAATCAACGACCCAGATAAAAATGTATAGCTAGAAAAGAAAGGGACAATAGCTAGCTATTTTTTGCTCAAAAGAGGCAGAACAGGGATGTATAAAAACTGTAATTGGAGCCTCAAAAATGAAGTAGCTCAATGCCTTTAATTTGATATTAGGGAGACCCCTTATAAATTCTCAAAAGGATACAGCAGCAATCAAGCCAACGAAAATGGTCTGCATCATAAGGCCCTGCATATTGTAATTGTTTGAAGACCCAGGTTGTTGTGACATGAAAGGAAAAATTGTCCCTGTTAAAATTATTTTATGTTATGAGAGTTTTGACTTTGTAACTGCTTGTGATATTCAGCAGTGTAGCAGTAATTGAGGTGTTTTTTTTTTCAGACAAACATTAAAATCATATTCTAGCATTCCTGCATACTTTTCAAAACCAAAAAGTTTTTTTAATGGACTTGGGTTTTAAAAAGACACAGTCACCTTGCCCATCCAAGGAAAAATGACATTGCCCTAGTATATTTCAACCTGTGACCATTTAACACTCAACTATTCAGCGATACCACATAACTCCTTCCTCGATGGGTGCTACTGCAAAGCTACCCAGTGCTACTGGGCACAGAGGAGCATTTGAATTCCTCCCATTATGCTGTGCGTGGGCCTAGTAGGCCTAAACATTTTCACATAATGGAGAGGACAATGTTACTGCTCCTTCTGGGTTCCGGCACGGCACTGCCTGACATCAAGCGGTTGATTTACTAAGAAAATAGGCCGTTTACTTTGGATATACAAAAAGGAGGGGCTGTGACCTGTCCATACCTCTATTTGAAACGCTGACATGTCTCCATCCCAATTGGTATATAAAACAGAGAAAGAAGACAAAAGCGGGACTTTGCGTGAGACATGTCAGCGAGTAAATAACAATTAATTGGTCAGGCTCAAATAGGGTTGGCCTGTAACCAGTACAAATCTATAATCCATGGTGTCAATGATAATAAAGAACAATGAGCGTGATCACAAAGGATTTACATCTGGTATTCATGAAAAATATCATTTTAATTCATCATTGGATATAAAAGAATTAGTATAAAATCAATCAATAGACATAGTAAGTACAGAAAATGCAATCACAGTATAGATGGTTATTAAAATATAGGCATCCATAAGTTGTTAACTCAACGTGTTTCTTGGCTTATAACCAATCATCAGGAGTTCAGATGCGTAATAACTAAAAATAAAGTAATGAAGCAGCCATTAGTCTAATGATTGACAGATAGGTACAGAAAAAAACATAAGCTATAGATAGTACTCACAGATTAAAAAATAACCAATGTAATGGGACTGTCTGGTGGTCTGGGTCAACAAAGTCTCCCCCGGGGTTGAGGCAAGGACCAGCCCCCAAAAAACCAAGGGACAGAGGCCGCCACCTATGCCAGGACACCCCGCGAAGCACCGCCAAGCGAGAACAGGAGAACCAGGCTATGACACATATGGGATGCTGTAAAGGAAAAGGAGAATGTGTGAGTGGAAGTGAAAGTAAGTAAGGAAATGCCATCCATGACTAGCAAAAAGGGAAAGAATGGTGTGTGGACGGGAAAACAGTGAGTGGTATAAAAATCAGAGTTGGCGGTGAGGGGGATGTATGCGTGTCATATTGGTGATAATGGGAATAAGGAAGCATGGATGGCAAAGGGAAAGATAAAAGGGATTTACCTGTGAAGTGCGAGTGATGCGCAAGCTGGTCATCCCCACACAAGCTATGTATGGAGCGAACCAGCCAGAGGCTGCCGCTATATACCTCAGGCGGGGGGTGTGTCCTCACCAACGTCATGAAGGGGCATCAATGAGGTGCGCAGGGAGGAGGGAGGATTCCACCCACGATATAGGCAATCGAGGTGGGTTCCCATCCCCCTGCCGCTGTGACCCCCGATGGAATGAGCCACTAGTGCAGGTAATGCAGCGTCGTTGGACGCCGCATGCGGGACGTGAGATCATGATGCCAATGCGTCAAGGTTACGGCCCGCCCCCACCAGGGTTATGGGGTGGGTGAGGGGCCGCAAACTGGGCGCATCACAACCCCGGAACTAGGACCTAATGAGACTCCAGCCCCACCTCCCATAGATGGAGTAAACAAGTGACTACAAAGTGACAGGATCTCCTTAAAGCAGGATCTCCTTAAAGCAAAGCTCCACCCAAGAGGGGAAGCTCCTCTTGTTTGCACCCCCCCTCCACTGCCACATTTGGCACTTTTTGAGAGGGAGCGGGTACCTGGTTTTGACAGGTGTCCGCTCCCACTTCCTGCTTCGATCACCGCGATGATCTACAACGATGTCCGGCCCCTCCTCCTTCCCTCACAACCTTCTGGGATACACACAGGTCTGGTCCCAGAAGACTACTGGACCATTTAGGAAGTGCAGCACACCTTGCGCATGTGCAGTAGGAAACTTGCTGGGAAGCCAGAAGGCTTCACTGCCAGTTTCCCTTACCTAAGATGCCTGGCACCTGTACCTGAAGCCAATTGAAGAATCAGTTCTGGTGCCGACATCGTTGGATTCCTGGACAGGTAAGTGTCCTTCTAATATACTGTGGCAGGGCGGCTGCTCTGTGCCAGGTCACGTATCTACTACATGATTTGACACTATAGGTCTGGGGTGGGTATCCACACCACCGGCGACCCGCTCCCACTATGATCACACACAGTGGGAGCCCAGCCGCGGGTACTGTGAACTGGATGTCCGCTGGCACCCGCCAATTGTACAGTACACAGGCAGAATGGCGAATCACTGGACCCCCAAAAAAGTGTCAGTTACTGTCCGATTTATCCGCCGCAATATCGCAGTCCCGCTATACGTCCCTGATCGTTGCCATTACTAGTAAAATATATATAACAAAAGAAATACCAATATCCCATAGTTTGCAGGAGCTAGAACTTTTGCGCAAACCAATAAATATATATGCTTACTGGAATTTTCTTTACCAAAAATATATAACAGAGTACATATTGGCCTAAATTCATTAAAAATTTGATTTTTTTTTTTTATTGGATATGTTTTAAAGCAGAAATAAAAAATATTTTTTTTTCAAAATTGTCAGTCTTTTTTTGTTTATAGTGCAAAAAATAAAAACTGCAGAGGTGATCAAATACATCCAAAATAAAGCTATATTTGTGGGGAAAAGGGGACATCAATTTTATTTGTGTACAGCTTCGCACGACCACGCAATTATCAGTTAAAGTAACGCAGTGCCGTATTGCAAAAAAATGGCAGGTCAAGTGGTTAAAAGTCAGCAGCTACAGTATTTGTAGCTGCTGACTTTTGTTTTTTTGGGGGGGAGACTGGAGATCCTTTTTAAGCTGATACCTCTCAAGATAAAATCTCCCCATATTTAATGCTGGTAATGATTTCTTTTTTTAATTACAGTCTTTACTGGGCAAGAATTTGTAATGCCCTTTTAAAATTTGTAGATCATATGTCCTTATCTTTGTTTACTGAATGACACCCGTTCAAGGTGAAGGCTTTCTTAAACCACTGTCTTATAAAGCTTTGCTGCAGGAAAACAGCAGGAGATGATCATTTTTCATTTCCCTTCTAGCTGTTTATGCTTTACAATCAAGTGAGCAGTACACAACAGAGAGAGCTTATGAAAATGTAATATAATATTCCAATAGGCACTGGCAGGAAAGTATATGAAAACATTTCTGTAAGGGAAACATGCAAGCTACATATAGAATAAACCCATTGTCACAGCATGCCAAAAGTGTAATGTTCAGTTATAAAGCAATAAAATCTATGCTGCCTTGCTTTTTATTGGCTCTTTAATTCCATTTGGGAAAGTGAATTTTCTAGGAGGTGACAGATGGTATTAATGAGAAATGTGCATTTAGCAATGCTACTAATTCATTCTAACTCCTAGGGGTCAAATTACTAAAGGGTGTGAAAAACCTGCATAATTTTTCAGGCTGCTGCTTGTATCAGCTCACTAGGGTGAATGCTGAAAAAAAGTCTAGAAGATTTATCAAGGCGCAGACCTGGCTTGTTTTTGTTGTGTCTAAAGCAGATGTGAACAGATGTTCAAAATGGCAGCTCTCTGTAAATGCTTATTGTATGATTTTTTTTATTGTTTACGTGACAAGATGGTGATGCACAACATTTTGTGGTATTTTCCATAAAAAGCAGCAATTACCTTTGAAATCTTATATTTTACTTTAAACAGACTATGGCTGCCTGATATAGATTAGGCTTAATAACATAATGTAAATCTCCCTCTATGAGCATCTGTTCCCATCTGATGTGCTAGCCACTGTCACTATACACAGGAGGATTAGCTAAGAATATCCTGCTGGTGCCATTAATCCAGTGAACAGGTATATTTATTGGTGACCTTCAATTGTTTAGCGGCTATTTGAAGTGTAATTTCACTTTTGAGTAAGGATTAATACAATGCAGAAAAATCTAAATATCATTTTCATCTATACCGTATAACATTTTGCCTAGTCCTATACTTTATTTATTTATTTTTTTTTTGCAATAAAATTTTTTTATAACCACTTCAATACAGGGCACTTATACACCTTCCTGCCCAGGACAATTTCAGCTTTCAGCGCTGTCACACTTTGAATGACAATTACGCGGTCATACAACACTGTACCCAAACAAAATGTTCATCATTTTGTTCCCACAAATAGAGCTTTCTTTCGGTGGTATTTGATCACCTCTGGGATTTTTATTTTCTGATAAACAAATAAAAAAAGACCGAAAATTAAAAAAAAAAAAAAGGTTTTTTTTTGTTTCAGTTACAAAACTTTGTAAATAAGTAAGTTTTCTCCTTCACTGATGGGCACTGATGGGGCTGCACTGACGGGCAGTGATAAGGCAGCACTGATGGGCACTGATGAGGTGGCACCAATGAGGTGGCACTGATGAGGTGGCATTGATGGGCACTGATGATGGGCACTAAGATGCGGCACTGATAGGCGGCACTGATAGGTGGCACTGATATGCGGCATGGATGGGTACGGATAGGTGGCACGGATGGGCACTTATAGGCAGCACGGATGGGCACGGATAGGTGGCACAGATGGACACTGATAGGCGGCATGGATGGGCATGGATGGGCACAGATAGGCGGCACGGATGGGCATGGATGGGCACTGATGTACTGTTATGTATGGTACTGATGGATGCCAATCAGTGCTAAACAATAATGCCTGCCAATCAGTGATGCCCATTGTGGGCACTGATTGGCATCCATTGTGGGCACTAATTGGCATCCATTGTGGGCACTGATTGGCATCCCTGGTGGTCTAGTGTGGCATACCTTGTGGTGACATCCCTGGTGGTCCTAGTGGCATCCCTGGTGGTCCAGTGTGGGCATCCTCGGGGGGGGCTGTGCTGATAACCGATCAGCACAGACCCCCCTGTCAGAGGAACAGCCGATCACCGGCTCTTCCTATTTGCACACGGCTGATCACGTGGTAAAAAGTCTCCGTCAGAGACTCTTTGCTGAGATTGTAGTTGCGGTGTTTCAGATTGACACACCGCAACAACGATCTCCGCGATGCACGCCCCCGGGGGTGCGCAGCAGCTTAATATCCTGAGGACGTCATATTTTTGGAACCACTTTGCCGCCGTTATTTTGCTATATGGGGGCGACAAGTGGTTAAAGAGAAAGAAAATTACATAATCAGAAGATCAGATGCAATGTTGTACTAAATATCGATAACAGTTACAAATAGGTCCACAATGGACCAAGATATTAACCTTATATCAGAAGCATATCGGACAATATGGAGTATTAAAAGGTGTATAGTCCTATACTTTCTTGTATTGTTTATAACACTACATTCTATCTCTAAATACATATATGCCTGCATATTTTTAGGATGAAATCTATGCTAAACATATGTTATCCAAATACCAAATCCATGTCTGTTTTTACTTAACTGTTCTTACTTAACTCCTGGTGTGTTTTGGGCTTTTTTTCTAGATTTGTGCAATAATCCAGCATGAAACAATTACTGCACTTTGCCTCTGTGTAGAAGTTTGCTCTAATATAGAACAGTTACTTCTGCTCTCTCCTTTCGCAAGTTGAAGTTTTATTTTTTTAATTTTGTCAGGTTCTCTTCTAAAGAGAAATTCCAGATGAGAAGCAGAAAGTTATCTTGCAATGGGTGTGCTCTGCTGCATCAGAAAGCAAGAGTTCTCATCTTACTGACGAAACAATGATTCTGACACTAATGTTCTGTCCACCAGATGTTTTATACTGGTTATTTGTACCTGTGTTGTTAAATTTACATGCAAATGTGTAATTTACTTAAAGTGGATGTAAACCCAATGTTATCCTTTCTAAACTACTGCCATAGGGGTTATCCATAAGGATATACATGCCTCCTGCATGTATCTTTACCTGTCAAATGTCTCCCCTCTGTTTGTTATTAGAACCGAAAAACTGCATATTCTGTGGGTGGGTCTGTTGTCTGGAGCTCGGTGGGTGGAATTGTGATGTCAGTAGACTCCCCGCCCACCTCTACACTCCCCTTGTCAATATGCATTTCTCCTGTGCATTTCTGACACTGAACTTCTGCTGAACTTCTGCTATGATCTCTAACATCCAGTGAAAAGACAGGAAAGTAACCACATGACTTCAGCATGACAAATCATGCTGAGGTGTGGAACAGCCAATCCTTGCAGAGCTGCTGAAGAAGGAGTGGGGGTGAGAACTAAAAAATGCCTGTGTCTTAGGCTAGTGCACAATATATGTAAATCACCTGTCACTCACAGCAAGGGGGGGTATTTGACAATGTTTTTCTCTGTTTTCTCACTGAACAATAAAAGAGGATTGCTCAGAAATGGATTAACTCTGTGTGGCAAGACTAGGCTCAAATGATAGGAAATCTTATACTCTACAGTATGATAAAAAAAAATTAGGGTTTACATCCACTTTAAGACAATCGTATGTGGTGTGCAGGCTCCATCTAGCGTTCCTTTTTGGTATTGCTGCAGTTCTGTTTTTAATTGTTTATTGTATGTGTAAGGAAGTTGTCAGCAAGCAGGGAATTCTGGGTAGATTCTTCACAGGAAGTGAAACAACCACCATTTTGTGAGAAGACATTCAGGAAACAGCACATGTATTTCTCTATCTATCGCCATCACCCCTTAGAGAACTTAAAAAGTAAGTTTTTACTATCCCATCTTGTACTGTATATCGTTGTTTATGCAATGTATGCTGTATTGTATGCAATATTATACTTATTGACAGTGGTGGAACTACTGCCATAGCAACACACGTGGTCGCTATGGGGCCCGCAGCCGAGTTGGGGCCTGATGACTGGCATTGGTAGGCGGGTGCGGGCTGCACCGGGTGACACCCGCCAGAGGGGTGACACCCTTAGGTAGCGGCAGCCGCACCGCTCGCTGTCCCTCAGCAGCACAGACCAAAGTCACCTCCCCTCCTCTCTGTAATGCTGGGGGGGGTGTCTGTACTGATGGGGGGGTCTGCACTGAGGGGGTCTGTAATGCTGGGGGGGTGTCTGTATTGATGGGGGTCTGCACTGAGGGGGGTCTGTAATGCTGGGGGGGTGTCTGTACTGATGGGGGTCTGCACTGAGGGGGGTCTGTAATGCTGGGGGGGTGTCTGTACTGATGGGGGGTCTGTAATGCTGGGGGGGTATCTGTACTGATGGGGGTCTGCACTGAGGGGGGGTCTGTAATGCTGGGGGGGTGTCTGTACTGATGGGGGGGCTGCACTGAGGGGGGTCTGTAATGCTGGGGGGGTGTCTGTACTGATGGGGGGTCTGCACTGAGGGGGGTCTGTAATGCTGGGGGGGTCTGTACTGATGGGGGTCTGCACTGAGGGGGGTCTGCACTGGGGCGGTGTCTGTACTGATGGGAGTCTGCACTGGGGGGGTCTGCACTGCTGGGGGGGTCTGCACTGAGGGGGGTCTGCACTGCTGGGGGTGTCTGCACTGAGAGGGGTGTCTGTAATGCTGGGGGGTCTGTAATGCTGGGGGGGTCTGCACTGGGGGGTGTCTGTACTGAGGGGGGTGGTCTGCTCTGGGGGGATGTCTGTACTGCTGGAACTGAGGGGTGTCTGTACTGCTGGGGGGGTCTGCACTGAGGTAGGGGGTGTCTGTACTGATGAGGGTATGCATGTGTGTCTTTCAGGGGCTGCATACTAGGGCTGGGGAAAAATCGATTTGAATCTTGAATCGAGTTGAGATTCAACTCGATTCAAATTTTCAGCAAATCGATTTTTTTAGATTTTTTTTATTTTCACCAGGACCGGCGCTGATACCGCGGCAGTTCTGAGGAGCTGTGGGTAGGAGTTTTTAGGCGAGGCCGCTGCTTCGGCCTAGTCCGCGAGGCTGGACGCCGCGTACTAGGACGAAGCCGCGGCCTCGCCTAAAAACTCCTGCCCGCAGCTCCTCAGGACTGCCGCGGTGTCTATCTAAAAAAAAAAAAACTCGATTCGAATCATGAACTGTTTTTTTTTTTTAAACCGCACATTTTTTTTTTTTTGAGAAAATCGCCCAGCTCTACTGCATACAGTATACTGCATACTTTGTTGTTCAAAATTAATATAAGCTGCCTGGGTACTGTGCTACATGGGTGTGGCAATCTGTTGTTCAATGGCATTAGTTCCTTTTTTTTTTTTTTTTTTTTTGCGGGGTGGGGGGGGCCCATACAACATTTTGCTATGGGGCCCTGTGATTTCTAATTACGCCCCTGCTTATTGAGGTCTATTTCTGTTATTTTGTAGTTTCACCTGGTTAGTTCTAATAAAACTGAGATCAAAGAAATATGGTATCTACAATTATTGGAATAAGGAGGTTTAGCTATCTGCTCCTTGAGACAGAACAACTAACACTATTGTAGCACTCCTCCCTGAGCTAGTGAACTTTAGAATATAGCTTTGCTGTAACTAGCTGAGCTGCAATTCATTTTCCAGGTCTGTTCAGGCTTTCCCTAAACCTGGTGGTTGATTTCTCGTCTGCTGCCACAAGAATGTTCCAGCAATAGTGTGGAAAGATCAATCACTGGAGTTTTGAATAGTTATCTGACCATAGACAATCCCTTAGAGGCTGGCCCAGTATCACGTACCTGGTAGCAGAGCCTGATATGATGAGGAAGGCCTCTTATAAGCCCAATACACATGGGCCAAATGTCGGGAGACATTGGCTGGTTAAAAAAATGGCCAACATTTAGCCAACATTTGGCCTGTGTATATGCCACCCTGTCCGTCCATGGCTAGCTTCTGTCGGACGAGCATCGCAGAAAACCAGCAGCCGATCGACTCCCAATCAGCGCTCTCAGAAAATGTCAGAGAGCGCTGATCAGAGTGTTCTTTGCATAGTTAGTACATAGGCTCTGACCTGAGATGACAATTTTTTCGGGTTGAACGAAAAAACTGATAGTGTGTGTGTACCAGGCTTTACACCCCTGACTCAGGGCCCCTGGTAGTGTAAACAGGAGGCGCAGAAGTACAGAGTGGCACAAGTGCTTGTAAGCCCCGCTAGCAGCAGGGCAGGTGTCCACACTGGACAGATGAAGTCATCAGAAGGCTCCAGTAGCAGGCAAGCTGGTACGCAGCAGACTGAGGCAGGCTGGTGCTGGTGACAGCAGGCAGCTGAGATGGCTGCTGGTAGCAGACTGTAGGTCAGCAGGGTGGTAGAGTAGCTGGCTAAGTAGCAGAGTCAGGCAGGCTGGGTCATACACAGACAGGATGGATCGGGTACAGGTCACAGGCAGGAGCATGCTCAGGAAACAAACCGGGTCTGGAACCGATCGCTGAAGCAGGAGCTAGTGAGGCAGACAAAAGTGGAGGTAAGAGGACATGCCAAGGTTAGTGCAGGTGGAGTTCAGAGAGTGGTCAAGATAAGCCAGGTCAGCAACTGGAATCAGGATACAGAATCACAAGGTCACAGAATACACAGGAGGCTTAAGACAAAGCAGCACTGATTCTGAGCATGGCCCAGTTTAAATAGCTTGTTTGGGGCCAGCATCTATCACAATTGCACAGTGTCCAATTCATGCGAGCACAAAAGGGAACATATATTAGCCTGTGCACATAAGTCTATCCAGAGGAGCCATCTTGTCTATTGGCATGCCCTTTCTTACACCCAGAAGGTGTGACTAGGGAGAAGATAAATGTATGGAAGGATCTGGTCAGTGAAGCTACTAGGCCTCAACAGGTGCTATTTACTGGGGGGGGTCCTGAAGGAAGTTTGCTGGAGGAAACTTGCCTGCGGAAGCTTGGGTGGAGAGGTGGGGGCATTTTGCCTGTAGCTCCAAGTGTGTAAGTACTTCTTGAAGGTGAGACACCAGAAGTTGCTGCAAGGATTGTGACTGCTCTCATAGGGTCTCAGAATTACTGGCTGCCCCCTCCTCTATCAGCAATATTTTTTGATGCTCCCACGTGCAATGCCCAATACTGCTGAAACAAGGTTTTTCAGGAAGCTGTCCTCCAAGATTTGTGAATGCCTTGAATATTGCATTCCCTAAACCCTCCTTCCTGCATTATGTTCAAGACCTGAAATTAAACCTCAAAAAGACCTCTAGAATGGAGCCTAAATTTGTTGGTGTGTTACTGGGACTGAACACAGGCTGGGTTGCCTCTGAACAGGTTAACTATATATTTCCAGTAGCTCCTTCAGGGGTCATCTTTTAAATAAATTTTGACCAAAAAGTGTCTCGCTACAGTCTTTTTATAAAAGTACAGGAGCTATCAGGATTATTTCAGGTACAATTCAACAGATTTTGTTACACGCATTTTGTTTACATGTTTTATAACATGCCATTCATGGGCCAGTGCCTTGGTCAGCAGAAGAACACCAACCATCAGTCATCAAGTGATAAAATGTTATGTGTTTTTTTTTTCAAATTTTGTTTTCTTTCTCTGGCCTCTTACATTCAGTAAATGATTCATAGGAGGGATGTGGTCATTTGCAAATGTCCTTGGTAATGGGCTATAAAGTGTATCTAAAACTAAAACTTTTTATTTTAGTTTTGAATACAGTAAGGGGAGGTTAGAATCTCTGCTGGGTTTTATTGCCCTTGTGTCCCTGTTGGGTAGCCTGGTCCTTTCTCTGTTTCCTGATGATCATTGTTCCTGTGAGAAAAAGTAATGGGAAATCCAAAATTTTAGAGTTGTCCCCAGGAGGTGAATTGAAAACTTCCAAAATCTGTTTCGGTGAACACTCTCTAAAGCGTACACACCGCAGACAAAACATCAGACTTTTGTACGAAGGGCGTTGGCCATGAACTTGTCTTGCATACAAACAGCACACAATTGTCGGCCAACAGACATGAATGTAGTGACATACTACGTGGCTTTTCAGTTCTTTAGCGCCACCCTTTGGGCACCTCCTGCTAAGTTGTGTTTGTTGAGCTTTGATTCCGAGCATGCCGGTTTGTAGTTTGGACTTTTGTCTGACGGACTTGTGTACACACGATCGGAAAATTTGACAACAGACTGTTGTCCGCAGAAAATTTATAAGCCTGTCATCCAACATTTGTCCACGGAAAATCCCACAACAATTGTCCAATGGAGCGTAAAAACGGTCGGATTTTAGGCCAACAGTCTGTCAACATACAATTTCTGTCGGAAAATCAGATCGTGTGTACGAGGCTTTAGTGGGGATTTCTTCCTACTTCCTGTTGTGTTTCTAAAACAGAAAGTCAGGGTAAACAGTACCAATGGGACACAGACAACTTACAAAAACCTGAAAGGGTTTTTACCCTTTCCATACTCTATTCGAAACAAATAAAATTGCTTTAGCTTTATATATTCTTTAAAGTGATTGTAAACGATCACCTTGTAAATCAACCCATTCAGTTTAAATCTGAAATGAAAGACAAAACATTTGTGTACAAATTAAAAAAAAAGCATTATAAACACCTTTTTTTTTTTTACCTTTTTTAAAAGTAATCACATACCATCTGTTCCCTCTGTTCTCAGCTGCATAAGAGCTGGTGGGGAGGAGAAGCAACGGTACACTGAGCTTCCCGCTAAATGGCCGTGCAGGGGGGGCTTGTCAGGACAAGTCTGATCATTGGAGGAGAGCAGGCTGAGTTCCCAGCACAGCAGGAGAACTGAGGTTTTAATAGAAAAGCAGAGTGACTGACAAGAACATCAGGGATTTCACACAAAGGATGTAATACAAAGAGGATAGGTTTTCGTACAAGTACATGGTACAGAAGGCACATATTAGTGTGAAATGCTGGGGTAACAAACACTTTAAGGGTAATAATCAGGACAATGATCAGGTTACAAAACAATTTCCATAAATATATAATATACAACCAGCAGTGGTGAGGAGTGCTTAAAGGACAACTGCACATTTGTATGACTGCACTTTTACCACTTGCCCTCCAGACGATTTACCCCCTTCATGCCCAGGCCATTTTTTGCTTTTTTTGGACTGCTTTATGATTGTGCGTTCATGCAACGCTGTAAACAAATTAAATTTATACCATTTTTTTCCCACAAAAAGAACTTCCTTTTGTTAGTATTTGATCACCACTGGGTTTTTTTATATTCTGTGTTATAAACAAAAAAATGTTTTTTGAAATAACCCAATATTTTTTACTTTCTGCTATAAAACATACTTAATTTAAAAAAATCAAATTTCTTCATAAATTTAGACCAATATGTATTCTGCTACATATTTTTACTTAAAAAAAATCCCAACAAGATATATTGATTAGTTTGCACGAAAGTTATGGCGTCTACAAACTATGGGATATATACTGGAATTTGTATTTATTTTTCATGTTTTATACTAGTAATCAGTGACCTATAGTGGGACTGCGATAGTATGGTGGGGAATCTGACACTTTTGACACTTTATGGGAATCAGTGACACTAATACAGTGATCAGTGCTCAAAATATACACTGTCACTGTACTAATGACACTGGCTGGGAAACGGTTAACATTTAGGGTGATCAAGGGGTTAAATTTGTGCCTAACAGTGTGGGAGGGATGGATGGAAGGTGCGTGATCAAACACTAGCATCAAATCATACAGTTTATTCATAAGTAATAAAACACATACATGTAAGAAATTTAAACATACTATGTATTGTGAAAAAAGGGTTACAAAATATACACTTTTAGTGTTACAAGTGGGACATGCCCAAACAGGGGCAAGTACTAACACATATGCCAACACATATGCACATGGGGAGGAGTGGCTAGTGGGGAGACATAGTGCTTGGTGCATTCGCTGTGTGCTGTTTTTATTAAGAGATGTGCTGGTTTTTATTCCTTGCTTTGCAGGGAAACAAAAACTGGCACATCCTCACTGACAGAACAGAGCTCTTTATCATTTACATTCCCATAGCTCCGTCCTGTCATCCACTTCACCAATCAGCGGGTGCCGGTGGTCAGTCATTGGCCAGCACCCGCTGATAGGCTTCTGCTGTGACTAATCACAGCACAGTTGGTGGGGCGTGCGCACCCCCTACCCTGAAGTGCTGGATCACATACTAGATTTGAGATCCAGCGCAGGAGAGCTGCTCTGCCGCCATACTCCTACACGAGGCAGTGAGCAAGTGGTTAATTAATTCCGACCCCTCTAACAGAAGCCCACCAATTTACCTTCCTCCTTGATCCAGGGGATTTTGCAGAGCGGCCCTTCCATCCAGCTAAAACATTCCTATGGGTAAGCTATACTGTGCAGCCATAAAACCCTGTTTCTCCACATTCACGGAAAGCCAGTATATGATTTACCATCAAAAGCTTCAGATAGGAGAGAAGGACCAGAATATAATGTGAGTACTCACAATAATTTCTACCCATTGAGGGATTTAGATGGTCCCAGTGAGGACCCCGAACCTAGAGGTGCATCTGGCATATCAAATCCATTAACACATTCTAGGTTTGATATTGGTGAAGATTTGGCTAGTCCTGGCCCTTCCAATGCCAATCAGCATTGGGGTTTTCACAAAACCACCCAAGGCAAAAAAAGACCCATGGATGCAAAAGAGGGACCCGGGGAGGGAGAAGGTTACGACCAAAAAAGAAAGAAGTCATAACGGAGGATGGAATATTTAATCTAAGTACTACTGTCCTGACCGACTCAGAAAAATTGGTGCTGAGTAAGTTTCTGAAATTTGCTCCCCCATGTAGGCTGAACAAATTTCAGACCTACATGGACATTCATAAGTTCATACGAAGACTGAGCATCAAGCAGTATATGGTATCCAACCCTATCCAAACCAATCATGTACCGTCTGTTGGTTATACACATTCAGGGCTTGCAAACGCCTCTTTATTTAATTCCCCTGGGGTCTTGGCTCCCTCCCTTAAAGTTTTCAGAGACATAGTACTCAGTGATTTGGATAAAATGCCTATCAATAAGGTTAAGACAGATAGAGATTTTGTGGCAGGGCTGGATTCCTTATGTGAAAACAAAAATTTAGTCATCAGGCCTGCTGATAAGGGGGGTGGTATCATAGTTTTAGATAAACAAGATTACCTAGCATAAATGCATTGGATATTAGGTGACAAGGATACATATACCCCTCTTCTCTCCGATCCTAAAATCAAATACAAGAAGGAATTGGAAGCTTTAGTCCAGAGGGGCTTTGAACTGGGTGTCCTTAACAAAAAAGAGAAGTCCTACCTTATACCTAGGGCGCCGAGGACACCAGTGATATATTATCTTCCAAAGATTCATAAGCACCCTACCTGCCCCCCGGGACGTCCAATCGTGAGTGGTATAGATTCCATCACGTCCCGGGTGGGCAGGTACATAGATTTTTTCTTGCAACCCTTAGTTGTAAAGGCACCTTCTTATATTAAAGATTCACGACATGTAATCAATTCCCTTGCTGGAATCACACCGAGGCCTGGACTATGGATGGTGACAGCCGATGTCACATCGCTTTATACTGTCATACCACATAGTCTCGGCCTCCATGCAGTCGAACATTTTTTAAGGCGTGACTCCAACCTCCACACCGACCAAATTTCTTTCATTCTTGAACTGCTTCATTTTGCTGCTTCTCGCAGTTATTTTTGGTTTGGAGGGCAATTTTACAAACAGGACAGAGGGGTCGCCATGGGGGCTAAGTATGCCCCCAGCCTGGCGAACCTCTTCATGGCCCTTTGGGAGGAGGATGTCGTCTATGCCCAAAATAGACTCCAGATAGTCTTGTGGGCTAGATATATAGACGACATCCTCCTCCTATGGGATGGTAATAGGGTCAATCTTGATTTATTCCTTGAGGAACTTAATATCAATGAGAGGGGCATCTTTCTCAACTATGAGGCTAGCCAACAAAAGATTAGCTTCCTGGATCTATCCATTAGAATAGAGGGTGGTCAGTTTACCACAGCCACTCATTTTAAGAGCACCGACCGCAACTCGTACATTCCCACCAATAGTTGCCATCATGAATCCTGGATTAAGTCGGTGCCCAAAAGTCAGTATGTGCGCCTAAGGCGTAATTGTTCGGACATTGGTGAATTTATTTCGCAGGCCGATATACTAACTAAAAGATTCTTAGAGAAGGGATATTCACACACACCTCTGGCTAATACCTTAAAGGAGGTGTTAGCTATGGATAGGAAAGATCTCCTCATTGAGAAACCACCTAATAACAGTAGGATGCCTTCCATCCCATTCATTACGGCCTACTCTATTCAACATAGATCAGTGAGGAATATAATCAATAGACATTGGCATATCCTCACCAATGACACGACCCTTAACACTTTCCTCCCTGCCAGACCCCAAGTGGTTTACAGGGGTGTACCCTCTTTAAGGGGCACCATTGCTAATAACATCATTGACCCCCCTAATATCAAAAACAGTTTTTTCAATAATCTTTCTGGATTTTATCAATGCAGGAGATGCAGGATATGTTCATTAAATGGCTGCACACATAGGAGAACTTTGAGTTTTAGGTCTTCTAGCACACATGTAGAGTTTGCTATCAAACCTTTTATCACGTGCTCCACTGAGGGGGTTGTATACCTGCTCCAATGCCCTTGTGGGCTTCAGTATGTGGGCAGGACTAAGCGCCCCCTCAGGGTCAGACTAAATGAGCACGTGACTAATATCCTCAACGGTTTCCCAAAACATCCGGTGTCCAGACATTACTCGGAAGTTCACGATAGAAATCCGGATAAAACTGTCTTCCTGGGCATTGATAAATACACACGCCCCTGGAGAGGTGGATCTTTGGTGCGAGGAATTTCTCCTTTAGAAATGGCATGGATTTTCAAAATTAAATGTTACACACCGTTCGGGTTGAACGTTGAAGTAGACCTAAATGCTTTTATTGATAATGCATAATGTTTAATTTGATGTTAACTCGATGTAATATCTCAGCATTCACGAAGGATTTTTTCATATCCAAATTTACTTTTAATATTTTTAATCATTCCCACACCTGCCCATATTTCCTATAATTTTAGCATATTTTGTTTTCGTTTTTTATTTGTATATCTACTCCATTGGCATATGATATTTACCAACAACTAAATTGGTTTTGGGGAGTATTCACCTTTATTACTCACAAACAACATTAAGAAATATTATTTTTATGTGGAATTTATATCCATGATTAAATATATATTCTTTTGAATTTACAGAGATAATTTTATTATTTCTCATTTGAGATTTATATTTCTCCTTTTTTCACAAGGTTCTGCCTTCTATTCAGTTGCCACAAGAGGGCAGAGTTTTGATAGTAGATTCGCTTGGTGCTCCTTTCAAATGCCTAGCCTGTCTAACCCTCCATTAAAGTTTAGCTTTTTGATTGGGCATTTTTTATGATTATTTTTACAATCATTTTATTCCCTTGCAATAAACATTTATTTCCGCCATAGATGTTTTAGAATATGAGTACAAGATTCAGTCTTGTTCTTGTTCCTGTTTTTGCTGATATGAGCTGTGAGTAGAGAGAGGCGGCTCGTATGGCAGTATGAGCTGTGATTAGGGAGAGGCGGCTCATATGGCAGTATGATCTGTGATTAGGGAGAGGCGGCTCGTATGGCAGTATGAGCTGTGATTAGGGAGAGGCGGCTCGTATGGCAGTATGATCTGTGATTAGGGAGAGGCGGCTCGTATGGCAGTATGAGCTGTGATTAGGGAGAGGCGGCTCGTATGGCAGTATGAGCTGTGAGTAGAGAGAGGCGGCTCGTATGGCAGTATGAGCTGTGATTAGGGAGAGGCGGCTCGTATGGCAGTATGAGCTGTGATTAGGGAGAGGCGGCTCGTATGGCAGTATGAGCTGTGATTAGGGAGAGGCGGCTCGTATGGCAGTATGAGCTGTGATTAGGGAGAGGCGGCTCGTATGGCAGTATGAGCTGTGAGAGAGAGGCGGCTCGTATGTCTTCCTTCCGCTGCTGAGATCTCAGAACGAGGCATGGTTTAGCTGTACACTATTTAGAGCGATGATTCCCCAGACGACGCCATTTGTGGTGAAACGTACGTCGGGAGGTTGACGCTCTGACGTCATCGCCATTTTCAGTGTGGACGGGTGCTCGCTATGCCGGCCGGCTGTTTGCTGTATTTTTACATACTCATGTGAGTTTTCTACCTTTATCTATTAAATCGTTTTTATCAGTATTACACTATGGCCAGTTCCTTTTTATTTACATGCTTGTGAGATGTCATTTTGGAGTCTCTGCTGTATCCCCCGGTTCCTGCCGCAAGCAGTCCAGAACGCCAATGGATCTCTCATACTGCTATTGAACATAAGCTGTGGTTGGCTTGCCTTGCGGTAAGCACATTATTTGCCTGGTGGTGGATCACGTAGTGTGGTGTGGTTAACCAATACTGAACACAAGCTGTTGTTGGCTTGCCTTGTGGTAAGTGCAATATTTGCACGGAGTGTGGGGTCTCATCTTCACTACGGAGTTTGCTAGTGTTCACTCTAAGTTCCCTTTTTTTTCCTGCTGTATCTTTATGCACTAGTGTAAGTTTTCTACCTTTTCTAAACTTTGATTAGTTTGGCAGTATTACACTATGGCCAGTTTCTTTTTATTTACATGTCTATGAGATGGAAGTTTGGTGTCCTCATTACATCCTTTCAGCTACGATGTATACAGTCTAAGAGCACCATCTGGATTCTCCACACCAAGACGTGATACAGGCTGGTGTACGCTTGCCTTGCGGTAAGCGCAATTATTGGGTATTTGCGGATACTGTATGGGTTGTCACTCATATTTTTTACACCATTGACTCTGGTTGGATTCACCCAAGGGGTCTTTCTTGGACTGATTTCAGATCATTACTTCACATTTTTATTTTCTGTTACTGTATATGGACACTTATTTTTATTCGCAAATATTACATATGGACACTCATGTTTGATTCATACATACACGTGTTGACCCATGTACTTTTCATAATTTAATTTTTAATATTTTTCAACATTTTTGTATTTATATATGTACTTCCTCACGGAAGTCTTTGAGATTGCTTCATGTGTTTCACTTATATTTAGCGCGGTTATTTCTTTTTTATTAGTTATTTTAGTGCACATCTCACTGTTTAACTGCTGCTTTTTGGGGGGATAGTTTCTATAGGTAGCGCAGTATTTTTTTGTTTTTCAAAAGTTTATAAAGTGCCAGTAGGTTGCAGAAAGCTAGGCCATTGAAGTGCATAGATGATTATGTATATAATACGCAGATGTCCCTATATAGGATGTGCAAGAGCAGATCTGCTGTCTTTATATGGAGCATATATCTTTTGGAAATATATCATCAATGTTCACAATATGAGATCAAACTGTTGCTCAAAATCCCTGTGTGTCTTTAAGCCTGCCATCTGCTCCAATGAGGATCCAAATAAATGCAATTGTACATACAGGAGAGTTATCCTTCTTTATTTATTTGGATCCTGATTGGAGCAGATGGCAGGCTATTTTGGATTGTGGTTCGTAGAATCTGTTATATAGTTTTTTTTTTTTTCATTTGTAATAATCTAATAGAGGCCTTGAGACTCAAACATTTTTTATTTGGACCTGGTAGTCACTATGGGGTTGATTTTCTAAAACTGTGCAAAGTTTATCAGCTTTAGAAGAGGAGGTGAGGAGAAATGGTTAAAGGACAAATGTAATAAAGATACTGTTGTCCTTTAAAGAATTACTGTTGCCTCATCAATGCTGGACAATGTAACAGTGTATACTTTTTGTACAATTGTGTTTTAACCAGTGCTTCCCATCCCCTTGGATTCAGTCCACCAGCTCAAATACTTCCCTTCCTCCACTATCCAGTGATCTATAATATGTGACCATGCCCATCCTTTCCTCCAAAAAGTCCCCACTAGGACAAACTCTTCGAGCAAAAATGCACCCTGGTCCCTATCATGTATTCTTATTGACAATCCCTTAAAACAAAATATATAGGGATTGATTTACTAAAACTGAAGAGTGCAAAATCTGGTGCAGCTATGCAGAGAAACTTTCGGTTTGTTTTATACTTAAAGTGATTGTAATGCCGCGTACACACGAGCGGACTTTCTGGCATACTTGGTCCGGCGGACCAGAGTCTGCCAGACAATCCGATCGTGTGTAGGCTTCGGCGGACTTTTTTTCCCCAAAAGTCTGCCGGACCTAAATTTGAAACATGTTTTAAATCTTTCCGTCGGACTCAACTCCTGATGGAAAGTCCGTTCGTCTGTATGCTGGTCCGACGGAAAGCCCACTCGTCTGTATGCTGGTCCGACGGACCAGATACGACGCAAGGGCAGGTTATTGCATCTTGCGCTCGCTGCAATAGGAAAAACAAATTTTCCTATTGCGGCGAACGCGGGGCATACCAGGCCCTTAGGTCTGGTATGGATTTTAAAGGGAACCCCCTACGCTGAAAAAAACGGCGTGGGGTCCCCTAAAATCCATATCAGACCCCGATCCGAGCACGCAGCCCGACCGGTCAGGAAAGGGGGTGGGGACGAGCGAGCGCCCCCCCCTGAACCGTACCAGGCCGCATGCCCTCAGCATGGGGGGTGGGTGCTTTGGGGGAGGGGGCGCCCTGCGGGGCCCCCCCACCCCAAAGCACCTTGTCCCCATGTTGATGAGGACAAGGGCCTCTTCCCGACAACCCTGGCCGTTGGTTGTCGGGGTCTGCGGGCGGGGGGCTTATCGGAATCCGGGAGCCCCCTATAATAAGAGGGCCTCCAGATCCTGGCCCCCCACCCTATGTGAATTGGTATGGGGTACATGGTACCCCTACCCATTTACCTAGGAAAAAAGTGTCAATAATAAAACACACTACACAGGTTTTTAAAATAATTTATTAAACAGCTCCAGGGGGGTCTTCCTCCGGCTTCGGGGGTCTTCTTCCGGCTTCGGGGGTCCCTCCAGTTCCCCTTCTCCCGGCGTCCGGTTGGTTCTTCTCTGCTCTCTCTGGCCTCTTCTCCCGGTGTTCCAGTTCTTCGGCCGGCTCCTCTGCTGTCTTCATGCCACTCTTTTGCCAGCTGAGGTCCGGACTTCTGGGCTTCTTGTCTTCTTGTCTTTTTCCCTCTTCTCTTCTCCAGATGTTGACACGATGGTCTCTCCGGCTGGACTGCTCTCTGAGCACTCCGCTGTGACTTATATAGGCGGAGACCCCGCCCCCTTATGCCGTCACAGTCCCTGGGCATGCTGAGACTGTGACGGCATAAGGGGGCGTGGTTGTTGACCATACTCATTCACATAGGGTGGAGGGCCGGGATCTGGGGGCCCTCTTTTTATAGGGGGCTCCCGGATTCCGATAAGCCCCCCGCCCGCAGACCCCAACAACCAACGGCCAGGGTTGTCGGGAAGAGGCCCTTGTCCTCATCAACATGGGTACAAGGTGCTTTGGGGTGGGGGGGCCCCGCAGGGCGCCCCCTCCCCCAAAGCACCCACCCCCATGTTGAGGGCATGCGGCCTGGTACGGTTCAGGAGGGGGGGGGCGCTCACTCGTCCCCACCCCCTTTCCTGACCAGCCGGGCTGCGTGCTCAGATCGAGGTCTGGTATGGATTTTAGGGGGGACCCCACGTCGTTTTTTCGGCGTAGGGGGTTCCCTTTATAATCCATACCAGACCTAAGGGCCTGGTATGACCCGCGACTGGGCTCGCAAGGTGTCAATCTCGCCGATTAAAAGCGGCAAGATTGACTTCCTTTTCTAGTCCCATCGTACCCGAGTCACGTTCAAAATGAACATACTTGTCCGTGTGTGGGCAAGTCCGTTCATTCTGAAAGTCTGCCGTAACTCCGGTGAAAGACGGGCGGACTTAGCCTGCTGGAAAGTCTGGTCGTGTGTAGGCAAGTCCGTTCGTTCTGGGTTACCTTGCGGGCGCGCTCTCGAGTCCAGCATTTGCGTCCTATACCCCCATCATTTGGTTCCCATACCCCTTAAGAGTATGGATACTTCTGGGTAAGATCCATATATTAGATACTGCTGGCTTTACTGTGATCCTGTTGCTTTGTTGTACGTGGGCAAAGCACAAGTTCACTTTTTTTTTTTTTTTTTTTTTATAAACTTTTTTATTCAATTTCTTAAACAAACAAAACACGACAACACATCATACACATTGAGCCTGAAATATATTAGTAGAATATCAAGATCCCATCACATTGCATAGCAAAAAAGGAAAAAAAAAGGGAATATAGTAATTACTGAAGAGTATATTTTATCTAGGCCATCCCATGTATCCATTCAAAGTTCACTTTAAACCTTTTTATATTTATTTGAAAGCTTTTGTGCAGATGGACATTCCCCGTACTATATTCCCAAACTTCCACATTTCAAAAATATGTTTCTGCCATTCGAAAAACACTACACAGCGCACCAGAACCAGGCACAGACAACACACACTCACAAACTCAGTTGTTTTTCTGTATATAGATGCAGATGTATATTTTAAGAAAGCAATTTTGCTGGAAGATGCTATTTCACTGTATTCCCTCCTGTGCACAGTTCTCCAATCCTCCTACTTTTTTTCTTAATGACAGCAGGATCCCATTCTCATCACAGCACAAATACCAGATACTACAGGGAGGGAGTGCTTGGTCAGATAGCAGACAGCAGTATATCACAACACTTTTTTTGCTATAGCAGCATGTAACGCAGTGTTTTTTTACAAGCTGACATAGAAGGCAGTTATTCTACACTGGAAAAATTATAAAAAGAACTATCAAAGGCGTAGGAACTACAAACTGCCATATTGTTGTAAAGGAATTGTTTCCAACTGCATTGATTTTCACATAGTTAAGTGTTAGTCTGGCTGTAATATTTTGGCTATCAACTTAATTATGTGCTTGCTGACTAACTGAATGAAGCATAGTAGAAGCGAGACTTCACTTTTTTGAATATATTAGGGAAAGATTAGAACATCTGTCAAGTTAAAGGAGTTGTAAAGGCAGAAGGTGCATTCTATGCATTAAGATAAAAAGCCTTCTGTGTGCAGAAGCCCCCCTCGGCCCCCCCTAATACTTACCTGAGCCCCATCTCTGGCCAGCTATGTCCACGAGAGACTCTCCCTCCTGATTGGCTGAGACACAGCAGCGCCATTGGCTCCCACTGCTGTCAATCAAATTCAGTCAGCCAATCAGGAGGAAGAGTGGGCGTGGCCATGACAGGCCATGGCTCCGTGTCTGAATGGACACAGGGAGCTGTGACTCAGCTCAGGTGCCCCATAGCAAGCTACTTACTGTGGGGGGCACTTGACAGGAGGTAGGGCCAGGAGCGCTGGTAGGGGACCAGAGAAGAGGAGGATATGGGCTGCTCTGCACAAAACCAACTGGACAGGGCAGGTAAGTGTAATATGTTATTTTTATAGAAAAAAGAAACAAGACTTTACAATCACTTTAATGTGGCTGTATGTCTCCTTGGTGGGGAGATAAAAAATGGTACTAAAGGTTTAAGGTTTTTTACCTTAATGCATTCTCTGCATTAAAGTGTTACTAAGCCCAGAACCCTGCATTCACTATATCTGGTCTCCCACAGGACACAGAACATGGAAATGCAATTGTTTTAGTAAATATACACTTCTAAATACCTTTTCCTGTCGCATCATGGCAGCATACACGTTGGGTTGTGACTCCGCCTCCACAACCTGATAGGACCACATAGCTATAAATTAGAGAGTAGACACCTGCCCCAGTATTCTCTTATTTTTCCTCACCTGTCAGGACGCACGGATCAGCACCCCCTTACCGCTTCGCCCCAGCCAGGTTCTAGCCTCTTCTGGGTGGAAGTCCTTCTTGTACAGCCTCTAAACGAGCTAAATGGAAGGAGCCCCACTCTGGTGGTCTTAGGGGCACTCATCTCAACTTAAAACTGTTTGCCAGAAGACAAGCCTTAAACAGGCTTCAAGTGCAACAGCCCGCAAAAGCCTTAAACAGGCTTGCTGGAGGATTGGCCAGGGAACCATCTGTATGGCCTCAAGAAAGTAAGCCTTAAACAGGCTTCATTGTGTGCAGCGGTCTCCATTCTCCCCCCCCTCTCCCCTCCCCCCCTCTCTGACATACCGTGGGTGTTCTGCTGGGCTCTGTGGTCCATGCAGTGCTGTGGGGGACCGCCGAGCGTTCTCGGCGTCCTCGCGCATGCGCAGTACGGCTCTTTGGGCGCTTCTAAGCTATTTGCCAGTCTCCAAGATGGCGCCGGGCGCCTCGCGGCGCTACTGCGCATGCGCGGGCGTCCGACGCCAATGGTGGCAGATTTAAAAGCCACAGCATTGCTGTGGAGGCTGCTGATGGTTGCTGCACGCTACAGACGCCTGCTCTGCGATCCATAGCAAAGGAAAACGCTCTACAAAGGTGGGTTCTTCCCCCCCCTCTCCCCCCCCCCTCCTGTCCAGGCTGGGTCAGTTTCTACATTGCTGCTTGTTTTTTCCTTGCAGGTTTCCAACCTACTCACCATGGAGACCGCTGCCCCAGCAGATCACCGCCAGCCTATTAGGTAAGGGGGGGAAGAAGTGGGTAAGTAGCGAAGATTGAAAAAGAGAGCACTTCCAACGCTACCTAAATTGGTCAGCCCTACCAGGTCCTCAGGAACGTCTGCGTCAAGACATAGAGAGTCCTCACGCAGGAGAAGTCGCTCCAGACATAGACGGAGCCGCTCCTACCATAGGAGAAGTCGCTCAAGAGGAAGCCGCAGAAGAAGCCGCTCCAGATCACGTTCTCGGCATGGTCGATCCCGCCACAGAAGGTCGTCCTCACGTAGGCACCGCTCCCCTGCACGCCATTCCCGTCCCGCCGGGAACGCATGCTGGATCTGTGGTACAGCGGCTCTTCCGGATAAGCTGGTTTGTCAGAGATGCCTAGAAGAGGCCACAAGAGAGAGAGCCTCGGAAGTCGGGGACTCAGCCCCTCAGGCCTCAATACCAGATGTGGATCTCTCCACCATTACCTCTCCAGCCCGGGCCAGCACATCAAAGGAGCAAGACTCCCTATCTGATAATGAAGGCCTGGAGGTGTCGGCCGGATTCGACTTTGGCCTTATAGAACCGTTTGTTAAATCGGTCAAGGAGGCAATAGGATGGGAGGAACCCCAGGAAGTCCAGCCAAAGCAGAGAAAATATTTTCCTCAGCTTAAAAAGGAACCAGAAACCTTTCCGTTCATCGATGAGCTGGAAGATTTAATCAAAGAAGAGTGGCAGAGACCAGAGAAGAAATCTAGTCTGAACAACAGACTCCAGAAGCTGTACCCACTCAAGGAGCCTAAAGTGAACCCTCTGGTATCCCCTCCGGTAGTGGACGCATCTTTAATGCGCCTCGCCAGGCATGTTACCCTCCCGCTAGAAGATGCGGTTACGTTTAGAGACGTTCTTGACCGAAAGATCGACACGGATCTCAAGCGGGCTTACCTTTCGGCCGGAGGTGCATGCAGGCCTGCGATAACACTCGCGGCAGTAGGAAGGGCCATCTCGAGTTGGTCGTCAAACACGGAAAAGCTGGTATTAGAGGGGGCAGACCAAGAGAAAATTGTGAAGGCATTGCAAGAGTTAAGCTTGGCTGGTGATTTCGTGGCTGAGGCCTCAGTTGACACTATCAGGTCTGCCTCAAAGTCTATGTTGGCCTCAGTGATGGCCAGAAGAGCTTTGTGGCTGAAGCCCTGGACGGCGGATCCGGCATCCAAGTCTAATTGGTGCCGTATTCCGTTTGACGGTGAGCACCTTTTCGGAACAAAGTTGGACACGGCCATCTCCAAGGTAACTGGTGGAAAATCCGGGCTCATTCCCTCAGATAGGAGGCCCAAACAGAGACCCCCTCCTTTTAAGCGGAATCTCCCAGAAAGGTATAGAGACGCGAAAGCGTACAGACCAGGGAAGGAGTACCGAAGGAACTGGAAGAACCCTCAAACTTCTTTTATGAAATTCCAAAAGCCTAAGACTTCCGCTCCCAGTGACCAGAAGCCTTTTTGAAGGTGCGCCCGTCCGGCCAGCAGCAGTAGGAGCAAGGCTTTCCAGTTTCAGGCTGGTCTGGACGGAAACCATACACGATACCTGGACCCTGGCCACCGTCAGTTTCGGCCACAGATGGGCCTTCAAAAGTCGACCCCCAAGAGATCATTTCTGCCCAACCCGTATTCCTCCTCCCGGAGAGAAAAGGTTATCCCTTCTAACTTATGTCCTAGGGCTGCTTCAAAAACGAGCGGTAGCAGAGGTTCCGCCAACACAACGAGGCAGAGGTTTCTATTCCCCACTATTCCTCGTCAAAAAGAAGTCAGGGGACTTTCGGCCGGTTCTAGACCTGAAGAAACTCAACAGATCCATCAAAGTGGAGTCGTTCAGGATGGAAAGCCTGCAGTCTATCCTCCAGGCCATAAACTTGGGAGACTGGATGCTCTCCGTAGATTTCCAGGATGCCTACCTACACATACCAATTCACGTGGCATTCCAAAAGTTCCTGCCGTTCTCGGTGGGCCAGGAACATTTTCAATTTCGAAGCCTCCCTTTCGGGATCTCTACGGCACCCAGAACATTTACAAAGGTTCTGCTTCCAGTAATAGCCTCTTTGAGGGAGAAAGGTCTAAGGGTCCATCATTACCTGGACGACATTCTTCTCCTCTCAAACAGCCAGGAATCACTCGTGCAACATCGCGAGATCTTATGCCGCGTACACACGGTTGGACTTTTCAGCTACAAAAGTCCAACGGACGCTGACGGACTAAAGCTGGCTGGTAATCCGATCGTCGGATTTGAGGCTTTTTTAGCCTCAAATCCGACGTACTTTAGAATTGAAACATGCTTCAAATCTTTACGTCGTAACTACGCCGGACCCAGAAATCCGCTCGTCTGTGTGCTAGTCCGACGGACAAAAACCCACGCTATGGCAGCTATTGGCTACTGGCTATCAACTTCCTTATTTTAGTCCGGTGTGCGTCATCACGTACGAATCCATCGGACTTTTGTGTGATCGTATGTAGGCAAATCCGTTTGTAAGAAAGTCTGCCGCAAGTCCGCCAAAAGTCCGCCAAAAGTCCGTCGAAAGTCTGTCGGACAGGCTGTCAGACTTTTGTAGACCCTAACAAGTCTGGGCTGGATAATCAACTGGCAGAAGAGCAACATCCAGCCTACCCAGAGGATGGTCTTCCTGGGAGCCGAGCTAGACACCCGGGCCAACACGGTAGAACTGCCAAGGGAGAAGTTGTCCCTACTAATTCAGAAAGTGAAAGATGTGGTTCCAGCATCATACTTCCCGGCCAGAGCATACCTCAGCCTGCTGGGGTCCTTATCAGCAACCATTCCAATGGTCAGATGGGCGCAATGGAATACCAGACCTCTGCAAGCCTCCTTCCTGTGCCAGTGGGACGGATGGTCCATGTCCCAATCGATTCGCATCTCAGAAGAAGCCAGATTATCTCTACGGTGGTGGACTCACCCCGGCAACCTCAGCAGATGCAAACAGATAGTCATTCTCCATCAGGAGGTAGTAACTTCGGACGCCAGTCTGGAAGGATGGGGGGCACACTACCTACATTATGCAGCTCAGGGCCGCTGGCACTTCAAAACCAGGGATGTTGTGTCAAACGTCCTAGAGATGAAAGCAGCCTTCCAAGCCCTCTTGGCATTCAGCTCTCGAGGGAAACAGGTCCTCATCCAAATGGACAACCGAGTGGCTGTGGCCTACATCAACAGGCAGGGGGGGTACCAAGAGCATCTCCATGATGCGGGAAGTTGGTCCGGTGATGCGATGGGCTCAACTGAACCTGCAGGACCTGAAGGCGGCCTATATTCCGGGAATTCAGAACAAACTGGCGGACTCTCTCAGCAGGACATTCGTTCCAACGAGTGGTGTCTAAGCCCGCAGGCCTTCGCCCTCATATGCCAGACATGGGGGTCATCAGACATAGACCTCGCAGCAACACCAGAGAACAGGAAATGTCAAAGGTTTCTGTCGAGGAACCCCTTCCCCTCAGCGGAGGGAACGGATTGTCTCCAGCATACCTGGAACTTTCGCCTAGGTTACATTTTTCCACCAACCCCACTGATAGCCAAGTTCCTTCTGAGGCTCAAACACTCAGCAGCTCTAGTCCTGGCCCTGATTCCCTTCTGGCCACGGAGGCCTTGGTTCACCACCCTCCTGCAACTGAGCACAGCGGATCCAATTCCTCTTCCGGTGACAACGGATCTACTAACCCAGGGCCAGCTACTACATCCGAATCCAGAGAGATTGCACCTAGCGGCCTGGAGACTGAAAGGTCTAGGTTCCTAGATCAAGGCTGTTCGCATAGGGTAGTCGAAACCCTGCTTTTAGCCAGGAAATCTTCCACGAATGACACCTACGAGAGAGTCTGGGGGAAGTTCTCTTCCTTTGCTCAGGAACAAGGTTGGGACCCGTCTTCCCCATCAGCAATACAAGTGCTTGAGTTTCTACAGTCAGGCCTAGACAAAGGCCTTAGATCTAGCACCCTGAAAGTCCAAGTCTCTGCCATCTCTGCTCTGACAGGGGTTAGATGGGCACTTAACCCTCTTGTAGTTCAATTCCAGAAAGCATGGCCTGAAGATAAGGCCTCCCAGGAAGCCTTCATTCCCAACATGGGACCTATCAACTGTCCTAGAAATTCTATCCGGTGAACCATTTTTCCTCTTGAAGATACCTCCCTTTGGGACCTGACTCTAAAAGTATCATTCCTAATTGCCATCACTTCAGCGAAAAGGGTCTCGGAAATGCAAGCTTTACTGATCAAGGAACCATACCTGATGGTTTACCCAGACAGGCTAACCCTGAAACCTTCAGACAAATTTATCCCAAAGGTTTCCTCTGCATTCCACTTTAACCAGGAGATTGACCTCCCGGCTTTGAGCACAGATCAGGGCGTTCCTCATCCCCTGGATGTTAGGGGCAACATTCTGCATTACCTCTCGGTGACCAAGTCTTTCAGGAGATGCGAGAACCTTTTAGTCATCCCACATGGGTTCAGGAAGGGCCAGGCAGCTTCTGCCCGTACCATCGCCTCATGGCTCGTGAAAGCTATCAAAAAGACCTACTCCTTAAGCACCTTGCAAATTCCGGAAGACCTTAGAGCGCATTCCACCAGGGCAATGGCTACTTCATGGGCAGCTTACTGTAAAGTTTCAGCGGAAACCATTTGTAGAGCGGCCACTTGGTCTTCAAGAAACACCTTCATTTCCCATTATAAAATAGACGCTGCATGCTTAGCAGCAGTTGAATTTGGGAGGGCCGTCATAAAGGCCAATTCTTCTGTTCCTTGTCAATAAATTTGATTTTTTTTTGCACTCCCACCCAGTTTGGCGAGTTACTCCCCAACGTGTATGCTGCCATGATGCGACAGGAAAACGGAAAATTGTATACTCACCTTTCCGTAATTTTCCTTTCCTGTCGCATCTTCATGGCAGCATACAATCACCCACCCTCTGAGGTGACATGTGTATATAGTTACAGAGAATACTGGGGCAGGTGTCTACTCTCTAATTTATAGCTATGTGGTCCTATCAGGTTGTGGAGGCGAAGTTCACAACCCAACGTGTATGCTGCCATGAAGATGCGACAGGAAAGGAAAATTACGGAAAGGTGAGTATACAATTTCCGTTTTCTCATCAGCAGTTAGTCTTGTGACTTTGTATCAGTGTCTGTAAAAACTTGTAGAAGGAGTTTTCATTATTGTCCTATGAGGCTGCATGACCCCTGACCCCCTGTCTGGAACAGTGCTGATTGGCCCTGTGATGATCACATGCACTCTTCCAAGAAAAAAAAACTCTAGCAATATACACCAAACTGGAGCATGTGTAGCTTGTCCCATAACCTCTGTTATATCAGGAGATGGTGTGGGGACTGTGGAAGAAGGGGGGGATTAGAGAAGACAGGATCAAACAGTCTTTATACACAATGCAAAGGATTAACCCCTTATGTTCCACAGTGAGTATAACAAGCATGCTTAACTGCATATACTTACTGATTTTACTGTTGTAGGTTTAATAACACTTTAACGTAAAAAAACCTTCTATGATCAGGATCTCCCCTCAGTCCCCCTAAATACTTACCTGAGCTAACAGTGCTGTGCCCAAGAGCAGTGTCTCTCAGCACCCTCTAACTCCTCACAGGACAGAGAGGGCAGCAGCAGAAACCATTGGCTCTTGCTGCTGTCAATCAAATCTTTTGACGAGCGAGTGGGGGCGGGGTCGAGCCATGCTATCTGTGTCTAAGGATGCAGGCAGCACAGCTTGGGATCAAGCCTGCACAAATGCCCCCATGAGAAGCAGCTTAATATAAGGGCACTCACCGAGAGGAGGTGCCAGAAGCTTTGGCAGGGAACCCCAGAAAAAAAGGATCAGGGCTGCTCTGTGTAAAACAATTCCACAGAACCAATGAATATGACATGTTTATTAGAAAAAAACAAAGAAGGTTTAGCTTTACTTTAACTTTATATCCCATTGTTGTATTGTGGGACAGGAGGCGAGGGGAATTCTCCATCTTAACAGAGACAATAATATAGACAATTTTTAGAACCTCTGCCAGGCATATATCTTTTTACATTGGTGAGAGTTTCTCTCACTTCCTGTTCTCTAACAAGCGTTATTGGGAGAAGAAATAGGGGTAATCTCCCCTTCAGGTACTCAGGCAACAAGGTTGTAACACTTCTCTACTCCATCCAAGCCTGCAAAGCAAATTATCTTTGTGTTTTTTTTTACATTTCCAGATAGCTGATGACAAATAATATGGCCCAGTAACGAGAATCTTATTGATTGCTTTCATCTTATGCGGACTGGCAGGTTTTAGCAGTTGTATATGCAAGTGTCCTCTTTAAACTGTTTTTAGATAACATTATGTTATGTTCCTTTAAATATCGCTGGTGTATGCAGGGTGTTAATGTATTCTGTGACATGGCTTCCCTTGCTTGTGTGGGACTTCCTGTTTCTTAGGGCGTATGCACTCACCAGCCACTTTATTAGGTACACCTGTTTCAATTGCTTGGTAACACAAATTGCTAATTAGCCAATCACATGGCAGCAGCTCAATGCCTTTAAGCATCTAGACATGGTGAAGACAACTTGCTGAAGTTTAAACCGAGCATCAGAATGGGGATGAAAGAGGATTTAAGTGACTTTGAATGTGGTATGATTGTCCGGTGCCAGACAGGCTGGTCTGAGTAATTCAAAAACTGCTGATCTACTGGGATTTTCACACACAACAATCTCTAGGGTTTACAAAGAATGGTCCCAAAAAGAGAAAATATCCAGTAAACCGCAGTTGTGTGGACAAAAATGCCTTGTTGACGTCAGAGGTCAGAGGAGAATGGGCAGACTGGTTTGAGATGGTGGAAAGGCAACAGTAACTCAAATAACCACTTGTTACAATCAAGGTATGCAGAATACCAGCTCTGAATGCACAACACATCGAACCTTGAAGCAGATGAGGTACAGCAGCACACCGGGTGCCACTCCTGTCAGCTAAGAACAGGAAACCGAGGCTACAATTCGCACAGGCTCACCAAAATTGGACAATAGAAGATTGGAAAAATGCCTTGCGTGGCCTGATGAGTCTTGATTTCAGCTGCACCAGTCAGATGGTAGGGTCAGAATTTGGCGTAAACAACATGAAAGCATGGATCCATCCTGCCTTGTATCAACGGTTCAGGCTGGTGGTGTAATGGTGGGATATTTTCTTGGCACACTTTGGGCCCCCCTAGTAACAATTGAGCATCGTTTAAATGCCACAGCCTACCCGAGTATTGTTGCTGACAATGACCATCCCTTTATGACTACATTGTACCCATCTTCTGATGATTACTTCCAGCAGGATAATGTACCATGTCACACAGCTCAAATCATCTCAAACTGATTTCTTGAACATGACAATGAGTTCACTGTACTCCAATGGCCTCCACAGTCACCAGATCTCATTCCAATAGAGCACCTTTGGGATATATTGGAATGGGAGATTCGCATCATGGATGTGTAGCTGACAAATCTGCAGCAACTGTGTGATGCTATCATGTCAATATGGACCAAAATCTCTGAGGAATGTTTCCAACACCTTGCTGAATCTATGCCATGAAGAATTAGGCAGTTCTAAAGGCAAAAGGGGGTCCAACCTGATACTAGCAAAGTGTACCTAATAAAGTGGCTGGTGAGTGTACAGTATGCAAGGGGACCCTCTTGAGTGCAGAATGGGAGCTTCAGTGTGTGGACCAGAGCAGCATGTAACTATTTTCCTTTTCAGCGCACCCTACTATGGGACCCGTTTTTTAGGGTCTCCACTCATATGATGCAAGGACTTTTTTATGTTTAAGGTATGGGTTGCACCATTAGTGACGTTTAGGCCAATTTATGTACCACTAAATTGTGCATAGCCAATTGCAATGTCTAACAACCATATGTGTAAGTATGCATAATGCACTGATATATCTTACTTCAACTGTAAACTGTTAGTGAATCAGTAAAATGAAAAATCATTTAAAGAAGACGTTGTCTGTGTTAATTAATGGGGGGGGGGGGGGGGGGGGGGAGAAAACCCATGTGCCTAACAGTGTGTAGTTATGGTGTATCAAGAAGACCTAGGAAATGGTGAGGAGAAGGTACTTGACTCCCCAGGTTAGGAGAAAGGTGTGATGGAAGGTAACAAGTGTCATATGGTCAACTGGTAACTCGTGTATTTGCAGCGTGGTCTGGACAACCATCTACCTCCCTACAGGTGCAAATTTAGACTGTAGTTTGACAGTTGTTGTGTATAAAATAAGTACCTCTTTACTTATTTCCACCAAAACCTCTTGCTCCAATATTTTTGTTATATTTCAAAGGAAAAAATTAATAAGCATGTTATGAGTGCAGTGTGAAGCATCATACCCTCACTGACTAAGGAGTATACTAAGGTTATCATAAAAATGTAAGGTTAAAAGTCTGGCTATAAACATTAGAGTATGTTAAGGGCTATTTTTTTATGTATAGTAAGACATGCCAAATGATAGAGACAGGTATATCAGCTTAACAGCTCAAGAACTGCTTTCAAGCACAATTTCAGAATAAGAACACATAGGCAGGTCTACACAAATAAGTCAGTTGGGTTCACTTCTTACCAATGTTTTTTGAACAGTTTTCCAAAAAGTAGTATAATATTCTACACGTATTGCAACCATCATAACATGCAGTTAAAGCATAACTAAAGGCAAAACTTATTTTAGCTTTGGATAGAGTCGAGAGGGATTGGAATGCTTGTTGGTTTTTATTGCTGTCTGTGCCCCCATTAAGGAGATTTACCTTCTCTATTTGTCCTGTTTACCATTATCATTGAAAGTGAAAAGTAAAATAAAATCCCAGATTTTGGGTTGTTTCCAGAAAAGTCATTTAGGGGAAATCTTCCAATGGGGACACTAGTTCTGGGGACCTGGGGATTCCCAAGGAATTCCCTTTAAAGTGGTTGTAAAGTCACATGTATTAATTACTTTGGTTCTCTCTGTTTTAGGTCACTGTTCAGTACAGTGTGTGTGTTTTCCTAAAATTATAATGCTAAATACCTTCTTTGCAGAGCCCTGCTGTCCTGTAAGTACGGGGAGGGGCTGGGATTTTCCTCTGATGAATGCAAGCTAGCAAAAGGAGGCCACGGGTCTGCACAGCAGGGCTCTGGAAAGAAGGTATTTAGCATTGTAATTTTAGGAAAACACACACACACTGTACTGAACAGGACCTAAAACGGAGAGAATCAAAATAATTATTATGTTTTTTTACTGTACAAGCACTGGAGCAGCTGCAGGGAATATAATTGCACAGGCAGGAGAGGATAGGGGAGGGGCAGGGAGGAGATTGACTCTCACACAGACTACGGAACTGACAGGAAGAGATGGAGGGGGAGATGTAGAGATGCTTAAGAGATAGCTGGATGATGGAGGCACATAAACTGACCACGCTATCAGAGATCAGCAGCTATGATAAACATGGTCAGTTTACAGAGAGGTAGACAGGAACAGGCAGGATCAACCAGGTATTGCAGAACATAGAAAGGGACATGGCAAAATCTGACAGGGGTTATAACCCTCCATTGCTCTATCCAAAATGAAAAAAAAAGTTTTGCCTATAGTTCTACTTTAATGTGTGCAAATGTGTTTATCCAATACTGAACTATAACTAAAATAACAAGAAATGGTAATAAGGGATAAATACAAAATTACAAAAAGTTTATTGAAGCACACAGTTCTAAAAACAGGATGGTTGTTTCCAGACCAACAATTCCCACTGTGTAGAATGATAAATAATAAAATTAAAATAATGTCAAAGTTGTCAACCCCCTTTAATTGTCACACATGGATCCATATACAATCAGAGAGACACAACAGTGCATGGTTAAACACTGTCATAGAATGGTGCACCAACAAAGCATATCATCATGGAAGATCCTGAAAGATGTAGTAAATACAGTATAAACCATATAAGCAGCTATGGATGAGCAATGACTAGAACCAGCAGTTTAACATCTGTTTGTAACATCCCTTTCACTCTGGTGCACTTTTTCTTGCTTTTCAAGGGCAACAAAAGCAGAAGAAAACTATTTGCCAATAAATCCTATGTAAGTGCCTTCAGATCTATTCTGGATGCATTTCTGCATGCACATTTATGATACATTTCTTGATACATTCCATATAGGTTTTTTTCCCCTGTTTTTTTTTTTTTCCACTGTCCTGGGGTCTGGTATGTTTTTGATGCTTTTGACCGTTCTAGTACAGTTCTGTGCAGGAAAAAAAGCAGCCTTTTGTACTTTTTTTTCTGGAACTGAAACAAACTGGAACACACTGCACTGGTGTGAACTATGTCATTGGAACCCATAGAACTTACTTTCCATGCTTTTTTGATGTAAAAAAGCACTGCACTGCATTTAGTGTGAAGGGGCCCCAACTGTATACACTGCATGTGTGCTGTGCTATGAAGTCCAGCATGCTGCATATTTTAAGTTTTTCAAAAGCGCACCAAAAAGACACCTTCCATTGTAAGTCAATGGGAACAAATCAAAAGCACATTTGAAAGGGCACTTAAGCTGCACCAAAGCCGATCAAAAGTGCACCGGTGTCAAACGTCCTAAAGGCAAACCAAACTGAGTAAAACCAAGTTGATACAATGTTGCTTGAAGGCTGAAGTAAGTGCACATTCAGCCTACAAGACTCACAGCTTACAAATGTATCTAATGCTGTTCACAGAAGTCCTAAATCTCTCTTTACAGGTAACCTTTCAACAATGAATGTAGCTCACTTTGTATCAAATCAGTACTTGGAAAGTATTCAGATAGACAGCACGTTGACACAGCTGTCATTACACAGTGAAAGCAAACTGTAATGAGCACGTGAACAGGCATGGACAGCAATGGCAGGATGGATGGACACAAGCCAGCAAGTAAGTAAGGTGAAATACATATTCAGCTGATACCAAGGCTTCTGCTGACAAGGCAATGTCAAAGTGCTGAGATACACTGTCACAGTTTTACTTGTATATAAATCACACTCATGATACAGTAGCTCTCCTTGGTGATCAATGAGGTAAAGAGTTTTCCATGTTCACTGTGTGTCTCTGATGGGTATAGAGGTAGGGTTGCCACCTCATCCCTTTAAAACCGAACACATGTCAATTACACAGGTTCTGTGGCTGATTAAGGTTGTAATTAAACTCACTTGCTTCCTTATCGCCATTAAATTAGCCTCAGAACCTGTGTAATTCATATGTGTTTGGGTTTAAAGGGATGAGGTGGCAACCCTATATGGAGGGCTGAACACCATGGTGGTTCTCGTCATCTTCATGCAACATTGCTGGGATGTGGGTGTGAAATAAAATCTGGGATTGGAATAAGTTCTAAACTATATATTATTATCCAAAGGTAGTTATGGAATTCCTCTAGTTATTCCATGTATGTATTAATTTGTCTATTCCTATAGTTAGCTAGTCTATTAAAACTCTTATAGTTACTGTTGATATCACAATGATATAAGGTTAGCTATGAAAACAAGCACACTGCTTAATAAAACAACGTCTTATTTATTTCCCAAGAAAATAGGAAAATGCAAACATGAAAATACTAAAGAAAGATATTACAAAGCATATAACAACAGAACATATAAAACAAGGACATCAAAGATACTTATGGCACGGTCTCCTCAGCTGGGCTTCAAGATGATAGAGAGAAAGCCATGAGGCTCAAAAATGGTAGAGAGAGCCATGTGGCTCAGGCACGAGCCAAGAGCAAAAAGGGGACTTCCCTGTAGTGTGCACTTTTTAAACTTCAATCATACACCGTTCAGACCCAACCCCATTGCCTGCCCATTTAGATTCCTAACAAATGAGTAGTTCCGGGGCAGTCCTTCTCAATATATTATATTTCTGTCCATCCTGCTGTATTGTTCTCAGCATTGTCCATGTATCTTTAATGCCTTTTAAACCTTTGATTTTTGTAGCAGTACATTCATCAATCATCTTGTCAGCTATGGTCCTTTTGAAGCTGGCTTGCAGAGGGCTAATCAAGGATGTCCATGTTATCAAAGTGTCACTGAATCCACAAACAGGAAAATCAGTGTGTATATGCAGTAAAGCATGCTTGTTATACACACTGTGGGACCTAAGGGGTTAATCCTGTGCATTGTGTAAAAAGGCTATTTGTTCCTGTCTTCTCTGATCAACCCCTTCTTCCAAAGTCCTCAATCTATCTCCTGATAGAACAGAGACTTGTGGGCACACACATGCTCAGTTTGGTGTGAATTGCTAGAGATTTTTTTTCCTTTCATGGGAGAGTGCATGTGATCAGCACAATCAGATAGAAGGTCAGGGGTCATTCTGCCTTATAGGACAGTCAGAGTAGAATGAAAACTCCTCCTACAAGCTTTAACCAGACACTCATAGAAGACATAATACTGCTTTATACTGCTGATGAGAAAAGGTATTTAGCAGTTTATATTTACTATTTTTATTTATTTATTTATTTCAGGTACTTGTATAGCGCCGTCAATTTATGCAGCGCTTTACATATACATTGTACATTCACATCAGTCCCTACCCTCAAGGAGCTTACAATCTAAGGTCCCTAACTCACATTCATACATACTAGTGACAATTTAGACAGGATCCTATTAACCTACCAGCATGTCTTTGGAGTGTGGGAGGAAACCGGAGTACCCGGAGGAAACCCACGCAGGCATCGGGAGAACATGCAAACTCCAGGCAGGTAGTGTCGTGGTTGGGATTCGAACCAGCGACCCTTCTTACTGCTAGGCGAAAGTGCTAACCACTATACCACTGTGTCGCCCATTATTTACTAAAATTATTGCATCTCCATGTACTGTAGGAGACCAGATATGGTGAATGCAGGGTCCTGGGTTTAGTAACACATTGAATGAACAAGCTGAAGACAGAAGCTGATTGATTGGTTTCCATGCAGCCCTGCTCCAGATTTTGCACAAGTTTTAGTAAATCAACCACACGGTATATGTAAAAAAGTATTTACGTTCTTATTTATTTACAAGTAAATGTTTAATACATTGTGCATCCGTGAAACTGGTGTCACTGAGCTTGTTGGATTTTTAAAGAGAAAGCACAGCATAATCTGTTTGCTTTCACACTGTCTTCAGTTATTGAGCACTAAAAACAACAAGCTTTTATATAAGAGTTCAAATCAGCATGGCAAACATATAAAAAAAGGAGCATGGAGCTCAACGTAGAGGATGAAAGCATGTAAATATTACATATTGACTAGAAATATTTTCTGTTTACCTGATTGGAAATAATCTAGAAAAAAAATTAGCCCTGAATATAATCACTGAAACATATGCAAAAACTCTATACTTATCGTTTAAGGCAGGGGTCTCAAACTGGCGACAATCCCATCATGCCTTTGCCTGTGGTCCTGCTTGTAACTTGCAATGCCTCATGGGACTTGTAGTTTTGCAACAGGTGGAGGGCTGCCAGTTTGAGACCCCTGTTTTAAGGTATGCTCAGACATTAGATAACACATGATCGTGTTTATAGGTCACCAGCAAACAGGAGAGAAACAGGAGAGAAACAGACTAACATGTTGGAAAACCTGGGCTGTTTTCTACTATTTTTCGAACAGCACTGGAGGTGTTGGCCAGCAAACCTTCCCTATCCTTCTCCACAATGTAACTGTTTATGTTTAGGGACAAATAAAGGTGGATCGATTGTGCAGGCACACCTGTACACTATCGTCTTATGTCTGTGGCTACTGTAAATAGGATTGTGAAGAGATTGTTCCTACAAAATATTTAAATATGTAAAAAAAAACTAAAATAAAATGTCTACAGAACTGGAATTTTTTGGCTACTGAGTGAATCATCTTTTCCTATACTGTATGCATTTCACCATTTTAAAGATTTTGACCCCACCTTGGAGAAACCATGAGAGGGAGCCCTGGGCATCATTCACTTCATATCTAGCCCCCGTTCATATTGGGCCGATTTGATATGTCAAATTGCATGTTAGATCGCAGCCTATTGCCAGGAATGGCACCATCCGAAACGGTGCGAAGCTGTCCGATTCCCTAAAGTAGTTCCTGAACTACTTTTGGCGACTTCGGGGGCAATCTCAGTAGACATCTATGTGTGAACCAGCACAGATGTCTTTCAAGTCACCCTCAAACTCGCACTGAAATGCGGGTTTGAAATCTTGCGAGTTCAGCCCACAATTTCAAACGAGGGCTCATGAAGGATTGTGCACAGCTGAGACTAATAAGGAAGCCTTGTTACCATTAAGGCCTTGTTCACATGGGCACTGATGCCTGTACACTGTGCACGGGCTGTTTGTTTCTGCATCCCTAGCCGGCAGTTTCTGCATGCAGTCAGCCCATATAAGTCTATTAGGATGGAGAAGCTGCACAGACTTACCGGCTGGTCTTAATGTGACAGGCATGCAGATGCGGGTGAGTGGCCCGCATGCACACTGTCTTCATTTAGGGCAACACACCCATACCTGCACACCTGACACATTAGGACCAGCAGATTTGACCATGTAGCTGATACATTCCCTAAGCTTGAATGGGCTGTCTACATGCAGCACCCACAAAAACAAATGGTAATTTCACTGCATCAGCGCTGGTCTGAACGAGCCCTTAAATGTGGACCTAGGAATAGAGGTTTTATCTTACCCAAACCTCTACAATGCTTCTCAATGTAATTAAAGTGGTTGTAAAGGCAGAAGGTTTTCTTATCTTAATGTATTCTATGCATTAAGATAAAAAGCCTTCAGTGTGCAGCAGCCGCCCTCAGGCCCCTAATACTTGCCTGCGCCCCATCCGATTCAGCGATGTTGCACAAGAGACTCGGGTGTCCAGTCATTGGATCCCCCTGCTGTCAACGTCAGTGAGCCAATGAGGAGAGAGAGGGGGTGGGGCCGAGGTCCGTGTCTGAATGTATATACAGAGCTGCAGCTCGGCTCAAGTGGCAAGCTGCGCGGCTCAGGTGGCAAGAAGAGGAGGATCTGGGCAGTGGTTTTGCACAGAGCAGGTAAGTATAACATGTTTGTTAATTTTACACAAAAAAAACAAGACTTTAGTATCACTTTAACCCTGGAGCCTCTCACCATGTGTAGTTGAGAGCACACATTTCGTCTAATGATAAAATGCATCTTACCTATAGCTCTATTTCCCGCATATCCCCAAGTAAACAGACATCACCATAGCTTATGTTCTCAGCTCCATCAGCATGCCTGCCGCCGAGCAGTTTACTGCTTCTTTTATTTACACACAAACAGGAAGTAACAAACTGGAGGGTTTGCCTCCAACAGCCAATCGCCTCCTACACAGGATGTGACCTCACAGGAAATTACCAAATAAGGATGTAACAACACAGGATGTAAATGTCAGCACAGGATAAATGAATTTATACAACAACCAATGAACGATGACTACAATTCCTACTGATGGGAGTTTATCTGCACTTGTACGTCATGGCACCTCAAATATGTTGATCAGGCATACAGGGGTGACACAAGCGCACATCCACTAAACCGATAATGTGTTTGCAGAGTGAACACATCCTCCCCAGACGATCTTTCTGTGCATTGCACAGGGGCCCTTCTCTGGTGGACATATCCATATTCCACTAATGGATCTCAACCAGTGTCAGTCTGCCCCAGTCAGCTCTTTAGAGCGAGTTGCGGGAGAACTAACACTGGGAGACACTGTGACAATACATATTAAAATACATTTTCATAAAATTTCCACAACAGTCCCTCCTCTTGTCATATGCTCCCATGTGTCCCTTGATGAATCTTGATCTTCTTCTTACACCTGGAAATGAATCAGTTCTTATGTGTCCATAAAAAGGAAAACACTGCTTGACATGTAGACTCTGTTCTTCAGGAGGGATGACCTAGAGTAGGACATGAAAGCCAGTCGGTCTGGGATCCTCTGTGTCTTGTACTTGGGTTGGGCTTCAGGGCATCGTCATCTGCTCACTTGTCTAATCAGGCAACGGTAGCACCTCATCACGGCATATAGAAGGAATAGAAACAAAAATAACATGAGTAAATATACCCCTACTTCTTTCAACTATGATCCGCTGCAAAATAAAAAATTAAATCCCCAAAGATTCCCAGACCCTTAAAAGGACTTCAAGAAAACAACAAAGGCGCCTCTAAGTGCAGAAGATTAACAATTTTAATGCCCCAAAACGGGTTAAAAACACTTACAGAATGGAAGTGGTAATCAGACACATCATGATTTAAGCTGCATTGGAAAGGGTGGCGGTCAGAGGAAGCCTTCAAATGGAATGGATGTGATCACTAACAAACGTCGATTACATAATGATCCTGATATGGCCGATGTGTCCCATAGCTTCACTGATGCCCATACAGATAGTGACCTTCTCTCCATTTTAGAAGATCTATACAGCTATCCCCCCACTTCATCGTCCCCTTCAATAGATCATGAAAATGACTTTGTGTTGTACACACAACACCTTATTACCTCTCCACCCATCCAAAATACTACCTTCAAACCCTCTTCGGTTTTTTATCCCATCCAGTCCAAAGGCTCATGCATTGATGCTTTTTATCGCATCGTCCACGCAGAAATACAGGCACTATGTAAAAACAATAAAAAATCCATCTCTAATCTCACTCATCATGAACAAAGAGCCCTTGACACACTCACCAACAATTTAGATCTGGTTATAAAAAGTGCTGACAAAGGGGGAGGTATAGTGATACAAAACAGAGCTGATTATGTTTCTGAAGCTATCCGATTACTATCCGATACTAACACATATATTAGACTTCACAAAGACCCCCTACCTTTATTCACCATTGAAGCCTCCTCTCTAGTAAAAAGGGCATTAAATGATAACATCATTTCACAGCAAGAGGCCTCTTTCTTAGTCAAAGAAATACATTTTACTCCTTATTTCTACCACTTACCGAAGGTACACAAAGACCCCAAAACACCACCAGGGCGACCGATTGTGGCATCTATGGATAGCATCAGTAGCGGATTTTCCCAGTACATAGATCAATTTCTTCAGCCATTGGCCCAATCTCTCCAGTCTCACATAAGAGATGGTGTTCACTTACTGGAAACTTTAACCCCGTACTCTTGGGAAAACAACTATCATTGGGCATCTTTAGATGTCCAATCTTTATACACATCCATACCTCATGAAGTGGGCCTCAATGCCCTACAGTTTTTTCTTTGTCAGGACCCGATGCTGAATCCTAGACAAGCTTCCTTCATCGTTGAAGCCACTTCCTTCTGCCTCACCCATAACTATTTTAAATTTGAGGATAATTTCTATCTGCAATTACAAGGGACAGCTATGGGGGCGCACTTTGCACCCTCATATGCGAATCTTACTATGGGGTATTGGGAGCATCTATATATATGGAACAACAATCCATTCCTTCCCCACATTGTCTTTTATGGCCGCTATATAGATGACGTGATCATCATTTGGGATGGCAATGTATCAATATTTACGGATTTTGTGACATATTGTAACACCAATAACATGGGCCTCACGTTCACCTCAGTCATCGACCAAAATAAGTTGGCCTTCCTCGATCTTGAACTCTTTTGGATAGGCAAAGAGATTCATGCAAAAAATTTCACCAAGCCCACAGCTGGAAATTCATACCTCCATTATAAAAGTTGCCATCACCCTCTGTGGCTAAATAATGTACCCAAGAGTCAGTTCTGTAGGCTTAAAAAGAACTGCACCCTGAAGAGTGACTACGACACTGAAGGTGAAATCTTGAAAGCCAAGTTTCTTGAAAAAGGCTTCCCTGTAGATCTTGTTGACTCAGCTTATCAACAATATAAGAGTACATCGCCTATTAAGAACTCCTATTCACGTCCCGATATCCAGAAAGATAATCTACGATTCATCACCCAGTTCCACACCCAACACAAACATATGGAAAAAATTATTAAAAAACATTGGTCTTTGCTACTACAAGATGAACATCTACTTCCTACTCTGCCCAATAGACCTCGATTTGCTTATAGAAAGGCACCCAACATCAAAAGCAAGGTAGCTACCAGCAAACTTAGGGCCAAACCTTTGCCTCCGGGCCATCACATGCCCACGTTTTTAGCGATTTCTGGGATGTATCAGTGCCGTAAGCCCCTCTGCAAGACTTGCAGCTTTGTGACACATGGCCAGAAAGAGTTCCACGTTAAAGGCAAAACATACCCAATAAAGGGTTTTCACACATGTTCCTCTGACCACGTCATATACTGTCTTACATGCCCTTGTGGCCTATTTTATGTAGGGCGCACTATCCGGCCACTACGGAAACGGTTTGGCGAACATCGCCGCTTAATTGAAGGTGGACTAGATAACCACAGTGTCCCCAGACATTACCTTCACACCCATAACAAGTCCACGAATGGCCTTAAAGTATGGATTATTGAGGCAATGCCAAGAGACCTTCCCGCTGCTGAACGCTACCGACGCTTATGCCATAGAGAAATGTACTGGATATTTTTACTAAATGTTTTAGCTCCCGGAGGGTTAAATGAGGACTTTGAAGTTAGTGCCATACTTTAACATGACACCTCCCTTCTGTAGATAGTATTTTAGGCTCCTCCAGCAACCCCCATTATTATCCCCATGAAAAGAAAAGAAACCCCCCCATCCCACACGAAATTTTAACGATAAATTTCAACGATTTATTATTGATAGTATTATTGTCATGTATGTTCCCTTTATGGTCTGTAGCTCAATATTGACATCATCTTGTCTGCTCTCACCATCTCAATTTTGTTATGTACATTGCAGGCTCTATGCCTGGTCACTGCCAGAAAACTTTATAGATCTGCCTGATATATTGTACTATATACTAGATACTATATCTTTTATCCCGTTTTTTAATGTTTTTATAATGGTTTTTAATGTTTTTAAGAATGCTGTTGCAGGTATCCACTTGTTCTTTTTCATTTATATGCATAAAACAAACTCATCACAATTAAATAAATGTTTCCCTGCTGCCCCCGCCCTCTGACCAATCCACTGCCAGAGGGTGTGTATATATCTCTCTCAGTCATCAGTATGGCCACAGGTTGAAAAAGGAACGATTGATGGTTCCGAAACGCGTCCCTTTCTGATGACATCACATCCTCGCCCAGGCTGTTTGTTTGCGGTTCAAGCTGGTTATTGAGCCGCTCCGTGGATGACATCACTTCCGGGTTCACCGTCCTTCCAGCTGATGACGCCGGCTTCACAGCGGCTTCCTGTGTCCTACACCGCTGTGTTTAGTGATCACATCCATTCCATTTGAAGGCTTCCTCTGACCGCCACCCTTTCCAATGCAGCTTAAATCATGATGTGTCTGATTACCACTTCCATTCTGTAAGTGTTTTTAACCCGTTTTGGGGCATTAAAATTGTTAATCTTCTGCACTTAGAGGCGCCTTTGTTGTTTTCTTGTGTCATTATAGAGCCTGCTTCAGTCTTTTAAAGTTGCAGCCCTTTTTGCTGAAGATCATCCTACCTTTCCATCATCCTTGCCAACACCTTTCTTTTTATTTTGGACTGCCTAATTTTAGTAGAGACATTTTCTGGATCATGTTAGTCCTGTGCGCCCTATAAACCTTTTTTATTGTTTAAAAGGACTTCAACCTTCACTAGCCATAGCTCTGGCTTTACCTTGCAGGGATCTAAACCTTATCCATATGGGCCTGAACTTTGTCATTAGTATCCCCGATCCAGGTATAACAATCTTTACGTATGAATTCCCAGAAACCCCCCCTGGACTGTGGGAACTTCCTTGTAGCTTCAACAGTTACATGAAAACATCCCATCCCCAATGGATGAGAAATTGTTCAGTCGTTTCATAAGCTCAAGCCCCCACCGTGTACAAGCAATTCCCTTCTAGCTGTCCCTGCCATTCTTATCTTCTCTTGCGCCCTCAGATCCTCACGATCGGCCGCGACATAAGATGCTGGGACGAGTTTCTCCAGGACACATGAACCTCTTGTATTAGGTGGAATTACCTTATAAGCTGTAGATCCGCATTAAATACCAAAGTAAAGTTGAAACACACTTGTGGGCTACCTAGTTATCCCGATACCAAAGCTGGCAAGAACCAGCGCTATTGTTAAAATTATAATTCATTTTACCCGCTAGAGCTGTGTTGTTAATTTCTATTGACAAGTGTCTGTTTGGATTTTACTGGTTTGTCAAAACTCCTCATACCAATATGAACATCAGATATAGCATGTACCGCTGTCATCACTGGGGCACTAGAGCTTGGTGGAGACTCAGAGTAGACCCAACCATGTGTCCTGTTCACTTTCTTAGCTAGTTGGAAAATACACTTTAAAAATATAAATAAACAAAGATACTCCTTGTCCTTTGGTGTAGTTGAGCAGCTTCTTGCAGTGGCTGGCGTGGATCAAGTTGTCTCGTCCCTCAAGCTTCTTTACAATGACCCAGTCACCTGTCACAAACTTGGCTAGAATTAGAATGGTTAGTATTATTGGTTTGAAAATTGTGATTCTCACCATCATCCCCCCCCCCCCCTTTTTTTTTTTTCTTCCTCATTACAAACTGGGGGAAGACACGCAGGGTTTAGAATGGTGCAGACAAAACAGTGAAATAGCCCATGATACTTTTACCTTCTTATACACCTGCCTTCTATGTACATACACTTTCAAAAACTCCTTGGACCTAAAAAGATGCTTATAAAGAAAAGTTATTACTCTATCCTTCATATTTAACCTGCAAAGAATGATAAACAATACAACATTTGTGTACATTCTTGTTACTACATACAAACATGAGACAAACATTTAGATACAAATGTGGGGGAGATATTTCATAGTTCCCAAAACAAAAATGAAAAAACAAAACAACCAGATGGAATGCTGCCTTCACTCTTTTAGCAATAGAAAAAAAATACAATGGGAGAAACACGAGAGTAGCTTGAAATCTTTGCATGGACCAGCCACACAAAGTTCAAAAACAGGCCTGAAAAATTTTAATCACACAAACATGTACTACATATCCATCAACTCACTCATCATTTCAGATTTCTGGAGCCACAGCTGAACTACTTCCAAGGTCATTTTATTCTGGGGTCTCGTACCTCCAGACATCAAAAGTACCTTCCAAAGGAATACACCTTACTGTACCCTCTGACCATATCTGCCAATCTTTAAACGGTTTAATGGTCTTTTCCCCAAACCTAGACTTCATGTACCGTGTAACCGCCTGACTGTGGGAGGCCTCACATTCCTTCCCTTGCACAGACTGCCATTGCCCATGGCGATTCAAATTGGCTTATCGTCTTACCCCTGCATCCAGGGAAACCATTGCACCCATTTAGGAGAGCACGGTGCCTTCTTTTGGATCGACGGACTACAACCACTATATCTGGTCCAGTCCCCCAACTGGAAACCCTAACCGAGGCGTCAACTCTATGGCTTGTTGTCCCAACACTTTTGGCACAGAACTACAGAGTACCTCTCTTTTAACAACCAACTATTAACTATGCCAAATGATTTGTCAACAACCACAGATCACCCCCCGAATTATGTCTCTACCCCTCACAGTGTATGCAAACACAAGCGCATTGCCCTGTACGACCGTACACTGCGTCGCCAGACTAAACCGCACAGAACACTTACACCTGCTTTCTCTACAAAACAATGTGGCTTCTATCTGTACCTAGATATTACAACAATAACGTGCATGACTCCTGTTTGCTCGCTACCCAAAACTGTATTACAGTATAAACCTTAATTTAATTTAAAAATCAAAATGATTTCGTCCTTCCAAACACAGGTCAAAAGACCCCCAGCGTCTCCCACCAACTTCCTGTTGCACACCTCCAAAGAACTTCCTGTTGTACATCACATCTTGTAAATATCATCTTGTCTTCTCAGCTCTAAAGCCCATCTAACTGGTTTATTTAAATACCAATGAACGGGAAGAGGGAGGGGGAGGGGAAGCCTTGAATAGCTTCAATGTTATGTCTATCAAGACACTGAAAAATCTATGGCTAACATCATCAATAGTTTAAAAAAAACTTTTGTCCAGGAGAGGGTGGAATAAACCCCCATATTAGAAATGGGAGGGAATCCCCCTTGACTCACATATCCCCTCGGAAATCAAACCAAAAGTTTTGAGACTGAAATACCACACAATAGCGCAACAAAAGCCAAAACTGAAACTCCTATAAAAAGATGGCTCAAAAAGGTCAACCAAAGCCCCCCTCCTCCTCTGCAGGCTATACAATGCAAGCCTCAAAACAATGAATTGCCCTCTGAGGAACTCCCAAATATTTAAAAATAAAAATAACACACACCGCTAAAAGTAAAAAAAACTCAGTTAAAGCTAGTAAATTCAGTGCGAAGTAGAGATTTTCACTTAAAAGGAAAATGGTGCCTAGATATTAGGTAGCTCAGACTGCATGGCTACACACAAAGGAGTAGAAAATGGCCGATGAAAGTGTTAAATGCAACTGTTAAATAAGTTGCTTAAGTTTATATTGCTTTGCCAAATTATTGCTTCATATAGGAATTAAGACACAGAGTCAGAAAGTATGTCTGTATCAAAGTTCTCAGCATAATGGACTGCTGCTCTTTAATCTTTCCAAGGCCTTTTATACAAACAATAGCATTAGCACAACCCCCCCACACAGGGCAAGGGTAAACAACAACAGGAGTCACCTGGGTTACGAACACAAGCTTCAACACCATGGCAATATAGTTACAAGACAACAAAAGCAGCTTCAATTGGGTTCAACAGCCAAAAAGTTAAAAACAGATTTACATGTAGGCATCATATTAAGTGAGAACTCTAAATTAAATCCCTGACCTTATCAATTTCCCCCTTTGACATCATCCTCTCCTTCCCCCTGGGTCCTCATGAATAAGTTCTAGTCAGTTTTTCCCCAGAGTCCTTTCCCTGACCGCGAGTTGTCAGAGGGGTAGAACCCATCTCCCTAGGTATTACCAACATCTTAAAATTCAAGAAGAGGAGTTTTATAGGAGTAGGGTGATGTCAATACACATTTATCAGTATACCCTGTCTATTCTCCTAATTTTCCTATTTATTTTCCTGTATACACATATATTCGTGATTGTAAGTGATATTAATATTAGAATAATAATTACCATTGGACTTAACAACCAGTGAAAGGTATTGGTTGCTGTAGAAGACATTCCACTAAATATATCCCACCAATGTGGTGCAGTATCCTGTTGTATCTGTGAGGAAAGATGTACTAGTCTACCTTTTGTCAATAATAATTTGCTACTTTAGGATCATCTATAGCCCATTCGAAAGTTGTTGTTTCCTCTACTTCAAGTACATTAATACCAGGAGTCCATGCATATATTTGTAAAACAACAATCTTCAACAAAAAATCTGTAAGTAGATATTTCATCATGTTGTTTTCTCGGGTTGTTTCTTGCAGTGTGATGCGTGTATCCAGGTAGGTTTTCCTTCCAGCTTTACTGAAGTGGCTGTGGTCAGAAGCACTTGATAAGGACCTTCAAACCTTGGCTCCAATGTCTTTCTGGTGTGTTTCTTTACATATACATAATCCCCTGGTAGCAGAGTATGTGTACCTGCTATTGAATTAGGGTCTGGAAGAGAAGAATACACACTTTTGTGGATCTTAGTTAGACGTTGTTGTAATTGTATTACATATGCAGTCAAACTATCACATTGCAATTGCATACTCTGTGGAAAGTATAGACCTAATCTAGGCGTATTACCAAAAAGTATCTCATATGGGGACAATCCTGTTTTTCCTGTTGGAGTGTACCTTATAGAGACTAAAACCAAAAGCAGACATTCAGGCCATGGCTTGTTTAACCCTTGCATTGCCTTTTGTATTTTTAACTTTATTGTCCCATTTACTCTCTCCACTGATCCTGAACTCTGTGGGTGGTAAGGGGTGTGAAAACTTTGTTGAACCCCTAACATGGTCATCACATTCTGCATGATTTCTCCTGTAAAGTGTGTTCCCCTATCTGATTCTATGGTTTCAGGAAGACCAAACCTAGGTATTAACTCAGTGATCAGTTTCTTAGCTGTGGCTTTTGCTGTAGCTGTTTTTACTGGATAACTTTCAGGTCAACCTGAGAATAAATCGATACACACGAGGACAAACTCAAAGGGGCCGCTCTTGGGCATTTGTATGTAGTCAATTTGCAGTCTCTGGAAGGGGTATTGGGCCCGGACCTGGTGTTTTCGTGGGGTTTTTACTCTCTGTCCTGGGTTATTCAGGAGACAGATTTGGCAGGCTGCACAGTAATTTCTTGCAGTGCTACTGAATCCAGGGGCGAGCCATCCTTGGTTCACAATCCTATACATGGAATTGGAACTGACATGTGTGGGTAGGTGAACTGCCGCTGCCATTGCTGGGTACAGAGAGGCAGGTAGGCATATTTTGCCCCCTTCCCTCCATACATTGTCAAGGTCTGGTGCTGCTCCCATTCTGACCCACTTATCTTTCTCGCTCTCCCCTGCTTGCTCCTGTAATTTACTCAGCTGCTGCCATGTTGGTTCTGGGATACTCACCTCTACCGCTGCTAAGGTCTCAGGGCTTCCTTCCCCTAGAGCTGCCTGTTTTGCAGTCAAATCTGCAAATGCATTTCCTTTTGCCTCAATTGTTTTTGCGTTCGTGTGTGCCGCTATCTTCATAATGGCTACTCGTTTAACCTTTTGAAGATTGTTCAGGACTCTCTTAATCCCTTCTCCATGTTTTACAGGTGTACCTGCTGCTGTCAGATAACCTCTAGCCTTCCATATGTGGCCATAATCGTGCGCTACACCATAAGCGTAAGCGGAGTCAGTGTAAATATTCCCTTCTCGCCCTTTTAAGTATTCTAGGGCTTGTTCTAAAGCTTTTAATTCTGCTTCTTGTGCTGACATGTGGGCTGGTAAGGGCTATGCTTAAATCACCTGTGTATCAGTCACTACGGCATACCCTGTGTGATATTTACCCTTGTCATCAGCAAACCTACTGCCATCTATGTACAAAGTGTACTCAGCGTTTAAAATTGGTGTATCTGTAACATGTGGGAATCCCATTGTCTCCTGTTCCATGAGCTGAAAACAATCGTGCTCATTTACTTCCTTAAACAAAAGAGTGTTTAGGTACCTCATTTCCTTTCTCACTAGTACTATTAGCACTATCATTCCCCCTTGCCAAATCTGGTGACTGAAGAGGCAAAAAGGTGGCCAAATTTAAGGTTGTACAGCGCTGAAAAGTGACATTTGGAGGTAAGAGTAAAGTACACTGTAACCTTAATTGCCTAGCCATTGAAATGTGTTTGGGCTGTACCTGAGACAAGATTGCATGTATGTCATGTGTGGTATGCACTACGACTGGATTGTCTAGAGCAATCTCTGATGACTTATCTATGATAATTGACACTGCAGCTACCGCCCGTACACAAGACGGTGAACCTCTAGATACTGGATCTAATGCTGCTGAAAAGTAAGCGACTGGTCTTTGTTTTACATGTGCCTGTGTCAGAACACCTGTGGCGTGTCCAGTGATCTCAGCAATGTACAGATTAAATATCTTGGTGTAATCTGGTATACCAATAGCCGGGGCAGAAATCAACAACTTTTTCAAAGTGATAAACGACTCATAAGCTACTTCTGTAAGCATATACGGTACAATTTTCAAACAATCGTATAATGGCTGCATCAAAGCGCTAGCATGTGGTATCCACTGTCTACAATATGACACGATACCTAAAAACATACGCAATTGTTTGAAATTCCGTGGGGGTAACATTCCCTTTATCACTTGAACCCTCTCCTCAGTGAGATGTCTCGTACCCTGTGATATACAATGTCCCAAAAAGATAAATTTTTCCTGACACACTTGTAACTTTTTCTTATTAACCTTGCAACCTTTTTCTGCCAAAAATCGCAACAAATCAAGGGTGGTGGCCAAACAAGTTTCTTTGTCAGGGCAGCATAACAATAAATCATCCACATATTGTAACAATACACAGGAATCTGGTGGTACCCATTCTCCCAACACCGTTTGCAATGCTTGCGAATACAAGGTAGGTGAATGCGCCATACCCTGAGGTAGGCGTGTCCAGGTTAGTTGCCGATTTTTTATTGAAAATGCGAACCAAAGTTGGCATTCTTCAGCAAGCGGGACGGAAAAGAAAGCATTCGCTAAATCTATAACCGTAAAGTACATACTGGTTGATGGTATTTGTGACAGTAATGTATGTGGATTGGGTACTAAAGGTGTCATCGGGGCTAGTATTTTGTTGACCGCTCTAAGGTCTTGGACCATTCTATACTTAACCGGACTACCGGCTACTGATTTCTTTTTAACCGGGTACAAGGGAGTGTTTGCCGGTGATTTTACCTCTTTTAGAACTCCACTTTTTAAGAAGGATTGGACCTGCATTTCTATGGCCGTCTCTTGGGGTGCACTAAGTGGATACTGCTTTTGTTGGGGAAGCACTGCTCCTGGAATCAGCTGTAGGGTAACCGGAGGTATGGGCAAAAGTCCAACATCAGCTGGATGTTTTTCCCATAGTTCTCCTGGAAGGGACGACAAAATCTGATCTAAGTCTGAAGGAGGTGTACCGGACAATTCCGATTCCTCCTCTAGGTATTGTATCAGGTTACACATTTCCATGTGTTCTTGATTATCCCCTATAGCTAAGGTGACAGTGCCATCTGGGTGATAGGTAATGTTAGCTCCTATTTTCTGCAAAATGTCAGCTCCTAACAAATTAGTGGGGGCTCCTCTGGATACCAGAAAGCGTGAAAGGAACATGTGGTTTCCTACTTTAACTTACAGAGGTTTTGTAAGCGGGGCGTCGGCTAAAATGCCATCATATCCAGTTATTAGTAAAGTGTCAGGTGATTTTTGGCCAGGGAGTAGTTCAGAGTCAGAAAGTAACGAGCGTGAAGCTCCTGTATCGACTAAACAAGAGATTTTCTTATTACCAACCGTTATATTTGTCTTAAGCATTGTTGTTTTGGATTTTTCTAAAACCGGGGTGAGTCATGCTCGTGGACCATCTCCCTGCTGCCTGATATGACTATTTTTGTTGTCCCTGGGCTGGTTCCTTCTCTGATTAACTGGAGAATCAACACCTTCCTCTCCTTCATCCCTTATTCTTTTCTTACAGTTGCGTCTGATGTGACCAATCTTGTTACAGTAGTGACAGGTAAGGGGTTTGCGAAAGGAACCTCTACCTTGCTCTTGGGGACCCCCGAGTGCGTTGATAGCATGAGATTTCCTCCCTTTGGTTTCTGCTAAGTTCGCCTCTATGCCTTGCGCTTTTTGTAACAACGTCCCTCTATCTCTAGTTGCCCTCCACTCTGGTGTGCAGGCTTTCAGTCTCTCACTTATCTGTGGAATTAATCCCTCCATAAATTGTCTATTGAAGGCTCGGATTGTGACTGGCAGGGCCAAGTCCAATCCCTCATCTGCCATCATACTTTCCATAGATAAGTAAAATTCCGATACAGTCTGTCCTGGCATTTGCTTCATGGGTGATATGGACCCCCTCTCCTGTTGTTTTGCCTGACAAAAAGCTTCTAATCTAGCAATAAAAGGGGCCCTTGAGTCTATATGTCTGACATGTCCTGTCTCTAAATTGCCATCCCCATCAACTTGTCCTGCAGGTCTGTGTGGACCTATTTCTGTCATAAACTGGTTAAACAGGGTCAGAGTCATTTTGTGTCTGCATAGATCCTCCCCATCCTGCCAGGTCGCTTCATGTGTATTCATTAACTGTGTCACAAATCTACAAAAAGCAGCTGGCTTTGCTACCGGGTCTGGGGCGCTCTGTATTAATGCCATAAGGGTGTCTGCCGACCATGGTGCCCAAGTCCTTATTTGCATTCTACGAGTGACAGTAGGCGGGGCATTTGGATGGGCTGCTTGTCCAAATTCTGGATTGTTTACCTGAACAATGCGTGTATCAGTGCGTACGGGAGCTACAGTTTCTGAATGAGGTTTTTGTGCCCCACAATGCACACATTCTACTGCCCATTCTGGGTTTTGTGCTCCACAATCCTGACAAACCCATCCTCTCCCCTCAAGTACCGGATATATCTTGTGTGGTTTGCGTTCTACGTCAGTGTATGGGGGTGGGATGGCTGAGCTGGGAGCCTCGACATTTTTTTGTTCTTCTATCTTTCATATCCCAACCATCACAATCTGGATTATACTTCCACCCCTCTTCTTTCGCTCTATTTGAGACCTTAATTAAGCATTGAACCTGACGCATCCATTGCTTCTCTAACACCTCTCCTTGTCTGTCCCTTTTTATTTCACTCCATACATCCGGGTCTAAGCCCGCTGCTCCTTTCACCTTAAATTTACGAAGGACATCCTTTAAGTCCTGTGCTTCGGTTTTCCCATAAATGTTCTTAATTATCTGTGGCACCGTATAGTGCGCCACAATTCCCTGACGGGGTTTTGTGTTCCTCTGGCCCATTCTAACAGTCCTGCCTAGGTAGCGTGTGGGACACTATAATGCGGCTACAACATATACAAGAATGAATAATTACTTTATATGCTAGCCCAATAGCAAACCAGCTAAGTTACACTAGTTCCTCGTTGCCTTCCTCCTAGGGTGCTAGAATTGTAGAAACCTCTCCGGAATGAGATTTCTGAAACCGAATTACTTTATATGCTAGCCCAAAAATAAATAATTACTTTATATGCTAGCCCAATAACAAACCAGAATGCGGCTACAACATATACAAAAATGCGGCTACAACATATACAAGCATTCCTTTAAGTGGCCAGGTATCCGACTAGATCTCGGGACTTTGTTGAGACCTTATTCCCCCCCTCGTATCTGGGAATCCCTCTCATACACTCTTATCCCTGCTTTATGGAGCAGACAGGGCTTATACTCTCAACCCGTCTATGGTTTATGAGTTAGATGTGAGGTTAAGCATAAGCGTCAGACCCCCAAGCTCACAAGCCCTCAGGTTCCCAATCGTGTGAGGTAAGGCGCATTCTGTTGCTTAGTTCGGCAATCCCCTTCTAACTCATACCATCCTTGACAAGGCTCATTCACTTTCTCAACAAGACAGACAAGACAAACACAGATAACAAAAACAAACAAATAATTCCAGCAATATAAACTAAAATATGCAGTAATTCTAGACTCACCACTACAGAGGCTGGTGTTTTAAAACCAGGAGAACCGTAACTGACAGAACGGATAGGCACAAATCAGGGGAGCACAGAATATAAGAAAAATAAAGCTTTTTCTTACCTGCGCAGGTTTTTTTTGATCTGTGATTCCCGGAATGCCTATTTCTTTTGTTCCGTCAGCGTAGCTCATCCACCTCTTGTAGTATCATCGGTGAGTTCCTCGTCCGGGCGCCAAAATGTTAAATGCAACTGTTAAATAAGTTGCTTAAGTTTATATTGCTTTGCCAAATTATTGCTTCATATAGGAATTAAGACACAGAGTCAGAAAGTATGTCTGTATCAAAGTTCTCAGCATAATGGACTGCTGCTCTTTAATCTTTCCAAGGCCTTTTATACAAACAATAGCATTAGCACAACCCCCCCACACAGGGCAAGGGTAAACAACAACAGGAGTCACCTGGGTTACGAACACAAGCTTCAACACCATGGCAATATAGTTACAAGACAACAAAAGCAGCTTCAATTGGGTTCAACAGCCAAAAAGTTAAAAACAGATTTACATGTAGGCATCATATTAAGTGAGAACTCTAAATTAAATCCCTGACCTTATCAAAAGCCAGGCCACAACAAAATGGCGCCATTTTACCGCCAAAACAAGATTTCTTCACTAGCTAAACAACCTTCTCCCCACAAAACTACACATTTGAGGCACCACATGAACACTTACCAACCTTTTACGAAACGTTTCACCCGAAAAGTATGTAATCCTGCCAAAACCAGGATTTCTTCACTAGAAAACCTAAATCTTTCTCCTCAAAGACTGACTGCACATTTGAGAATGCACACTTAACCATAGACACACACTTTAGGGTTACTACTAGGACCCTTCGCTAACCAAACAACACATTCAAAAATGTTAAAGAAACACAAAATAGCACAACTTAAAACATACACTCTTGTCTCACCCTGAAAGGTCACCACACACAGGACCAAGACAATGTTGCTTGCATGTTTGCGCAGAACATTAGAGTTCCCTTCCCACAGGGCATAGCCCTTTCAACACAAAACATTTTCTATTGTAACAACCATGCCTGCCCCTCCCCCATTCATGGCCGCATGGCAGCAGCCATTTTGCAAACAAATGCAATCACACACAACACTCTCCATTTTTCATTCAGTTACTTACACAACTTCAATATAGTCAGTTAAACACCATACACAATTCATACATTTCTCATATGCATCACAAACTTGTTACACAGCATCAGTCACTCACACAACAAACATACGATCAAAATCCTGAGTACCATTATTTCAAAAAGATGAAAAATTTGTTCTTTTGCAAAGCAGAGCCTCCCTAACACATCGGAACGTGGATCCATTCGCTCCCTCATCTCGTTCCGATGCTAAGGAGGCCCTGTTCACTCATACCATTGGCTCGCCGCGATGTCAGGGAAATTTGGCAGTACGCTATGCGCGCACCATATCTCCTGTGCTTATAAGCACACATTTCGTCTAATTATATAATGAATCTTACCTATAGCTCTATTTCCCGTATTTTCCCGAGTAAACAGACATCACCATAGCTTACGTTCTCAGCTCCATCAGCATGCCTGCCGCCGAGCAGTTTACTGCTTCTTTTTTTTTTTTACAGACAAACAGGAAGTCACAAACTGGAGAGTTTGCCTCCAACAGCCAATTGCCTCCTACACAGGATGTGACCTCTCAGGAAATGACCAAATAAGGATGTAACAGCATGTGAATGTCAACACAGGAAATTACCAAATAAGGATGTAACAACACAGGATGTAAATGTCAACACAGGATAAATGAATTTATACAACAACCAATGAACAATGACTACAATTCCTGCTGATGGGAGCTTATCTGCAGGTGTACAGCATGGCACCTCAAATATGTTGATCAGGCATACAGGGGTGACACAAGTGCACATCCGCTAAACCGATAATGTGATTGCAGAGCAAACACATTCCCCAAAGATGATCGTTCTGTACATTGCACAGGGGCCCTATGTTGGTGGGCATATCCCCACTTCGCAAACACCTCTCTCCAAACAACAGGAAGTTTTCCACTACCTAACGGATCTCAACCAGCGTTAGTCTGCCCCAGTCAGCTCTTTAGAGTGGGTTGCGGGAGAACTAATACTGGGAGACACTGTGACAATATATATTAAAATACATCTTCATAAAATTTCCACAACACTTGTCAACCCATACACCATCCACAAACCTGCCAACTTGTGCCTCACAGGGATCTGAAAAACTAAGCTACTGTATGTGTGGAGACAAGTAAGCAGTATTGAGTGCAGCAAATGTTGCACAGTATTTCAAAGTGACAAATATAGCTTCTTTGTCATTATTCATGAAAAAGTTTAACCCGTTCCAAAATGATATGCCCACATTTGGAATCAACTATATTTATAGTGGCGAATGTTAACATTCAACATTTAGAAGGAGCAAATTTTACAAGTGTAGCCCCTTTTTTGATGGGGTGGGTGGTTTTGACAAATGGCCCTCCCCAAACAGGAGATTGCACTAAATTTGTAGGTAAATAGGAGAACCAGAACCTTCGCTAAGTGGAAGAGTGGGTTTGATAATAAAGTTTACAGTGCCTCCACCCAGGATAGGGCCTGTGTGAACAGGGGGATTCCCTTCTTGTGAAATTAACCAGTAATCCAATCAAAGTAATTGGGAGCAGAGAAACTACTGCAACCAGCATATTAACCATAAGTAGATGCACACCAGTATGGACATAACACAAGAACAAACAAGTGGGTACTGCCCCCACCTGTAACTGGTCACTGAAGCAAGGAGCAATGAAAAAGCAACGCATTTAAAAAAAAAAAAAAAAAAAAAAAAAAAAAATACATTTCTAAGCTCAACTTAACGACCAGCCTGCGACCAACCGAACTGACCTGTCCAACAGTATGCATTAAAAACAGGGGTTTAAACCCCTGTTTTTAACGCATACTGTTGGACAGGTCAATTTGGTTGGTCGCAGGCTAGTCTGTAAGTTAAGCTTGGAAGTGTCCTTGTTTTTTTTTTTTTTTGTGGACATAACACAAGATTTATATAAATAAAGATTAATAATTGTACATACAGAAAATGTACAAACAGGTATTATCAACAAAGGGCCCAACAGGAGTCCTGATGGAGATGTGAACATTTACCCGGATATATATATATATATATATATATATATATATATATATATATATATATATATATATATATAATGAATATATGTATTAATAAAGATACCTCAAGATGAATGCTGCTGCAAAGTTCAGTTGAAGGAGCCCCTGAGCATGATCGTAATGCAGCATCCATCTTTGTGTCATAGACCTGAAGACAAGATCAGCAGTGACAGAGAGGATACCCAGCTGTTGTCTAACCAACCTGAAACGCAGCTTCTCACCAGCAGAAAGTGATGTGCTGCTGAAACTCAGAGTCACCCATCTAATTTGCGTCATAGTCCCCAGTAGTTTCTAATTTGTCTGGACCTCTAACTACCAGAAGTGGCAATTGTATGCTTAATCTGGCTCTAGCCTATGCTGGTTATTCAGCCCTAAACTAAAACTAGCTTTAGAATCCAAAACCAGAAGGGACAGGGTTAATTAAAATAACAAGAGCTGCGTATAAACTCTTTTGCAATAAACAGGTTCACCTACTAACATACTGGAAGGTGACCACTGCACACATACAATAGCAAAGATCTAACTATCTGACATTGTGCATGTGAGATAACAACAATAGGGAAGAGATATGGTTGTCACCAGTCTTAGATATACTGTATATATAAAACACAAAAGCTATGGGCAGTAATAGTACACAATTTAACATAGAAGCACTTGCCTATTAAAGTATTTGTAAACCCTTTACAATGTGTTTTATAACAAAAAGTAAAAAATATAAATATATATCAAATACAACCAAAAGAAAGCTCTATTTGTGAGGAAAAAAAGGCATCAATTGTATTTGTGTACTGCATTGCAGGACCACACAATTGTCAGTTAAAGAAATGCAGTGCCGTATTGCAAAAAAATAAAATGGGGGCAGCAGATGCGTACACAAGGTTTTATAACAATCACTATTTTGAAACAGATAAATTGTGTTTTACAAGCTTCTTAATGGTTCCAAACTGGCAAAAAGTTAGTATTGCATGTTGTGTTCCTATCATGTTGCAATAGTACTGCTGGTCAGATATAAAGTACACAGCTTCACAAATAGAGTGTGCCTCCAACCCCTGAAGATGCCAGCTTTTTTTTAACATGGCTTGTGGACTGGCATTCCCATTAGCAAGGAAAGTGAACACATGGCCCCTTGTTATGCTAATACCATCTAAAATGCAGTTCAGGCTCTGAGTGGAATGGGCACTTTTCCCAAAGCACTGCTGATAGGTACCAGACTGTTTGGCACCCTTGATACTCAGGAGGAAGAGATGGCTTGGGAAATCTGCAGCCAACTCCTTGGTGATCTGATAAAGGGGTTTATTATATGTACATACTAGTGGCTAATCGTTTTATTGACATACACAAACTGAACACAAATGCCAGAATCTCATTACGTAGCGACAGCGGTTATAATTGTTCTTTGCTGGGATAAAAAAAAAAAGAAGAGAGAAAAAAAGGCAAAAGCTGTCTTTTGTTAGAAGTTAGTGCCTGGATGAAAAGTAATGAGAAATAATGGACAACAATCTCTCAGGGCACTTTAATATGATGAGGATCAATAGACAATGATGTGCAGTAATAGGCACTGATCTCTCAGGGTCCTTTTTATTTGTAACCATTTCTTGATGACATTTCTACTATAGACGATCGATGACAGGTAGAATATGCTCTTTTACTTTGCACAGCAAAAATGCAATCCTGAGAAGAAAGTTATTATGGGATGCCATTTAGGACTACATAAGAAATAGTAGCAGCCATGTATATATATTATGATTATAGTTAGAAATGAATAAAACTTTTAGCTGAGGCATCTCATACGGTATACCTGCCCATTAACAGCTGGCAAAATGACATGTGAGCTTCTAAAAAGAGGGAGCTATTTGCATTACAGTTATTACCGTACTGAGACTCAACGATGGAACCAGTGGCTATTAATATTAGGCCTAATCACCTTTGGAACAGTACAACATTAGAGACAAAAGTTTAGATGAGTTACCGGTAATACTTAAAGAGACTATTAAAAAATATCTAGCCCTGCATAGCAATAGAGATGCAATATTATTAAAGAAACTTTTTTCTGCAGGATTTTCTTCTATATGTAATGCTAAAGGAACACAGTGTGTATTTTATACACACAGAGGGTCTATAATTTTCAGCTGGGATGAGTGGAGGTATTTCAGTGAACATTTTTTGACATTGACTCAATTTTGCTGCAGCAGAAACTTTACTTTTTAGTTATTTTGGTTTATTTGTTATTTGTGTTCTGTTGTTATATACAGTATTTGTTAATTCTATAATCATTTTTGCTATTGTTTTTGGCATAAAAACAGCTCCTTGGTAGTTAAAAGCAGCTTCTCAGGAGTGTATATGTACAGTGGGGAAAATAATTATTTGATCCCCTGCAGATTTGATAAGTTTGCCCACTTACAAAGAAATAAAGGGTCTATAATTTTTATCATAGGTGTATTTTAAATGATAGAAACAGAATATCAACCAAAAATCCAGAAAAAAACACATGATGCAGAGGTTATAAATTGAGTTGCAGTTTAGTGGATAAAATAAGTATTTGATCCCCAAGCAAAACTTGACTTGACTTGACAAGTACTTGGTGGAGAAAACCTTGTTGGCAAGTACAGTAGTAAGACATTTCTTGTAGTTAGTGAACAGGTTTGCACACATCTCAGGAGGGATTTTGGTCCACTCTTCTTTACAGATCTTCCCTAAATCCTTAAAGAGGAAGTAAACACAGATGGGTTTTACTTCCTCTTTCTCCCCCACTTTCCCCTGCAAAAAGCATAATGGGCTAGTATGCATAGCATACTAGCCCATTATGTGGCACTTACCTGCAAACGAAGCCCGCGTTGTTCCCGCTGGTGGCCGTATCCATCCTCGTCCCTCTTCCTTCCGGGGCTGCAGACTCCAACTCTGTGAATGGGCAGAGTCGCATGACGTTGCGCACGGGAGCCGTCAGTCACGGCACTTGCTAGTATAGAAGCGGCATGGAGGGTTGTTTCTTCACAGCGCATGCGCCGATGACGTCGACACAAGCGTATATGGTAAATATCTCCTAAACCATGCAGGTTTAGGAGATATTTACAGTACCTACAGGTATACCTTATTATAGGCTTACCTGTAGGTACAAGTGGTGTAACTAGGTTTACAACCACATTAAGGTTTCTTGGCTGTTGTTTGGCAACTCGAAGTTTTAGCTCCCTCCATACATTTTCTATAGGATTAAGGTCTGCAAACTAGCTAGGCCACTCCATGACCTTAATGTGCTTCCTATTGAGCCACTCCTTTGTTGCCTTGGCGGTATGTTTTTGGTCATTGTCATGCTAAAAGACCCATCCATGACCCATCTTCAATGTTCTGGCTGAGGGAAGAAGGTTCTCAACCAAGATTTTACAATACATGGCCCCATTGGCCCCTCAATGCGGCAAAGTCGGTCTATACCTTTGCCACTGTGTGACATTTCAATAAAGTTAATGAACCACTTGACCACCGACTGCCATCAGAATGGCTCCCCTGCGCAAATTGCCGTAGCTGTATGGCGGCGAATTTAAGAGGTATAGGAGATAGGAGGCGCACGCGCCACAGTACTGAGGAGCCGATACACGCACCCAGCGGCCGCAATGTCTGCTGGGCACCCGCGATCGCTTTTGACAGAGCCAGAACAAGGATCTGTGTGTGTAAACACACAAATCCACAAATCCATGTTCTGGCAGGGGAGAGGAGACAGATCGTGTGTTCCTAGTATATAGGAACACTGATTGGTCTCCTCCCCCAGGCAGTCCCCTCCCTCCCACAGTTAGAACACGCTGAGGGAAAACATTTGACCCCTTGATCGCCCCCTAGTGTTAACCCCTTCTCTGACAGTGACATTTATGCAGTAATCAGTGGCTATTTTTAGCCTTGAATGCCATAAATCTATCCCCTATTTTGTAGATGCTATAACTTTTGCGCAAAGCAATTAATATACGCTTATTGCGATTTTTTTTTACCAAAAATATGTAGAAAAATATATATCGGCCTAAACTGAGGAAGACATTTTTTTTTTGTTTTTTTATTTTGGGATATTTATTATAGCAAAAAGTAAAAAATAAAAAGGTTTTTTCAAAATTGTCGCTTTTTTTTTGTTTATAGCGCAAAAAATAAAAAACGCAGAGGTGATCAAATACCACCAAAAGAAAGCTCTATTTGTGGGAAAAAAAGGACATGAATTTTATTTAGGTACAGTGTCACGCGACCACGCAATTGTCAGTTAAAATATCGCAGTGTCGTATCCCAAAAAATGACCTGGTCAGGAAGGGGGTAAATCCTTCCGGGGCTGAAGTGGTTAAAACAAGTGAACAGTGTGATGTGCCTGGATTGGCTCATTGGAATTGCCTACACTGCAATTCACATCAGCTGCTGCAAAGTAATGCAGTGACAGGTGTGATTGGACTCTTTCTCTGCAATAGTAAAATTTAGGTAATCGGTTCATAAAGCGTACTTGGGAAGAGCTGTGAATTCAGACTGAGGTGTAAGTATAAGTATATAATACACCAAGGTATACCAACCTAATAAACCTATATAAAAGTCAAATTATCAGTGGAAGTAAATACAACTAAGCAAACTTACCTAAACAAACTATGTATAGATGGAGGGATAAATAGGGGTGAGTAGGATCAGGCTGAGGAGAAAGGGAAGAGCCAAAATAGGTAGAAGGTACATGGAAGCCGGTACAAGCAGGCAGGAGCACGAACAGGGACAGGAACAGAATAACAGGACACAAGGAGCAGAGTGCATGGGGTGCACAGGCACAACACTGATACATTATGGAATACTAGAGGAAGGAATATATACCCTCCCAGCAGCCAACATCAGGTGAAAACAAATTTTTGGATCTGCTAGCTGTTGAGAGACATCTGCTGGTGAACACTAGGATGAGCTTCGAGTTCGAGTCGAGCGTAAGTTCGATTTGAAAATCGGCCGTTCAACCTTTCATCGATTTACGAACATTAAGGGCCATTCGCGCCACATTTGAGTGGCGTGTCACGGCCCATAATTCACTCCGGCAGTGCATTGCTGGCTGATGATTGGCCAAGCATGCATTATGACCCGCATGCTTTGGCCAATCACAGCGTGGTAAGAACGGTGAGCCATAATTGGGCAAACGCAGGGTGGCTTTGGCCAATTATGCCTCAGGGGATTTAGTACATGCCTCACACTATATAAGGCCGCCTGGAAGTCGGCCTTGTGTAGTGTGTTCCGGCATGCTGAGAGATAGAGAGAGAGACAATGTCATTTAATTTGAGTTAGAGCAGGTAGGCGAGTCAGTTAGCTATATATATGTATATGTATATATATATATACAGTATATATATATATATATATATATATATATATATATATATACACACACACACACTGTATTCAGTTTAGCTAGCTGCAGTATTTTCAGTCAGTGTACTGTATCCTGTGCACAGTGTGCAACTAAAGCTAACTGCAGACAATTGCTGGTGTTCTCTTCCTAATAATACCACAGGCAGGCAGCTGCAGTATTTTCAGTCATTGTACTGTATCCTGTGCACAGTGTGCAACTAAAGCTAACTGCAGACAATTGCTGGTGTTCTCTTCCTAATAATACCACAGGCAGGCAGGAGATTCAGCTAGCTGCAGTATAATCAGTATATATATATACATCCCAGCTTTGTGCAGCTACATCTTACTGCAGGCCATTTCTTGTGTATCTATTCCAGTACATCAAAGACAGTATGTCTGGAAGGCCAACAAGGAGAGGCAGACAGTCACAGGCCAATAAAAGAGGGCAAGCAGGCTCTGTGTCTAGAGGCAACAGTGCTGGTCGTGGACACTGTGCATTGTCCTTTTTCTTGGCAGCTGGCCATGTTGAGCCACAACATACTGAAGAGTTGGTAGAGTGGATGACCAAGCCGCCCTCATCCTCCTCATCCTCTGTCACCCAGGCTACCTTGGCTGCCAATGCAGGTGCCAAAGTGGCCTATTCCTTGTACTCGAGGTCATTATCAGTTACTCCTTCCCTAGCCCAACCGGAGGAGTCCTCCGAACTGTTCAAACACAGTGTCGGGTACATGCTGCAGGAGGATTTTGAAGGCTCCGATGATGGTACCCAGCTTGAGGAAGGCAGTAACGTGAGCCCAGAGAGAGGGGTTGCCCAAGAAAGACAACAAACTGGCAGTCATGTTCCCCCAGCTGCAGCATACTGCCAGGTTTGCTCCAGTGACGAGGAGGGAGGGGATGATGAGCTCACTGACTCTACGTGGGTGCCTGATAGGAGAGAGGAGGAGGAGGAGGCACATCTCCAATGAGGCAGGATGCCCTCCAGGGGCCAGCTTAAGGGCAGCCAACCGACTGCTTCACACCACAGAGCTCCGCAAGTGTAGGGCGCTTGTAACTCCGCGCATTATTCCAAAAGTCCTTTGGTGTGGGCCTTTTTTGAGATGTGTGCAGCAGATTGCACCGTTGCTATTTGCAACATATGTCTGTAGCGTATCAAGCGTGGACTAGACAGCAAGCGCTTGGGCACCACATGCTTGATCAGACATATGTCGAGCTCCCATGCAGCCCGTTGGCAACACTACCTAAAAGACCCACACCAAAGAACAAGGCAGACCTCTCCTTGCTCCTCTTCATCAGCTGGGATCTCCAACCCCACTATACCTTCAGTCCTCTCAGAAACCTGCACTGAGAGGAATGAAGGTGTAGAATTAGGTGTGCCACTGCCAAGTACTTGCGGGCAATCTGCTATCGGTACACCAACGTCCGATTCTAGAAGGCAGATTTCCCTACCCCAGTTGCTCCACTGGCAAAAGAAGTTCGCTTCCAGCCATCCACATGCCCAGCGGTTGAATGCTAGCTTGGCTAAATTGCTAGCACTTCAACTGCTGCCTTTTCAGTTGGTAGACTCTGCCCCCTTCCGTGAGTTTGTGGAATGTGCGGTACCTCAGTGGCAGGTTCCCAAATGCCACTTTTTTCAGGGAAGGCAATTCTGGCTCTCTACCTGGCATGTGGAAGGCAATGTCCATGCCTCGCTGGACAGGGCGGTCAGCGGTAAGGTGCATATTACCGCTGACTCATGGTCCAGCAGGCATGGACATGGATGTTACCTATCTTTCACCACGCACTGGGTGACTCTTCTGGCAGCTGGGAAGGATGCAGGACAGGGTGCAGTAGTGTTGGAGGTTGTTCCGCCACCACGCCTCCAAAATTCTACTAGTGGTGATTCTGCCACACCTCTCTCCTCCACCCCCCTCCTCTTCTTCTTCCTCCATGGCCTCTTCCTGTGCTGATTTGTCCTCGGAACCAGCGGTGCTCCGTAGGCATTCAAAGGGCTATGCAAGCACGCAGGCAAAAAGATGCCATGCGGTGCTCGAGCTGGTGTGCTTGGGGTACAGGAGCCACATTGGGGCAGAGATTCTGTCAGCTCTGCAGGGCCAGGTTCAGAGGTGGTTGACGCCACGCCAGCTTAAGCCAGGTATGGTGGTTTGCTACAATGGCACCAACCTCCTCTCCGCCCTTCGACAGGGACAACTGACCCATGTGCCCTGTTTGGCTCACGTCCTTTACTTGGTGGTGCAGCGGTTCTTGGGCAGGTACCCGGGCTTACAGGATGTCCTGAAGCAGGCCAGGAAAGTCTGTGTGCATTTCCACAGGTCATATAATGCCAGTGCTCGACTGGCTGACCTCAAAAAGGAATTTAACCTGCCCAAGAACCGCCTAATCTGTGACATGCCCACCAGGTGGAACTCAACGTTGGCCATGCTGCATTGGCTGCACACGCAGGAGAGGGCCATCAATGAGTACCTATGTGACTATGGCACCAGGACAGGGTCAGGGGACCTTGTTTTTTTTCCCCACGCCAGTAGACTATGATCAGGGATGCATGCACTGTCCTGTCACCATTTGAGAAGGCCACGAGGATGGTGAGCAGTGACAGTGCATGCATCAGTGACACTGTCCCTCTTGTCCACCTGTTGGAGCACACGCTGTGTGGAATAATGGACAGGGCACTTGAGGCAGAACAGAGGCAGGAAGAGGAGGACTTCCTTACCTCTCAAGGCCCTCTTTATCTAGACAGTGTTCCTGCGTGCCCGCTGATCACACAGGAAGAGGATGAGGAGGAGGAGGAGGATTGTGTCAGCATGGAGGTGGAGCCTAGCACTCAGCATCAGCAGCAGTCTTCAAGGGATCATTTACAGTCCGAAGAAACCCATGGACTTGTACGTGGCTGGGAGGAGGTGGCTGCGGATCAGGTCGTCCTTAGTGACCCAGAGGACTCCGGACCGAATGCCTTAGCAAACCTATGCTGCATGGCCTGCCTGATCCTGCAAAGCCTGCGGAAGGATCCTACTATTCGTGGTATCAAGACGAGGGATCATTACTGGTTGGCAACCCTCCTTGTTCCACGTTACAAAGGAAGGTTGCGGACCTTATCTTGCCGTCGCAGAGGGAGCAGAGGATGAAACATCTTCAGGAGGCCTTGCAGAAAGGTTTGTGCAACGCGTTTCCAGAGCCTGGGAGGTTACAATTTCCTGGTCCTTCTGGACAACGTGTTGCTGAGGCTTCGGTCAGTCACAGAAGGAGCGGTGGAGAAGGTGGCTGTCTGACCGATATGTTCAGACAATTTTTTAGTCCGCAGCCCCAAGGTATGATCGGTTCCAGCAACCATCGCCAGCGTCTGATTCACATGGTGCAGGAATACCTAGGGGCAAGTTCAGACTTGGACACCTTTCCCACCAAAAATCCTCTGGGTTATTGGATCTTGAGGATGGATCACTGGCCAGAGCTTGCACAGTATGCAATTGAGCTACTGGCCTGTCCTGCATCCAGCGTTCTTTCGGAACGCACATTCAGTGCTGCTGGAGGCTTTGTAACCGATCACAAGGTGCGCCTGTCCACCGAATCAGTCGATCGGCTGACCTTCATAAAAATGAATCAGTCTTGGATAACCAGCTACCAAGCACCTGATGCTGATGTAACCAAATATTTTTTTTTAAGTGAGATCCCTTCAAGACTGTCTATGCTGATGCTGAGTGACTATCCTCTTCCTCCTCAATGTTCATGCTGATAGCTTGTAAGAACATTTTTGGTTCTGGGCACCGCCACCAGTGGCTAAGGCCCAATTTTTCTGCCTATGTTTAACAGGGGCATGTAATTACAATTTTTGATGCAATACTTTGCAGCAGGGCTCATTCCTGCGCTCCAACTAGAGTATCTGTGAGGGTTTGCAGTGTTGAGGCACCAGCACCTGTGCCTAAGGCCCAGTTTTTCAGCCCCTGTTCAACAGGGGCGTGTAAGTACAATTTTTGATGCAATACTTTGCAGCAGGGCTCATTCCTGCGCTCCAACTAGAGTATCTGTCAGGGGTTGCAGCACCAGCTTGTTGTGGCACCAGCACCAGTGCCTAAGGCCCATTTTTTCAGCCCCTGTTTTATGCTATTACTTATTGCTGATATTATGGATTACCAGGTTTACTTAATTTAGCTGCATAGAACTCCATTTTATGCTGATACTGTATATCCTAGTGAGTATAATGTCTAGTGAACTGTGATCAAACTAATCCTTCACTTACTCATTTATGTGCATACTGCTATTTACTGTAACCTGTGACAATATATTGGGTAATTTTACCAATTACCAGTCTGATGTTTGCTTTTTTGGCACTGTACTTTGGTTGTGTGCAGGATATCTATATCTGTGCTCCCAGTAGCAGTGCAGTATCCATTTGCTGAACCTAGTGTGTCAGTGGGGTTGAGGTTGTTTACAGAGTCGAGGCAGAAGAACAGACAACCTGCCTGTATGTCTTTGGAGTGTGGGAGGAATTCAGACTACCCAGGGGAAACTCACACAAACAAAGGGGGGACATATAAACCCTATGTGGGTATTATCATGGTTGGCATTCAAACTGATGTGCTGCAAATCAGAAGTGATCACTACTAAGCAACGGTGCTGCTTAGTCCATTTATTATTTTTCTTTTTTTACATGCAGTGGAATATAGTGATATCTGCTAATACCGGGTGAGGAGTGTGCTACCACAGCAGCATGTTTATTTATGCCGTGGTGTGTTCTTGAAGTGCTAAACCCTGGAGGGGCCGCTGGAAATAACTTGGGCCCCACATTATCTGTTCAGAGGTGGCCTACTCTTTGTTCAGTCCCAGAAGCACACCAACAAATTCAGGCTCCAGTTTAGGTATCTTTTTAGAGTGTATTGTAGATTTTGAACAAAATGCAGGGAGGTTTTAGGGTGCAGGATACCAAAATTGCACAAATCTTAGAGCTTAGACAGCTTCCTGAAAAATCTTGTTTCAGAAGTATTAGGCCCTACAGTAACAATATGAAAAATAATGCTGAATAAAGATAACAGCCAGTAAATCTGAGATCCTATGAGAGCAGACAGTCTTTTGCAGCAACTTCTGGCATCTCACCCTCAAGAAGTATTTCCACACCTGCTGAGCTTCCACAGCCAAGTTTCCTTCAGGCAAGTCTTCTTTTAGGTTCTCATCCCATAGCACATGCTGAGGCCTAGTGTCAGTAGTTGTCTGGAACACATACACACACTGGCACCCTCTCAAGGAGGAAGTCCAAGGGAAAGAGAACTCTGATCAGATACTGACAAATATTCATAACTTCAGTGAATGATCCTCCCATACTATATCTGATATATTCTTTCAGAAGCAGGCAAAAGCAACCAGACAGCAGGTTTAGGGATCAGACTTAAAACAATTTATTAAACTTGTATCTGTTTAAAAAGTTAATGCACTATGAGCTTTTTTTCTACCTCTCTAACACACTTCTTTTTGAGCACTTCAAGCTGGTGTCTAATGTGAATCCCAACAACTGATCATAACTAGCTGAATCACCCTGGTGGGGACACACACACAAAGATCCTGTTGGAATTTCTTTAGCAGCAGGGGAGTCAGTGTTCAGCCTGAGTTCCAGCAAGTGATAACTAAAGCCTCATGCACATGATCGGATTTTCCGCAGACAAAACCGCAGACTTTTGTCCGAAGGGTGTTGGCCCCAAACTTGTCTTGCATACAAACAGCACACAATTGGTAGCCAACAAACACAAACATAGTGACGTGCTACGTAGTTTTTCAGCTCTTTAACACCACCCTTTGGGTTCCTTCTACTAATTTCGTGTTAAAAGAAGTTTGGTGAGTGTTGAGTCGTGCTTTTCATTTTGTGCTTTTCATTTCGTGCTTTTCACTTCATGCTTTTCATTTTGCGCTTTTCAGTTTGCGTTTTTCAGTTAATTTCTGAACGACCATTTGTCAACCAGCCATGTTGCGGAATCGGAGGAGATAATGTGTTATTTATTATTGGCCTTGGAGTTATTGCTTTGACCCAAGTCCAGTCCAGGAACAGGAGGAGGAAGATTTTTTGGACCAAAAATTGGTTGCTTTATTAATCGTGACCAATTATGTCATATGCCTTTGCTGCGGGAGCTCCAGGAGAATAATCCAGATGCTTTTCAGAATTATCTCTGTATGACATGACGTGCCCATGCTTTCACCAACTCTTGGCATCGTTGACCACCTATATTAAGAAGCAGGACACATGCATGAGGTATTTATTTTATTTTTTGGTTGAATAATGATTTGATTTGGTATATTTTCTATATTTTTGGATGCATAGAATGCCCTTTTTGGTTAAGTTCTATTGGCAGATAGCATGTCTAATTTTATTTGTTTTCTTTTTTTAATGCACAATAAAAAAAAATTGTGGGGAATAATACTTGGCTATGTTTTACTTTAAATGACAGTTTGGGAGTAGGCAGTTACATTTTAAAAAAATACAATGTAAAATTAACAAGGGACACCAACATAGCTGTATCTTTGATCTTAAAAACTACGGGATAATAGTGTTGTGGTAACTTGCACAAAGAAAAATAACAAGTATAATAATATTATTCTTGATATCACTAGAAAAAAAAAGCCTTTGAAAATTTGTTTGCCATAACTCCATCAGTATCACCAGCAAAGCAGCTTCATTATTATACCATTAATGAAGAAGAGAATGTGCGCTGCATTTCAAGACATTAATAATTTTCCTTGTCACAAAAGTTAATTCTCCATTACGAACGCTAGTTTACAAGACCGACCGCTTCCAGCTCGTACTTGCTTCTGAGCATGTGTGTTTGTACTTTAGACTTTTGTCCGAAGGACTTGTGTACACAAAAAAATCTGACAACAGACATTTGTCCACAGAAAATTTTAAAGCCTGCCATCCAACATTTGTCAACAAGTGTGCCGTCAAAACTAAATGTATAAGTTCATAGACTTATATGCAAATATCAAATGTGTATAAACAATTGATAAAAAAAATGACAAAAAACTTGAAACAAACTAGTGAAACAAAGTCTGAAAAACAAGAGTCCTGAAATGAAATAAAATTATGAGTCCAAAAAACCTTGTTTCAAAATGATGGTTATGTTTGGATTTTCTGATGGGAATTGTGTGATGACAGGCTTTTGGTGGAAAATCCGACCGCTTCTACGCTCTATCGGACAATTGTTGTCGGATTTTCCGCCAACAGCCTGACATCACACAATTCCCGTCGGAAAATCCAATTGTGTGTACGAGGCTTTAGAGCTGATTTCCCATTGTGGAGACACGCGCATATAGATCCTTTTAGAATCTTCTGATCTGGTAATCTGCCATCTATTTATTCCTTAGCATGGTGATGAAGCATTTTTGGATATGTTTGCACTGAAACTTTCATTATGTATTGTTTTGGATGGACATTTTCATTGGATCTAGCAGTTGATTCACAGATGGACTAATTTTTATACACACATTTTTTGTCATTAAGGTTGTTCTTAACATAACCATCATTCTGAACTTGCCTATTAGAGGTTTTTTGCACTCATAATTTTATTTCATTTCAGGACTCTTGTTTTTCACTGGTTTGTTTCAAGTTTTTTGTAATTTGTTATCAATTGTTTATACACATTTGGTATTTGCATATAAGTCGATGAACTTATGCATTTCGTTTTGACAGAGCACTTTACACTTAATGCCACATTTACCACATCCCACCAATCCAGGAATTTTTTCAGTGCTGCAGTCTTTCACTATATTGGCCAAGCGCACCCTTTTTTAATTGTACAATTTAAAATTTACAGCTCATTGTACAATTGTGGCATTACGCAGGTGCCAGAATGAAGTTAGTCCTTTGTGCATGTGCAGGAGTTATGTCATTCCTACCCAGCCAATAAGGACAGCTGAAGACTCCAAACCAGGAAAAAGGCATCAGTGGCAGCAGCGATAGAAAGTGTCGGAAAGTGTGTGCTGGAGGAGGCCAATTTGGGAGGTAAGTGTGCATACTTGCACATTATGGCAAGACTTCCGGGGGTTCCAAAATCTTAAGTTATTACAACAGTAATGTTCAAATTTTTATATTTATTTTAATAATTTTCTTCGGTACTTGTATATGCCATCAATTTAGGTAACACTTTACATATATTTTGCACATATTGCATATATACATTGCATATATATTGCACATTCACATTGTACATTCACATCAGTCCCTGCTCTTACAATCTAAGGTCCCTACCTCACAATCATACATACGCATACTAGGGCAAATTTAGACATCTACAGCTTTCATTAAAACAACGCTTGGTAATCCTGATATATATATTGTTTCTGGATATGATGGTGCGTGGTAGGGTTGCGGTCATCGGACCACTAGCAATCCTACTCTTAGTTAATCAGGAAGGAAGGGATGTCTGTATGGGGGGAAAAGGGGGGGGGAAAGGATCATAGGTTTGGAGGTATTAGATATCTAAGGATGGTGTGTTGAAGGTATGAGGTCAAAAACAAGTCATTGTTATCATCATATAGGATCGGAATTAGGGAGGTAATGGTTGTAGGGTATGTTGAGGTATAAGGTGGAGGGGAAAGAGTAAGTGAGGAAAGTAGGATGGACTATGATGAGTCCTCCTCCGAAAAGGGTTCAGATGCCTAAGTATGAGCTCAGGACAACAGATCTGTGTATTCGGCTGTCGTTTGGAAATGTTGCCAGCAAGACCAAACATACCTGAATTTGGAGGGCGTATCTCTGGCTTGGTGAATCAGTTCCTCCATTTCGGCTATTCTATTGATTCGTTTAAACCAGTCGGCTATAGTAGGGGGCTTGGAGGATTTCCAGAGAGTCGGGATGCACAGTTTTGCTGCGTTAATCATATGTAGGGCAAGAGAACGGTGATAATCTTTTTTTGGGATGGCTGAGTGGTGTAGGAGCATTTGGGCAGGGGTAAGTGCAATCTGATAGGTGGTAATTTTAGTGATAATACGTTGGACTTCTTTCCAATATGGTTGGATGAGTGGGCAAGACCACCATATATGGATCATTGAGCCTTCTCCTTCTGAGCATCTCCAGCAAGTGGAAGGGATGGAGGGGGAAATTTTATGTAGTTGTATCGGGGTTTTGTACCATTTAGAGTAGATCTTGAAATTGTTTTCTTGTGTTGACACGTAAATTGAACCTTTATGAATGAAGGAGTATATATTTTCCCAATCTTGGTCTGACAGGTCTAATGCTAAGTCTCTTTCCCAGCTACGAGTGGCTATATTGGATTTGGGAGTGTGTGCAGAGAAAAGAAGTGTGTGAATTTCAGAGATTACATGTCTCTGTGGTTCCGTCATGGAATATATTTCTTCAAAGGGTGTGAGATGTCTGGAAAATGCGGTTTTCTTGGGAGGGTGATTGAGAAAGTGGCTTATTTGATTGTATGTCCATGGGGGAAAGGATCTTCCGGATGTATGTGTGGGTAGGTTAGTAATAGGTACGAAGGTGTTACCGGAAAAGAATTGCTTTGCACGGATATCGTCATGGGGCCAATATCCCTCCAGGAATGTGGCGGAAACACCCGGTGGGAAGTCTGGGTTATTTCGTAGCGGGGTCATGGGGCCTGGGCTAGAGGAAATGAGATGTTTTTGGCATGCTATCTTAAATGAGGAAAGTGTGGATGAGATCAAGGGATGTTGTGTGCATGCCAGAGGTATCTGTTGTGAGGGAATCCAAGGCAGTTGTTTAAGGGGGATTGGGGAAAATTCATTTTCAATTTGTGTCCAGGCTTTAGAGTGTGAGTGGACATTCCAATCCACTATTCTCGATAGTTGGCATGCCATGTGATATTTGGCGATGTCGGGGAGTGCTATGCCTCCTTTTAATTTGGGTAGTGTGAGTCTGTCGAAACTGATTCTGGGGCGGTTCTTGCCCCAAATGAATTCGCTGCACGCCCTGCGATATGAAGCGAAGAAGGCTTGCGGTAATCTTATGGGGACTGTTTACATGACATAAAGTATTCTAAGGAGAATGTTCATTTTAATTATCGAAGCCCTTCCAAACCAAGAAAAAAGACCCGTTGACCAGGACTTAAGATCTTTTTGAATTTGTTGGAGGATTGGTATATAGTTTTTGAGATATAGATCTGATAAGTGGGCCGGTAGGCGGATCCCGAGGTATATAATTACATCTTGGGTCCACTTGAAGGGGAAGTTAGCTTGACAGGATTCAAGGGTTTCCTTCCTTAAGGATATGTTGAGGGCTTCGGATTTTGTGTAGTTAATTTGTAAATTGGTTAAGAATTTAAATGTGTCAAGATCTTTTAGTAGATTGGGTAATGTAATGTGGGGTTCAGTCAGGAACAAGAGGATGTCATCTGCGAAAGCAGATAGCTTGTATGTATTCCCTGACACAGAGATTCCTTTGATATCAGGATTGGATCGTATGCGTTGAAGAAGAGGTTCTAGGGTAAGAACAAATATCAACGGTGAAAGCGGGCATCCCTGGCGTGTTCCATCCGACATGGAGAAGGCACTCGACAGGTGGCCGTTGACACGGACCTGTGCAGTAGGAGAGGCATAGAGGGACATTATAAATTGCATCATGCGGTCTCGTATAACGATCATTTTAAGTACTGCTGACATATAGTCCCATGCCACCCTGTCGAATGCCTTCTCCGCATCCAAGGACAAAAAGAAACCTTGTTGTTGGGTGGAAGTTAACCACTTGTGAATATTGATCGCCTTGGTTGTGTTGTCTGTAGCCTCCCGGCCTGGTATAAAACCCACTTGGTCTAGTGAGACAAGGTTAGGCAGGAGAGGCAGGAGACGATTAGCCAAGATCTTGGCGTACATTTTGAGATCAACATTCAGTAATGATATTGGACGGTAGTTTGACACTTTTGATGTATCTTTATTGGGCTTAGGTATTACAGCTATGTGTGCTGTCAGTAGGTCTCTAGGTGGGGGATTGTCAGAGGATAGGGAGTTGAATGCAGCCAAGAAGTGTGTTTTGAGGGTGTCAATAAAAGTTTTATAATAACCGGTTGTTAGGCCGTCAGGTCCGGGACTTTTGCCGGCCTTCAGTTGTTTGAGGACCATATCCAATTCATCGGACGATATGGGTTGATCCAGATCTTCAGCTGTTGCAGAAGAAATGCGTTTGGGGCTGTATTGTGTGAGGAAATCTTGAATGGCTTTCGTTCTTTGAGTGTCTACCCTCTGTGAGTTGGGGGGATGTATGTTGTATAGCTGAGAGTAGTAGTTTACAAAATGTGCGGCTATTTGGTCGTTGGAAACTATTTTTGTCCCCTTAGCATCTATTATCGAGTGTATCGTGGTGTGGGCTCGTTTGGCTCTGAGCGCTCTTGCTAATATTTTGCCAGATTTATTGCCATATTCATAAAATATTTTTTGGGAAAGAATATAGTTTCTCTTCACTTGCTTGTTTAAGGCTTCTAATAGGTCATTCCTGGCTTGGAGCAATTCAGGGAGAGATGTCATTGCTTGGGAAGTTTTGTGTGCTCTTTCCAGTGTTTGTATTCTTGCAGTCAGTGTATTTATGAGTTCCTGTTTGTCCTTCCTACGTTTAGCCGAGAGTGCTATTAATTCTCCCCGTATGGTGCTTTTATGTGCTTCCCAACGTATCATAGGTGAGATATCCGGTGAGTTGTTTTCAGTGAAGTACAGTGAAAGACGTTCTTGTATGGTAGTCATTATGGCAGTATCTGTGAGAAGCGAGGGGTCCAGACGCCATATTTGGGGACGGGTGTTAGTGTTTGGGAATTCTAATATCATGGATATTGGGTGATGATCCGACAGATACATGGGTTCAATTGTGGCTGAGGTTAACATCGATAGATCTCTTTGAGAGAGGAATAAGTAATCTAGTCTGGAGTGTCTGTTATGTGGAGTTGAATAAAACGTGAAGTCTTTCTCGTTAGGGTGGAGTGTCCGCCAGGAATCATGTAAAGACAGATCTTTGAGTTGTGATTTAATTGCGCGTAGGGCACTGTAAGGTAGGGTTGTGGAGCCATTCGAGGTGTCATGAAGGGGATTTAGGGGGACGTTGAAGTCCCCACCTAGGATCAAAAGGCCTTCTTGGAAAAGATTGAGTTTTTGTAGGGTGGACCGGAAAAAAGGGACTTGTTTCGTGTTGAGTGCATATATGTTGGCCAGGGTGATTCGCCTACCATATAGTGTACCTTTGATAAAAAGGTAACGTGCTTCTGTGTCTATGCAGGTGTCTTTGATGTGAAACGGGCAATTTTTAGTGAATAGGATGGAGACTCCTTTGGATTTTGCAGCTTTGTTAGTCGCGTGGAAGAAGGTTGGGAAGCGGTAGTTAGAGAGTTTTGGGATGGAGCTTGTTTTAAAATGGGTCTCTTGGAGAAAGATAATGTCAGCTTTATTTTTTTGTAGGGAAAGTAATAACTGAGAGCGTCTTTCAGGAATGTTAAGGCCCCTTATGTTAAGGGATAGGATTTTGATTGTTTTGTTTTTGGTGGAAAAGACTTGCGGCATAGTGGGAGAGAGGATGAAGTATTAGATAAGTTGGCACAAGAGTGTAAGGAGTTTTCGTATTACTATGAGTACTCGTCGTAGTCGGAGGAGAACCAGGATAAGGGAGGCAGGAAGGTAGAATAGAGACGTCGTGTCTTTCGGAGGGGAGTGGCAGTAGTGGTTGGGGGGCAAGGGTAGGTATGTGGGAAGGATAAAATGATACTTTCGTATTTCAATCTGGTGTTGTTATGAGTGAGGATAGTGGGGGGACTTGTGTAAGTGTGTGAATGCTTCCGGAGACAAGCGAGAGCCCGCTCGCTTGTCCAAAGACAGTATATACCTGTACTTAGGTATAACCGGAACGAATCCGTGGCGTGAGGTGGAGTCTAGTATGTGGGTCAGTATTGGAGGTTGTTATTGCCACTGAGGTGAGGAACGGCTGAGATCGGTAGAGAGAGTGGAGTTATACAAAGGGTTGGCTATCCGCTAGACCGAGAGGGAATGTAAGCTAGGTGAGGAGGTGGAGAATGGTACTATACTTAAGCAGATTTGCAGCATGGGGGGGCGTATGGATAGATGTACGGTATATCCGTCATAGGGTTCTGTAGAGATATTGTGGGGGGGGAGGGGGGGCATTAATTTTTTGTAAAGGGAGGAATCCGTTTTCGGATTGTTAGATTAATCAGGGTGTTTATGGATTGTACCCTTACATTTTGAGAATAGTGTCTTTATGTCATCTAGGCACGAGCTCAATTGAATTTTAATTGATCGTTAATACAGAGTTTTCAGTGGCAAGGTGTAACAGATAAACTTAAATAAACCTTAAGTAAACCTTAAGGCTGAACTTAGAGTTATTAACTTTGCTAGAAAAAGCTCAAAACAACACTAACACTTGCAGGTCATGTTTATAACTATGTTTTTGCTTAGTTGGTTTAAAGTAGCTACTCCCCTGTGCTCAGGGTAAGACAGTCTGATCCTCATGTCATTGTACGCCGTGCGTCAATATGGCTTGGACCGATTCCTAGGCCAAGTGAGCGGTAGGGCCGGGATTTAACTGGGGAGGTATGTTTTAAAGTTTTAAAGCAAGCGTGAAGGATACATGTCTAGGAGTGTTCATGGCTAGTTAGTATCCTCCGGTACATGTAGAGGTTGGTTGAGAGTCAGTCAACTATGATATCATGGGGATAGTATATATTTGCCGTTGGTGCTGAAGCAATTGTTTTCGATCAGCGGTGGGGGAGTCATATATAGATTTTGCTATTCACGGTGTTCAATACTTTTGTTGGTGTAAGGAGTTGTTATTGAAGGTAAGAGAAGCGTCTGGGGGGTAACCCATAACAAAGGGGGTGAAACCCTCTTTAGGAATGAAGGTCGCGCCTTAGTCAGGTGGTGTTGTGCCAACATGTTTTGGGTGGCAGGACTCTCGTCCTCTTATGGGAAGTGTCTCCCTGGGGTGGGGTACTGCAACACAATTGGAACTTGTATGTGAAGTTTCATAGGCATGGGGGATGTTCCACTTATATCTACATGCTGTATACCCCTCAGCGTTGCATGAGGGCACCATTCAATATGGTCATTAAGAACATTATGGCATACGTATAGTACCCCCCCGCGTATGTGGTTGTAGAGTAGGAGGGGGCAGACCAATGTCAGTTTGAGAGTGTCTGCAGTTAACCTGTGTTGCAGTGGTAAGTCTCTATCAATTAAGCATGTATAGTGAAATTTCTATATATCGTAACATATACAACAGATTCGTTGAGGATATTGATCCACGGGAGCAGACCCATCCCATTACCAAGTATGGAAAGTGATAACCTGGTTAGTAGATGAAAAAAGTGTATCATTGTGATGGGTATTCTTGTTAGAAAGGAGCCATGCGTTGTGCAGTAGTCGCATTAGCCGCATTGAATTGTGCATTATTCAAAATGCTATAATCGAGCACGTTTGTTCAGATTGTCAGTTACTATTCACTTATGGGTGGTTACTTAACATCTATGACAGTTCTGTGCACTCCCATGGATCAATACCCCCACTGCCACAGCCTCGCCACCGCTAAAGCACTTATAGCACTGAGAAAGGAAAGGTAAAATTATATAGTGCAAAATAATTCAAGGCTAAATAATACTTATATGAACATAAAGAAAGTATGAAAGGGATCTAAAGACAATATATTGCGATCGAGTCCTTCCCCCCATATTGAAACGTGGTGGGGGTATCGGTGGGTATATGCTCAGATTTGGAAAGGATACAGGGATAGCCAGGTCAAGATCATCAAAGTCAATCAGAGTAGTTTAAACATAGGTGATAGACCTCAACAACGTGACAATCACCGCTCTTGATGAAGAAAGGTTTCGGACCGATGTTTATGTTTTCAAGTGTCCTTAGCGCTTATTGTTGCATCACATATGCTTTTCTTTATTTGATGACCTGAGTAGAGGGGAAGCGACAGACTCACAGACCAGAAACACAGGGTGAGCTATTGTAAGAACTGTATGGTAGACGTATCCTGAAGGGAAGAACATGAAATAAGCCTAAGGAGTCTACTTAAACGGATGGTAGTAAGGAGAAAGTTTTGTCTAGCATTGCTGAAGCTGTTGTCAGTAGCGGTCCCGACGGGCTCTACTGGTTTGCGGGGCATTCAGCGGGCTGGATCCGTTCTCGGTGCCTTGTGCTGGTAGACGGCTTCTGTTTTCCGAAGGGGAGCGTTGCCTCCTGTAGCGATGTTGTTGAGTATCCATTGGCTCTAGTTCCGGTGGGATCTTTCTGGGAGCCGGTGGACGAAATTCCGCATACCACTCGGGGACCTCCGTGAACGGTATGTCCAGGGTGTCGCAAAAATAGCGTAGATCCTCCGGCACTCTGAGTAGTGCGGATCGTCCTTGCGACGAGGCTGACAGGCAGAAGGGAAATTTCCACCTGTATGGAATTCCCTTGGTCCGTAGTACATCCAACAGGGGGCGCAGTTCCCTGCGACGTTGCAGTGTTATTGTTGAAAGGTCCTGAAAAAGGCGAATTTCAGCGCCATTATGTGTCAGCTTTGTGGTGCTTCGAGCCTTACGCAGAAGCTCCTCTTTCAGTTGGTAATCGATGACATGGCAGATCACATCCCTAGGCGGGTCCGCATCTCTCCCCCGTGGGCGTAGGGCACGATGGATGCGTTCCATACCTATAGGTGTAGCGGGGGGTTTATCCAGAAGGTTGTTGAAGAAGCAGGTCACTTCAGCCATTAGCCTATCTGACTCAATGGATTCCGGCAGGCCTCGCACTCGGAGATTGTGGCGCCTGCCGCGGTTGTCCAAATCCTCCACGTGTCGGTTCAGGTCCCGTAGCTATAAGGTGTGTGTGTCAAGAACCTGACATGTACGGCGAAGTAATGTGGAATGAGTAGTAGTCGTCTTCTCTACTTCTTGGACCCTGCCCGCGATGGCTTGTATGTCGATCTTAAGGTCCGTGATTGCCGCTGTTAGAGCAGCCGTAAGGGTGTTTTTTATGTCCATTGCCACGGAATGAAGGTCATGGAGACTCGGTTGTGAGTGCGGAGTAAGAATTACCGCTCCCGCATTAGAAGATGAGCTGGTCCCCGTCTCAGGGCCTGCTGTCTGAGGCGAGCCTCGTGTGGGCGCCATGTTGCCAGAGTGGGTCCGGAACATTTGTGGAATATTCTGGCTAATCCTACCAGTTAGGTCTCGGGGGGACCTGGATCTGGATGCGGAGGAGCTGCGTGAAGCGGTCCCCATGTTTCCCAGGTGATCAGATGGGGATAAACCTCCGTTGTAGTCAGATGTACCTCTCAGTCAGCGGGAGCAAGTGAATTAAGCTGCCATCTTCTCCCGAGGTCAGGCCACGCCCCAATCCTAATATATATATTTTGCTTTTATTTGAAACAATGTCTTCTCTGTTTAGAGCAAGCATGCACACAACTTTTAAATGATTAGTTATCTGAGTAAGGGTGCACCTATATTGTGAACGTATTGAGATGGAACATATCTAATTTTGCTAAATCATATGACTGGTAGCCCACAGAGGTAATGACATATCTCAAGGGACAGAGGGCTAAGGTCCCTTCCTGGCAAAGTAGTATCAGTTGTCAACACATTCCAAACAAGTTATTAAAAACCCACAGATGGCATCCTAAATAGCAATGCTTAAGGCTGACAAGCTAGTGGAAGGACAATCTATATACAAGGTAACTCAACTTTGCATTAATTTTCTACCATATTGTTCCATTTTACAGAATATTCTTTGCACTCAGTCAATACCGTTACATGTTCTCACATGTAAGATTAGTAATTAGATCTTCAAAAAATATATTAAAATGAATAAATGGGGGGAATTCATACTTTTAAATTTACCGTAAGCTGTTTGTGTGTTTGAAGCAATAAAATCTTTTAGTGCATTGCTTTTAATCACCTATATTCTAAGAAAGTTCTACATCCTATTTTCTGCTATCACTACTTACCGGTATATCTAAATGTGCAGCAGCCAAATTTCCCCTTGTTCTTTACATCAGTTCCTTCTCCTTTTTTGATGGCTACATATGTATTACTGTTATGCCGCGTACACACGATCGGATATTCCGACAACAAAATCCTGGATTTATTTCCAACGGATCTTGACTCAAACTTGTCTTGCATACACACGGTCGCACAAATGTTGTCGGAAATTCCGAACGTCAAGAATGCGGTGACGTACAACACGTACGATGAGCCGAGAAAAGTGAAGTTCAATAGCCAGTGCGGCTCTTCTGCTTGATTCCGAGCTTGCATGGAATTTTGTGCATTGGAATTTTGTACACACGATCGGAATTTCCGACAGCAGATATTGTTGTTGAAAAATTTGAGAACCAGCTCTCAAATTTTTGTTGTCGGAAATTCCGACAACAAATGTCCGATGGATCCTACACATTATTTTTTTTATTTTTATGCAAATAAGCTCTGAGTTCATCTAGGCCTTCAAATGAGGGGTGCTGTTCCCAGCCCCTGCCTTAACAGACATTTGCACATGTATTGCATGTAGTTTTCTCTTTCAATAGAGTTTTATTGATTTTTAAGCATAGAATGAACAATCCAGTATAGTAACATATGTTGTTAGTATCAAACATCATATGACTTCAAGTGACATATAACTGGGAACAGAAGAGGCAGGTAAAGTATTCAAAGGTATCATTAACATATCCATTCCTGAGAGTACAGATAGTGCTCTGATGTGACAGGGGTATGGTACAAAAAAGAAAAGAGAAGAAAAACACTCAGCAACATCCTCAGAAATTGTAATCAATTGTTTACGTATCTTTCATACCAATTGGATCATGAAATCCATGACTGTTGTTCACCGAGATATTGGGCTTTGTTAGTAACCAGAAGCTCATACGTGTGGTGGGTTTGTGTAGCTGCAATAAATCTATCAGTGTTGGAAGAATGTTATATTTCCAGCATCTAGTCAGTGAGAGTCTGGCTGCAAGTAGGATGTGAGTGATGACCTTATGGTTAATAGGGGGAGTGTGTTCTATGTTTAGATTAACCACTTCAGCCCCGGACCATTATGCTGCCTAAGGACCAGAGGACTTTTTCCAATTCGGCACTGCATCGCTTTAACTGCTAATTGCGCGGTCATGCAATGCTGTACCCAAACGAAATTTGCGTCCTTTTCTTCCCACAAATAGAGCTTTCTTTTGATGGTATTTGATCACCTCTGCCGTTTTTATTTTTTGCGCTATAAACGGAAAAAGACCGAAAATTTTGAAAAAAAATGATATTTTCTACTGTTTGTTGTAAAAAAAATCCAATAAACTCAATTTTAGTCATACATTTAGGCCAAAATGTATTCGGCCACATGTCTTTGGTAAAAAAAATGTCAATAAGCGTATATTTATTGGTTTGCGCAAAAGTTATAGCGTCTACAAACTAGGGTACATTTTCTGGAATTTACACAGCTTTTAGTTTATGACTGCCTATGTCATTTCTTGAGGTGCTAAAATGGCAGGGCAGTACAACCCCCCCCCCCCCCCCCAAATGACCCCATTTTGGAAAGTAGACACCCCAAGGAAATTGCTGAGAGGCATGTTGAACCCATTGAATATTTATTTTTTTTGTCCCAAGTGATTGAATAATGACAAAAAAAAAAAATATTTACAAAAAGTTGTCACTAAATGATATATTGCTCACACAGGCCATGGGCCTATGTGGAATTGCACCCCAAAATACATTCAGCTGCTTCTCCTGAGTACGGGGATACCACATGTGTGGGACTTTTTGGGAGCCTAGCCGCGTACGGGGCCCCGAAAACCAATCACCGCCTTCAGGATTTCCAAGGGCGTAAATTTTTGATTTCACTCCTCACTACCTATCACAGTTTTGAAGGCCATAAAATGCTCAGATGGCACAAAACCCCCCCAAATGACCCCATTTTGGAAAGTAGACACCCCAAGCTATTTGCTGAGAGGCATGTTGAGTCCATGGAATATTTTATATTTTGACACAAGTTGCGGGAAAGTGACACATTTTTTTTTTTTGTACAAAGTTGTCACTAAATGATATATTGCTCACATAGGCCATGGGCGTATGTGGAATTGCACCCCAAAATACATTTAGCTGCTTCTCCTGAGTATGGGGATACCACATGTGTGGGACTTTTTGGGAGCCTAGCCACGTACGGGGCCCCGAAAACCAATCACCGCCTTCAGGATTTCTAAGGGTGTAAATTTTTGATTTCACTCTTCACTGCCTATCACAATTTCGGAGGCCATGGAATGCCCAGGTGGCACAACCCCCCCCCCCCCAAATGACCCCATTTTGGAAAGTAGACACCCCAAGCTATTTGCTGAGAGGCATGGTGAGTATTTTGCAGCTCTCATTTGTTTTTGAAAATGAAGAAAGACAAGAAAAAACATTTTTTTTTCTTTTTTCAATTTTCAAAACTTTGTGACAAAAAGTGAGGTCTGCAAAATACTCACTATACCTCTCAGCAAATAGCTTGGGGTGTCTACTTTCCAAAATGGGGTCATTTGGGGGGGAGTTTGTGCCACCTGGGCATTCCATGGCCTCCGAAACTGTGATAGGCAGTGAAGAGTGAAATCAAAAATTTACGCCCTTAAAAAGCCTGAAGGCAGTGCTTGGTTTTCGGGGTCCCGTACGCGGCTAGGCTCCCAAAAAGTCTCACACATGTGGTATCCCCGTACTCAGGAGAAGCAGCAGAATATATTTTGGGGTGTAATTTCACATATTCCCATGGCATGTTTGAGCAATATATCATTTAGTGACAACTTTGTGCAAAAAAAAAAAAAAAAATTTGTCTCTTTCCCACAACTTGTGTCACAATATAAAATATTCCATGGACTCGACATGACTCTCAGCAAATAGCTTGGGGTGTCTACTTTCCAAAATGGGGTCATTTGGGGGGGGGTTTGAACTGTCCTGGCATTTTATGCACAACATTTAGAAGCTTATGTCACACATCACCCACTCTTCTAACCACTTGAAGACAAAGCCCTTTCTGACACTTTTTGTTTACATGAAAAAATTATTTTTTTTTGCAAGAAAATTACTTTGAACCCCCAAACATTATATATATTTTTTAAAGCAAATGCCCTACAGATTAAAATGGTGGGTGTTTCATTTTTTTTTTCACACAGTATTTGCGCAGCGATTTTTCAAACGCATTTATGGGGGAAAAAACACACTTTTTAAAATTTTAATGCACTAAAACACACTATATTGCCCAAATGTTTGATGAAATAAAAAAGATGATCTTAGGCCGAGTACATGGATACCAAACATGACATGCTTTACAATTGCGCACAAACGTGCAGTGGCAACAAAATAAATACATTTTTAAAAGCCTTTAAAAGCCTTTACAGGTTACCACTTTAGATTTACAGAGGAGGTCTACTGTTAAAATTACTGCCCTCGATCTGACCTTCCCGGTGATACCTCACATGCATGGTGCAATTGCTGTTTATGTTTGATGACAGACCGCTGCTTGCGTTCACCTTAGCGCGAGAGCAGGGGGCGACAGGGGTGCTTTTTTTTTTTTTTTTTTTTTTCTTTATTATTTGTTTGCTTTTTTATTTTATTTTTAAACTGTTCCTTTCATTTTTTTTTTTTTTAATCATTTTTATTGTTATCTCAGGGAATGTAAATATCCCCTATGAAAGCAATAGGTAGTGACAGGTACTCTTTTTTGAAAAAATTGGGGTCTATTAGACCCTAGATCTCTCCTCTGCCCTCAAAGCATCTGACCACACCAAGATCGGTGTAATAAAATGCTTTCCCAATTTCCCAATAGCGCTGTTTACATCCGGCGAAATCTAAGTCATGAAATGCTCATAGCTTCCGGTTTCTTAGGCCATAGAGATGTTTGGAGCCACTTTGATCTCTGATCAGCTCTATGGTCAGCTGGCTGAATCACCGGCTGCATTCTCAGGTTCCCTGTTGAGACAGGAGAGCCAGAGAAAAACACGGAAGACGGTGGGGGGAGGGCATTCCCTCCCACGGCTTGTAAAAGCAATCTAGAGGCTAATTAGCTGCTAGGATTGCTTTTACATGAAAGCCGACCGCTGGCTGAAAAGAATGATACCAAGATGATACCTAAACCTGCAGGCATCATTCTGGTATAACCACTCAAAGTCGTGAATGGCGTACCTGAAGACAAAAAAATGGTTAACAATAAAACACAGTAAACGGTAAAGTATAAAAAATTGCATACCTGAAAAGCAAACATGATAATACATAATAACAATAAAACATTGCAGAATAGAATACAGTAAAAAAGAGCAGAACAATAGAGAGAGAGAATAGAGAGAGAGAGAACAATAAAACGACAACTATTTTTTTTTATCTTATATATTTTTATTTTTTTTTACACTTTTTTTGTAACTAACTTTTATAACTGTAACCGGTTCCAGGTTTGGGTCTCTCAAAATGCGATGGCATCTTGGGAGACCCTGTGAAAGTGTGCCTAGTCTGTGCAATGCTGTACCCTACGCTAATACTCAACTAGTGAATGGTAGCGTTCAAAACATTCACCAATGCAAAAACCAGGATTGTCAGGACAGGAGGGACAATAATAGCGGGTGTCACACCTATATCTGCGCTTGCTGCAGACACATCTTTTTTGGGGGTGTTCGTTGGGTAGGGGTACTCGGGAGCACATAAAGAAAATGCCTCTCATGCAGCCGACATTTGGTGGAGATGTGAATGGGGGAAGTACGAGCGCTGCAGAAATGGTGGGTTCCCAATTAGGATTGGCGAATGCAGCAGGAAGGGCACTATGGGCACGACGGGCCTGTTTGTCTTCTTCTTGGTGGCAGCAGGACACTACTTGTGCTTGCCACCTCACCAGCTTGAACTGCACTTATGGGACTCGCCACGTCACCAAGTGTTACTGCAGTGCTGGTTTGACTACAACCGGGGTGTACTAGGCCGCTGGCGCTTGCCAGTTCACCAAAACGCTACCAAAAAAACTGTTAGCGATCGCAGGGATCAGGCCTGACTCTGCGAATGCTGCAGTTATGCGTTTAGTGTTTTGTAAGTGGCAGTGATCGATCAATACTGCACTTGGGTGGGCTGGGCCAGGCGGAGGGGCAAAACGCAGGTGCTAGCAGGTATCTGGGCTGATCCCGCTAACACTGCGTTTTTGGGAACCCTAAACTGCTGGGGACGCTAGTATAGATCTGATCGGATCAGATATTGATCCGTTCAGATACTATACCACTAAGGGAGGCGTATGCTGCGTGCGTGGGTGTTAGCGGTACTGGCGCTAACCTGATGCTGCCTGGGGCTGGTGCTTGCCAGTTCACCAAAACGCTACCAAATAAACTGTTAGCGATCGCAGGGATCAGGCCTGACTCTGCGAACGCTGCAGTTATGTGTTTAGTGTTTTGTAAGTGACAGTGATCGATCGATACTGCACTGGGGTGGGCTGGGCTGGGCCGGGCGGAGGGGCAAAACGCAGGTGCTAGCAGGTATCTGGGCTGATTCCGCTAACAGTGCGTTATTGGGAACCCTAAACTGCTGGGGACGCTAGTATAGATCTGATCGGATCAGATATTGATCCGATCAGATACTATACCACTAAGGGAGGTGTACGGTGCGTGCGTGGGTGTTAGCGGTACTGGCTCTAACCTGACGCTGCCTGGGGCTGGTGCTTGCCAGTTCACCAAAATGCTACCAAAAAAACTGTTAGCGATCGCAGGGATCAGGCCTGACTCTGCGAACGCTGCAGTTATGTGTTTAGTGTTTTGTAAGTGACAGTGATCGATCGATACTGCACTTGGGTGGGCTGGGCTGGGCCGGGCGGAGGGGCAAAACGCAGGTGCTAGCAGGTATCTGGGCTGATCCCGCTAACACTGTGTTTTTGGGAACCCTAAACTGCTGGGGACGCTAGTATAGATCTGATCGGATCAGATATTGATCCGTTCAGATACTATACCACTAAGGGAGGCGTATGCTGCGTGCGTGGGTGTTAGCGGTACTGGCGCTAATCTGACGCTGCCTGGGGCGACGCATATCACCGCCGGGCGATCAGGGGGCTAAACCTTTATTCGGTAATAAACGGCGGGTGCCCTGACACTATAAAAAATAAACGAACTAACCAGCGTCACCCGTAGCGGTTATACGGTGATCAGTGGTGAAAGGGTTAACTAGGGGGCAATCAAGGGGTTAAAACATTTATTAGGTAGTATATGGGGGTCCCTGTCGCTATAAAACGCTGACGGCGAACCTAAATATTTACCTCCCTAACTAGTGTCACCAGTGACACTATTACAGTGATCAGAAAAATGATCGCTTAGCGACACTGGCGACAGGGGGTGATCAAGGGGTTAAAACTTTATTAGGGGGGGTTAGGGGGGTACCCTAGACCTAAAGGGGGCTAACAGTAACTGCCCTAACACAGTAACTGTCACAAACTGACACCATGCAGTAATCAAAAAAAAAAAACTGCTTGGTGTCAGTGTGACAGGGGGAGGGAGGGGTGATCGGGGGGTAAAGGGGGGTGTAATGTGTGCCTGGCATGTTCTACTGTGTGTGTGTGTTTGGTGCATTCACATTTCAGTCTTCTCTCCTCAGCGCCGGAACGGAAACTGCTGAGCCAAGGAGAGATGACATCACATCCTCTGCCTCTGTGTACTACACAGAGGCAGGGGAAGAATCTCATTGGCTGGGAGCGATCGCGAGGGGGGGGGCCACGATCAGATGGCCTCCCCCTCATCTCTGATCGCTGCCAGACCAAAGGCGACCGCCACTGGCACCGGGGGGGTGTCCGATCGGACCCCCCACCCACGGGAAGGCAAGGACGTATATGTATGTCCTTTTGCCTGCCCGTGCCGCTCTGTGGACGTATATCAAGTGGTTAAGTAAGGCTAAGTCAGAAGCTAGTGGAGTGTGAAGATGGTAGTCAACAATGAAAAAAACGTACGTCCAAAACTTGTGTATGTAGGGGCAGTCCCATGTTTCAGTATTCACATAAAGCTGCACCCCCTCCAGCATTTTTGAGAGGTGTTGCCCTTGTATGTGGCTAGCACTAAAGGTGTAAGGTACCACCTTTGCGTTATTTTTTTAGTCATTTCCCAATGAAATGGGGTCGACCGATATGGGTTTTTCTCTGGCCGATGCCGATATTTAGAAATCGCGGTGGCCGATGGCCGATATATGATGCCGATTTTTTGGGGCCGATATATTTGGCCGATTTTTTTTTTTCCCTCATAAAAGCTAATAGTTAGACCCCTTTCACAATGGGGCGTTTTTCAGGCGCTTTTGGGCTAAAAATAGCACCTGTAAAGTGCCTGCAAAACAGCTCCCCTGCAGTCACTCGGGCTTTCACACTGAGGCGATGCACTGGCAGGATGTTAAAAAAAAAAGTCCTGCAAGCGGCATCTTTGGAGCGGTGTATACTGCTGCTCCACCACTCTTGCCCATTGAAATGAATGCGCAGCGCTGTTGAAGCAACTGCAAAGCGTTTCGGCAGTGGCGCTTCAGGGGCGCATTTAACCCCTTCCTTGGCCGCTAGCTGGGTTATAAGCGCCCCACTAGCAGCCAAATAGCGCCGCTAAAATGATTGTAAAGAGCCGCTAAAACTAGCAGCGTTTTACCATCAACGCATGCCCGCTCCAGTGTGAAAGCAACCTTAAGGGCCCTTTCACACTGGGGCGGCGTCGGCGGTAAAGCGCCGCTATTGTAAAACTGCCCCGCTAGTGGCCGAGAAAGGGTTAAAAACCACCGCAAAGCGCCTCTGCGGTGGTGCTTTGCCGGTGGTATAACCGCGCTGTCCCATTGATTTCAATGGGAAGGAGCGGTGAAGGAGCGGTATATACGCTGCTCCTTCACCGCTCCGAAGATGCTGCTAGCAGGACTTTTTTTCCCATCCTGCTAGCGCACCGCTCCAGTGGCTTTCACACTGGAGACAAAGCAGTGGCACTTTCGGGTCTGTTTGCAGGCGCTATTATTAGCGCAATAGCGCCTGCAAACCGCCCCAGTGTGAAAGGGCCCAAAGTAATAAGTGATACAGAAAATTTCTTACATTTATTAAACAAAACAAACCTCCAATCAGTTCATTTGTATGTATAATTTAGATAACAAAAAAAACTATATCTTAAATATTAAATACACAAAAACAGGTAATCAAAACTTTTGGACCAAAAAAAATGGGCTAACTTTACTGCTTAGTTTTTTTTTTTTTTTTAATTCATTAGTGTATTTAAAAAAAAAAGAATTGCGTTTGAAAGACCGCTGCGCAAATACCGTGTGACATAAAATATTGCAACAACCGCTATTTTATTCCCTAGGGTCTCTGCTAAAAAAAAAAAAAAATATATATATATATATATATATATATATATATATATATATATATATATATATATATATATATAATGTTTGGGTGTTCTAAGTGATTTCTAGCAGAAAATACAGGATTTTTACCTGTAAGCAACAAGTGTCAGAAAAGATTTAGGCCTCTTTCACACGGGGCAGATCAGTCATGATCCGCCCCGTGAACACACGCTGGCTCAGCGGGGATCGCTCCGCCGATCCCCGCTGAGCAGGAAGATGACAGGTGCATCGCTGCACGCTGTGCAGCGACGGACCTGTCAGAGCGCCGCTCTCCCCTATGGGGGGATCGGATGATGACGGTCCGTAGTGTCCGTCGTCATCCGATCCGATCCGAAAACGGAGGGAAAAGTAGGTTTTTCCTCCGTTACACTTTTCGGATCGGAGCAGGGTCGGATGTCAGCGGACATGTCACCGCTGACATCCGACGCTCCATAGGGATGACTGTATGTCCGTTTTTCATCCGAAAACGGATGGATGAAAAACGGACATACGGATCATCCGTGTGAAAGAGGCCTAAGTCTTTAAATGGTTAAACTGAGAACTCCTCCACATGGAGTTCAGCTCATTGATAAAAGAACCTGAAGAGATACAATGTTTCTTCTTATCAGATTTGGCAGGCTGCCCAGAGGAGGAGAGAAGAAAACTTCAGGCAACTTGCATTGACTTCTATTACAGAAGTCATTTGCAAGACATGCTGAAGTTATAATCGGCCTTTTTTATCAGCACAATCGGCCGATGCCGATTAAGTAAAAAACGCCAAATATCGGCCAATATATCGGTCGACCTCTAGTTTGCACTTAATGTGGCTTTGTAAACGGACTTAAGCACTCGTGACCATTGGGTTGGTGAGTAGTTAGAGCTTAACCTCCCTGGCAGTATGATTAAGTCAGATTTTTGCTTTGTTTGGAAATTTGGCATTTTATATTGTAGGCCTGTAGTTCTTAGTAATAACACACCTAAATCTGTCCAAACAAGACTCTAGTAGACATTCCGGGTATGATACAGTTTGAAACACAAAATCAAAAAATAAAATTAACTATAAATAATTACAACAAATAATATTATAATATTAATAGATTGTATTCAATAATGTAATCAAGTCAAAAACACTGAAATTTGCTCAGTCGCAGAATTGTCGCTGTCGTCACTTTCAGTGTCTGATGATGAATTTCCCCGTGAGTCACTATTGCTCAATTCTGCAAGTGATTCTAATTCACTATTGCTGTTTTCTAGCTGATCAAAAACTGCTTTTGACGTAAAGGGGTGCTTTTTGGCTGCCATGGACATTCTTAAGTTTCCAGGCAGAAAGAACAGTATATATAATATAAATCTGCAGGCAGGGCACTGGACAAAGCACTAGGAACAAAAGGGAGGTGAATTGATTTGATACAGTAATGTAATCTTACTGATACAATCTTATTGTATGTGTTATGTATCTTTCACTTTTTGAATTTGCCGCCAGGCTCCACCCCGTGTGTCGCAATGCTCGCAGGGAACAGAGCCCGGAACAATGATGAATCAGGCGGATGATCCATCAGGGGATACAGCTGGGGGGGGGGGCATCGCAGGATCCTGGGGACAAGGTAAATAAGCTTTACATGGATCCTGAGATGCAGTCTCCAGTGTGGCTCGGGGGTTACTGCTTTTGGTAGTGAAAATTCACCCCGAGCCACATTTGGGAATACTGCTAGGGAGGTTAAGTCCTGTTCCCATTTGGTTAATGGAGGGGATTTAGTAAATATACTCTTTTTTCCTAATGTGGAGTATAAAATCGATATTCCCTTGGCTACACTTGAGGTTGGTGTTAGGTACACCCATACCCGTGTGGGAATGGAAGCACGGACTTGGGGGTTATGATAAAGACAGTTGGCTATCTGAAGATATTGGTGGCAGTTGGGTTGAAGCCCTAATTCATCCACTAGTTGAGTAAATGGTTTAAGGGTTCCCTTCTCTTAGAGCGAATTGATTGTTGTGGATGCATTTTTAGTCCACGTAGAGAATCAGATGTCAGGGATAAAGAACTTTAGAATAGAGATAGGTCGGTTCAGGTTAGTAATTGGTGTATTCTCCCATATGGAGATTGTAACAAGCAAAGGTAGTGTTTGGGGATACAGATCGGGAGGGATCTAAATAGATATAAGAGGTTAGGTAGTACCAGCATTTTGAATGCCGCTAGGCGATCTGTCCATGAAACTCAAATTTGGATAGGGATTGGAGATCTTGCGCAAACTGATTTTTGAAAGGTGAGAAGTTAGTGTGAAACAACTGTTTGGTCGACTTGGTCAAGGTTATACTTAAGTAGGCTATTACCGAGTCCTGACAAATTTCTATTAGTCCCATCTACTAGAGTCTAGAACATGGTATTTTGTTTCACTGACTCGATAATAGGAAACAGCTCCAAAGTCATATTGCATGTTGTTTTCAATACTATATAGTGTGTGTGTTCTCCTTTATGTCATTTTAGTTGGATAGATTTCAGATTTTATTTGCTTGTTTTTTCTGCATAGTTCCTGTGCTGAAAAGGACAGCTGCTCCGCTGATTGCCCTTCACCCATGGGAGTTCAGCAGCCTAAGGTTCTTTTTCTAGAAATTTGGAAATCTGGGAAAAAAACCTTCATTTGATTTGTTACACAGAAAGACATGTTTTCATCTTTTGGTTATCATAACTGTAAAAATTATTGAAATTTTATGTAAGGATCCTCTTTTTATAGCTTCCAGTGTAAGACAATAAAGGGTTAGTTAACCTTTACAAAATAACTGCCTATGCAGGTAAGAGGTGCCTATGGTTAAAAACAAACTGAGCAGCTTTAAAGTAAATCTAATGGATATTTTATATTTAAAATAAAAATTATATTATACTTACAGGCAATGGTATTGCACAGAGCGACACCTTACCTTCTCTTCTAGAGTCCCCTACTGGCACTCTCCGCTCCTCATTCCCACAGGTGTCCCCTCAGCAATCCATGTGGTAAGAGGTACCCATGCAGGTGCGCTCCAAAGCTGGGCTGTGTGTGTCCATAGACACACCCCGAGCTGGGCTGTGTGCGTCTATAGATACACCCTACTTCCTCCTCACAGCAATTTCGACTGACAGCAGCAGCTCTTGTTACTTCCTGTGTCCCTGTGAGACAAGTAAGAGAGGAGAGTTGAGCTGCAGTCGGTATTGCACTGGATTGGTACGTTTTTAGGGATCGGGGTGAGAGGGAGGGTTGGGGAACAGGTAATGGGGTGGTTTTTTTTTTTTACCTTATTGCATAAAATGCATTAAGGTAAAAAAAACTTTAGACTTAAACACTTTAGCTAAAGGTGAATAATGTCCTTGCTATAGGTTTATTTCATTTGCATGCCTCCCAACGTCTAGCTGAAAATCTCTCCAATATGATGCTCCCCCATCCTGTCTTGTACCTAGGATGTTGCTAAGATGTTCCCGCCAGTTGATGGTCTCCCCCATTATCACAGGAGCAGGCTGTCTCTCTGATTCAAAATCCCGACAATGCGTGTTCTCTCCCCTATCGCAGTAACTCTAAGCTCAGAACTGCTGCAGTGGAGGAGATAGCGTACCACAAGTGCATGGAGGATTGAAATGGAGGGAGCGCGCTCCTGTGATGTGGCCATGAGCAGTAGCCACTGGAAGAGTCTTATGCCGCGTACACACGACCGGACTTTCCAGCAGACTAGGTCCGACGGTCTTCCCGACGGACATTTAGCGGACTTCCGATGGACTTTCCGAACAAACGGACTTGCCCACACACGACCGGACTTTCCGGCAGACTAGGTCCGACGGTTTTCCCGACGGACTTTCAGTGGAGTTACGGCGGACTTCCGAATGAAGGACTTGCCCACACATGGACTAAAGTCTGTTCATTTTGAATGTGATGAGGTATGATGGAACTAGAAAAGGAAGTCAATCTCGCCGCTTTTATCGGCGAGATTGACACCTTGCGAGCTCCGCGTCGCGGGAGCCAGTGCAGGGCATACCAGGCCCTTGGGTTTGGTATGGATTTTAAGGTGAACCCCCTACACCGAAAAAACGGTGTGGGGGTCCCCCCAAAATCCATACCAGACCCTTATCCGAGCACGCAGCCCGGCTGGTCAGGAAAGAGGGTGGGGACGAGCGAGCACCCCCCCTCCTGAACTGTACCAGGCCGCATGCCCTCAACATGGGGGGTGGATGTTTTGGGGAAGGGGGACGCCCTGCGGCCCCCCCACCCCAAAGCACCTTGTCCCCATGTTGATGAGGACAAGGGCCCCTTCCCAACAACCCTGGCCATTGGTTGTCGGGGTCTGTGGGCTTGGGGCTTATCGGAATCCAGGAACCCCCTTTAATAAGGGGGCCCCCAGATCCCGGCCCCCCACCCTATGTGAATGAATATTGGGGTACATCGTACCCCTAACCATTCACCTGGGGAAAAAAGTGTCAATAAAAAAACACACTAGACAGGTTTTTAAAGGAAACATTCTCGCGGGCAGGTGCCGTAGCTGCCCTTGCGTCGTATTTGGTCCATCAGACCAGCAAACAGACGAACGGATTTCCCGATAGGAACTGGGTCCGGGCGGAGTTCCGGCGGGAAGATTTGAAACATGTTTCAAATCTAAAGTCCATCTGATTTTCGACCGAAAAGGTCCGTCGGAAGTCCGATGAAGCCCACACACAGTCGGATTGTCCAATGGATTTGTTCCAGCGGACACGTTCGGTCGAAAAGTCCTCCCGTGTGTACAGGACATTAGTAATGTCCTAACAACAGGGCAAGAGTTTTTCTTCCCGGTTTTGAGAGGTACATACGTGGCCTAGAGCTATAGCAAGGACATTATTTAACTTTATTCAAAGCAGCACAGTTTGTTTTATATACAGGCGCCAAAAAAAAGACAAAAAAGTCTGATCCATTTACTTATTTTTCTAAAAAGCAAAAATCGTGTAGGGAGGAACTGAGCAGAAGCCAGTGTGCCATGAAATGGTTACAATAGTATAACTATGTGAATTAAGAGCTGTTGTATTAATGACAAGGAAAACATATCTACATTTCATACACAGATAAGACATATGTAAAATGTACAAACTGTAAGTTACTACTTTGTTTAATACATTTTATATTGGATTACTACATCATGGAGACCATTCTTTGTTGCATGTAAACTGCATATGATGGGAAGTAAGGATCTGTAAAGAGATTATCATCACCAGTGGAGGCTGTATTATCTATCTGGCTGGATGTCCCTGGAGAAAGTATTTTACTGCCTTGGAGCCTGGAGTCACATTTGACAAACGGTCAAACCATCAAATGGCTGGTGTTATAACTGATGTGCAGCATCATGGCAGCTGAAGACCAGAGGCTAAGATGGCAGATTCCTTGACTGAAAATGATAGGAGGGTTTAGTTCCGCTTTAAGGGCTTCACACCAGCAGCTGCATTTATCATACATTCTCTCGTGTGCACTAGGAGGACACAGTGCCGAAATGCTGATCCTGAAACACTGCGCTATTCACTTTTTTTTTTTGAAGTTATTGAAATGTCACAAGCGGCATTTCTTTAAGTTCTGTTCAGACAGTGGTACTGGGATGTGGTGGTTTCGGATGCAACCCGCTGCACTGGCAAAAGTACTGCATGCAGAACATTTATTTATTATACCACAGCAACACAGTGATGTGAACTGACACCCTAGGTAACAAGGTAAATTACCTTATCTTTGTTTGGGGACTATTCTGGGCACAAATCAAATCAAAATAGCATAAAAACAATCTTGGGGGCATAGTCTATAGGTGGGTGATGCAGCCAACCCTTTGGCTAAAATGTGGAATGTCAATGGTCTTGGTTCACCGCTTTGGCTCTGAGGAAGAGGGTTCTCCCTCGTAATGCGTAAGCTGTTTGCGATGTCATCAACATATGGTCCAAGTTGCAGGTATCTAGATGCACGGTTCCATTTGCTGGTGTACTGACAAGTCTTTTTATCACATGTGTTTGTGCGTATGACTACTGCTGTTACAGTTTTTTAATAAATGTTATCTTTGGTAATGCTAAAGGTCGATGCTCCCTCCTTTCTTTTTTATATATTCTTCTTTATATGTTACAAATCAAATCAAGCCTGCATATTGTAAATCTTATCAGTAATAAAGCTGCTGGCTGCTAATACTGATGGTCAATGGTTACACACTATCTGCTTTACCAGCTACTATTACTATATGGCCCAATACATATGTACTTAAAAACAAAGCTTCTAAATTGTTTAATTCATATGAGTGCTCAGCTAAATGTTAAAAGTTTGTACAGATGAATGTTTGTTGAGGTTTTCTGACCTGCTAACTGCAGCGGTCTGGGTACAAGAGAGTGTACTGTACAGATTGCTTAGTACACACTTGTGCATTCATCGAGCTTAGCTTCATGTCATGCTGACACAGACCTTAAAAGCTACACTGAAGCCTCTTGTGACCATGGATGTGCAATAAATACATTTCTGTGTTCAGAGCCTGAATACAACTTTAGGCCTCATGCATACAGGGCATTCAATTTTCTCCTCTGAATGCCTTTTACTCCTGGCAACTGCTTAAAAAGCACGCCTAAAGCTACGTATTGCATACTCATTTAAGTGCGTCAAGCGTTTTAACATTAATTGTTTCCATTGGCCAGAATATACATTTATTCTGGCTACTGGAAAATGCTCAAGCGCTAAATGCGTATAGCGTTTAGGCACATTTAGACTCACTTCCGCTCATCAAGTATTTTTCTGCTTAACAGCTCCTCTTCTGAACACGCTGCTGATGTTATTTTTCTGCCTGTAAATGCTTCTCTTCTAATATGCCGTAAGCGCCTATGTGTGCATTTGGACACATAGGCTTACAGGGGTGCATCTAACCATTTTCAGACCGCCTACCATAGATTTACTGCAGCAGAGCGGCCCAGCTGCGCTGGATCATGTACATTTACAGGGAGTAAAAATCGGCACATCGCTCAGTAAAAATAGTCCACAGGACACACACATTACACGTTGTTAAGCACACAGTTAACCCCTTGATTGCCCCAGTTAGTGTCAGATTGGCTGTCACACAATCACAGTCCCACTATAAGTCACTGATCACCGCCATTACTAGTATAAAAATCCCATCGTTTGCAGACGCTATAACTTTCACGCAAACCAATCAATACACATTTATTTGGATTTTTTTTTTACCAAAAGTTTGTAAAAAAATACATTTTGGCCAAAATTTAGGAAGAAATTTGATTATTTTTTTATTGGATATGTTTTATAGCAGAAAGTAAAAACTATAGTTTTTTTTTCAATATTTTTGATATTTTTTGGTATATAATATAATAATAAAAAAAAAATTCTGACCAAATACCACCAAAAGAAAGCTTTATTTGTGTTTAAAAATTATATAAATTCAATTTGGGTACAGTGTTGCATGACCGCGCAATTGGCAGTGCTGAATAGCAAAAAAAAGGCATGGTCATAAATGGGGTAAAATCTTCCAGAGCTAAAGTGGTTAAAGACAGAAAAAAAATGCCTGTAAAAGCTGTGCTCTTTAAGTCCTGTGTGCGTAAGCCCTTACTGTGCTATGTTATCAATACATCAGACTAGGGTTGCCACTCATGCGCTTTTGAACACAACAGTTTTTTTTTTTATAACTGCTGTCATTTTTTAAATTTGTAGCAAAGCACAATGCTGTCCGCTCCTGCTTCACCCCAGTGTGAGTGCAGAATTTAGCAGCCAGCCCTCACTCTGTGTTTTAGAAATGCTGGCAGTAACTCCTGTGTGAAGCCTGCAATTACAGGCTTTATTCATAACTATGTTGCAACAATATTGTCTACTGATTTGCATGTACTGTCAGTTTCAACACTCCTGCAAGTGTTTAAACAAAAATATAAAAAAAGTTCAATTGTACCAGCAGCAGGAACATTGCACACAGAGATGCAAAATAGCATTCTTTCTTTAATAAAACCGCCAGCAGGAACAAGTACTGACGCATTTCGCGCTAGGCACAGCAATTTTTTCTTTGAGAAAATGCTGGCGCTTGTTCCTGGTTATTTTAATGAAGAAGAAGATTCTCTTGCATCTCAGTGTGACGCGTTCCTGTTGCTGTTGCAATTGATTGCTGGGGACAAGCCGAGCGAGCCAACATCTGAGATGTAGCTATGGAATGTGAAGCCTGATCTCACCCAGAGAGGCATGTGATATGTTTAAAAATGTAATTTGTCAGGACATGTAGATAAATATAAATATAAATATCTTATCTCCTTTTGAAAAATGTCCAAGGTAAAAAAAAATAGCAAGCTGTGTTTGCAACATTCATAAAAATTGATAGTTTGATTGTCAGGAAGGGCCAAACCACCAACACTTGGAACTGATCCTAGAAATCAAGGACAGTTGGCAGATATATATAAAATAAATAAGGCCTTGGAATTATCTTTTTATATGAAACCTGCAATCTTTTCTAGAACAAATATGCAGGAGAATATTGAGATTAACCACTTGTGACCGCCCCATAGCAGATTTACTCTTACAGGCAGCCACGCTGCAAATATTTTATTCTATCTTTTCACGTGACAACACTGAAGAAATGACACTTTGCTACAATGTAAAGTGGTGAGTGTACAGTTTGTATAACAGTGTAAATTTACTGTCCACTCAAAAAAACTCAACACACAGCCATTAATGTCTAAAACGTTGGCAACAAAAGCGAGTACACCCCAAGTGAAAATGTCCAAATTGGGCCCAAAGTGTCAATATTTTGTTTGGCCACCATTATTTTCCAGCACTGCCTTAACCCTCTTGGGCACAGAGTTCACTAGAGCTTCACAGGTTGCCACTGGAGTCCTCTTCCACTCCTCCATGACGACATCACGGAGCTGGTGGATGTTAGAGACCTTGCGCTCCTCCATCTTCCATTTGAGGATTCCCCACAAATGCTCAAAAGGGTTTAGGTCTGGAGACATGCTTGGCCAGTCCATCACCTTTAGGGATGGTCTGTCTGTTCGAGTCGAACATGAGTTTGACTCGAACATCGGCTGTTCAATCGTTCGATGAAGATCGAACATTATGGGCCGTTCGCGACAAATTCAAGCGGCGCTTCACGGCCCATAATGCACTGCGTCATCACAGTGCATTGCTGGCTGATGATTGGCCAAGCATGCCCTATGACCCGCATGCTTTGGCAAATCACAGCGCGCTCAGCGAAGAGAGCCATAATTGGCCAAAAGCAGTGTGCCTTTGGACAATTATGGCTCAGGGGGTTAGGTCCACGCCCCACACTATATAAGGCCGCTTGCACGTCGGCCGTGTGTAGTGTGTTGATGGTGTTGTTAAAAGAGAGACAGAGAGAGACATAGAGAGGCAGAGAGAGTGTCATTTCATTTAGTTTGAGCAGGCAGGTGATTCAGTTAGCTGCAGTGTATTTCATATATATATATATATATATATATATATATATATATATATATATATACTGTATACAGTTTAGCTTCATCTCACTGCTGACCGTTCCTGGTGTACTGTTTCTAATATACTTCAGGCAGGCAGTTGATTCAGCTAGCTGCAGTGCATTTAATATATATACAGGTATATATATATATATATATATATATATATATATATATATATATATATATATAGTCTAGCCAAGCCTACACCTGACTGTAGGCCATTCCTGGAGTGCGTGTTCAAAGACACTTTCAGGCAGGCAGGCAGGTGACTCAGTGAGCTGCAGTTCATAAAATATATATCCACTGCATTCTAGTCCAACCAAGCCTATACCTGACTGTAGGCCATTCCTGGAGTATGTGTTAAAAGACACTTTCAGGCAGGTGACTTAGTTAACTGCAGTTCATTAAAAAAAAAAAAATTATATATATATATATATATATATATACAGGCTTGTATATAGTCTAGCCAATACCTGATTGTAGGCCATTCCTGGTGAACTGTTTTTAGTAAACTTCAGGCGTGGTTTTGCTAATCTAATTGTACAGTATGTCTGGAAGGCCACCAAGGAGAGGTAGACGCTCACAGGCCATTAAAAGAGGGCAAGCAGGCTCTGTGTCTACAGCCAACAGGGCTGGTCGTGTACACAGTGCTTCCTCAGCATGTGGCCGTGGGGCACACTTGTCCTTTTTTTCGGCAGCTGGCCGTGTTGAGCCACAACATGCAGAAGAGTTGGTAGAGTGGATGACCAAGCCATCCTCATCCTCCTCATCCTCTGTCACCCAGGCTCAGGGTACTCTGTCTGCCAATGCAGCTGCCAAAGCGGCCTCTTCTGTCATCACTCACTCCTTCCCTAGCCCCACCATCATGCCCTGAGGAGTCCCCCGAACTATTCGACCACAGTGTAGGGTACATGCTGCAGGAGAATGCGCAGCGTTTTGAAGGCTCTAATGATACCCAGGTTGAGGATGAAGGCAGTAAAGTGAGCCCAGAGAGAGGGGTGCCCAAGAAGGACAAAAAACTGTCAGTCATGTTCCCCTAGCTGCAGCATACTGCCAGGTTTGCTCCAGTGGCGAGGAGAGAGGGGATGATGAGGTCACTGACTCTTTATGTGGGTGCCAGATAGAAGAGAGGAGGAGGACGCACATCTCCAACGAGGCAGGATGCTATCCAGGGGCCAGCTTAAGGACAGGCAACTGACTGCATCCAACCGCAGAGTGCAGGGCGCTGCTGACTCCGTGCGTTTTTCCAAAAGTTCTTTGGTATGGGCCTTTTTTGAGACGTGTGCAGCAGATCGCACCATTGCTGTTTGCAACATATGTCTGAAGCGTATCAAGCGTGGCCAAAACAGCAGCCGCTTGGGCACCACATGCTTGACCAGACATATGTCGAGCTCCCATGCAGTCCGTTGGCAGCAATACTTAAAAGACCGACACCAAAGAACAAGGCGGACGTCTCCTTGCTCCTCATCAGCTGGGATCTCCAACCCCACTATAACTTCAGTCCTCTCAGAGACCTACACTGAGAGGAATGAAGGTGTAGAATTAGGTGTCACAAGCACTTCCAGGCAATCTGCTAGCGGTACACCAACATCTGATTGTAGCAGGCAAATTTCCCTACCCCAGTTGCTAAACCAGCGAAAGAAATTTGGCCCCAGCCATCCACATGCTCAGAGGCTGAATACTAGTTTGGCTAAATTGCTAGCACTCCAACTGCTACCTTTTCAGCTGGTAGACTCTGCCCCCTTTCGAGAATTTGTGGAACGTGCAGTACCTCAGTGGCAGGTTCCCAAATGCCAATTTTTTCTCGGAAGGCCATTCTGGCTCTCTACCGACATGTGGAAGGCAATGTCTTGGCCTCGTTGGACAGGGCGGTCAGCAGTAAGGTGCATATTACTGCTGACTCATGGTCCAGCAGGCATGAACAGGGATGTTACCTTTCTTTCACGTCACACAGGGTAACCCTGCTGGCAGCTGGGAAGGATGCAGGACAGGGTGCAGTATTGTTAGAGCTTGTTCCGCCACCACGCCTCCAAAATGCTGGTAGTGGTGATTCTGCCACACCTCTCTCCTCCACCCCCTCCTCTTCTTCTTCCTCTATGGCCTCTTCCTGTGCAGATTTGTCCTCGGAACCAGCGGTGCTCCATAGGCGTTCTAGGGCTACGCAAGCACTCAGGCAAAAAGATGCCATGCGGTGCTTGAGTTGGTCTGCTTAGAGGACAGGAGCCACACTGGGGCAGAGATTCTGTCAGCTCTGCAGGGGCAGGCTCAGAGGTGTTTGATGCCACGCCAGCTTGGTGGTTTGCAACAATGGCACCAACCTCCTCTCCGTCCTCTGACAGGGACACTTCACCCATGTTTCCTGTTTGGTTCACGTCCTTAATTTGGTGGTGCAGCGGTTCTTGTGCAGATACCCGGGCTTACAGGATCTCCTAAGGCAGGCCAGGAAAGTCTGTGGGCATTTCCGCCGGTCATATAATGCCATTGCTCGGCTGGCTGACCTCCAAAAGGAATGCAACCTGCCCAAGAACCACCTCATCTGTGACATGCCCACCAGGTGGAACTCAACGTTGGCAATGCTGCAGCGGCTGCACAGGCAGCAGAGGGCCATCAATGACTACCTTTGCGACTATGGCACGAGGCCGGGGTCAGGGGAGCTTGGCTTTTTTTCGCCACGCCAGTGGCTCATGATCAAGGATGCATGCACTGTCCTGTCACCATTTGAGGTGGCCATGAAGATGGTGAGCAGTGACAGTGCATGCATCAGCAATACTGTACCTCTTGTCTACCTGTTGGAGAACATGCTGCGTGGAATAATGGACAGGGCACTTGAGGCAGAACAGAGGGAGGAAGAGGAGGACTTCCTTACCTCTCAAGGCCCCCTTTATCCAGACAGTATTCCTGCAGGCCCACCCATCACACAGGAAGAGGAGGAGGAGGCGAAGGATTGTGTCAGAATGGAGGTGGAGCCTGGCACTCAGCAGCAGTCTTCAAGGGATCGTTTCCAGTCCCCAGAAACCCATGGACTTGTACGTGGCTGGCAGGAGGTGGCTGCGGATCAGGTCATCCTTAGTGACCCAGAGGACTCCGGACCGAATGCCTCAGCAAACCTACGTTGCATGGCCTCCCTGATCCTGCAAAGCCTGCGAAAGGACCCTCGAATTTGTGGTTTTAAGGAGAGGGATCAGTACTGGCTGGCAACCCTTCTTGAACCACGTTACAAGGGTAAGGTGGCGGAACTTATCCAGCTGTTGCAGAGGGAGCAGAGGATGAAACATCTTCAGGAGGCCTTGCAGAAAGGCTTGTGCAATGCGTTTCCAGAGCCTGTCCACCGCCTCGGTTGATCGGCTCACCTTCATAAAAATGAATCAGTCTTGGATCACCAGCTACCAAGCACCTGATGCTGATGTAACCAATTCATTTTTTTATGTGAGATCCCTTCAAGACTGCCTATGCTGATGCTGAGTGACTATCCTGTTATGCTGAGTGACTATGCTATTCCTCCTCAGTGTTCATGTTGATAGCTTCTAAGAACATTTTTGGTTCTGGGCACCACCACCAGTGGCTAAGGCCCAATATTTCTGCCCCTGTTTAACAGGGGCGTGTAATTACAATTTTTGCTGTAGTATTTTGCAGCAGGGCTCGTTCCTGTGCTCATCAAGAGTATCTGTGAGGGGTTGCAGTGTTGTGACATCACCACCACTGCCTAAAGCCCAATTTTTCTGCCCCTGTTTAACAGGGGCGTGTAATTACAATTTTTGATCAAATATTTAACAGCAGGGCTTGTTCCTGCGCTCAAAAAGAGTATCTATGAGGGGTTGCAGTGTTGTGGCACCACCACCACTGCCTAAGGCCCAATTTTTATGCCCCTGTTTAACAGGGGCGTGTAATTACAATTTTTGATCTAATATTTCACAGCAGGGCCTGTTCCTGCGCTCAACAAAAGTATCTGTGAGACTTTACAGTGTTGTGCTACCACCACAACCACCACCTCCTAAGGCCCAATTTTTCTGCCCCTATTTTACAGGGGCATGTAATTACAATTCTTCATATATTTCACAGCAGGGCCAGTTCCAGCGCCCACCAAGAGTAACTGTGAGGGCTTACAGTGTTCTGGTACCACCAACACCTAAGGCCCAATTTTCCTGCAGAGTGTATAGGGCAGGCCGTATAGTTAATACAGGCGGTCCCCTATTTTAAAAAATCCGACTTACAAAGGACTCCTACTTACAAACGGAGGGAGACAACAGGAAGTGAGAGGAAATCTACCCCTAGGAAGGGAAATTCTCTCCTGTAAGAGTTAATATGGGAAAAAGGTGTCTCCACTGATTTATCATCAATCCTTGTTTCCCTTAAAACCCCCAAATTTTCAAAATCCAATTGTCATTGGGACAGAAAGTGAGGTGAAATCTTCTGAACAGGGGCACAAACAGCAAAACAAATGTTACAGGGGTGATAACCCTTCCCTATGTTTTCCAAAAAGCTGTAAAATAGATTTTTTGGCTGGAGCTACACCTACAAAATGTACCTGTTCCAAATTACAAACAGATTCTACATAAGAACAAACCTACAGTCCCTGTCTTGTTTGCACCGCCTGTGTACTGCTGTTCAGAGTATATAGGGCCTGGGAGCCCCACGCCTTTTCTTTTTTTAATTTGGGTTTGGGGTTCCCCTTAACCACTTCAGCCCCGGAAGGATTTACCCCCTTCCTGACCAGAGCACTTTTTACAATTCGGCACTGCGTCGCTTTAACTGCTAATTGCGCGGTCATGCAATGCTCTACCCAAACGAAATTTGCGTCCTTTTCTTCCCACAAATAGAGCTTTCTTTTGATGGTATTTGATCACCTCTGCCGTTTTTATTTTTTGCGCTATAAACGGAAAAAGACTGAAAATTTTGAAAAAAAATGATATTTTCTACTTTTTGTTATAAAAAAAATCCAATAAACTAAATTTTAGTCATACATTTAGGCCAAAATGTATTCGGCCACATGTCTTTGGTAAAAAAAATGTCAATAAGCGTATATTTATTGGTTTGCGCAAAAGTTATAGCGTCTACAAACTAGGGTACATTTTCTGGAATTTACACAGCTTTTAGTTTATGACTGCCTATGTCATTTCTTGAGGTGCTAAAATGGCAGGGCAGTACAAACCCCCCCCAAATGACCCCATTTTGGAAAGTAGACACCCCAAGGAAATTGCTGAGAGGCATGTTGAGCCCATTGAATATTTATTTTTTTTGTCCCAAGTGATTGAATAATGACAAAAAAAAAAAAAAAAATTTACAAAAAGTTGTCACTAAATGATATATTGCTCACATAGGCCATGGGCATATGTGGAATTGCACCCCAAAATACATTCAGCTGCTTCTCCTGAGTACGGGGATACCACATGTGTGGCACTTTTTGGGAGCCTAGCCACGTATGGGGCCCCGAAAACCCAGCACCACCTTCAGGATTTCTAAGGGCATACATTTTTGATTTCACTCCTCACTACCTATCACAGTTTTGAAGGCCATAAAATGCCAAGATGGCACAACCCCCCCCCAAATGACCCCATTTTGGAAAGTAGACACCCCAAGCTATTTGCTGAGAGGCATGGTGAGTATTTTGCAGCTCTCATTTGTTTTTGAAAATGAAGAAAGACCAGAAAAGAAATTTTTTTTTTTTCTTTTTTCAATTTTCAAAACCTTGTGACAAAAAGTGAGGTCTGCAAAATACTCACTATACCTCTCAGCAAATAGCTTGGGGTGTCTACTTTCCAAAATGGGGTCATTTGGGGGGGTTTTGTGCCACCTGGGCTTTCCATGGCCTCCGAAACTGTGATAGGCAGTGAAGAGTGAAATCAAAAATTTACGGCCTTAGAAAGCCTGAAGGCGGTTCTTGGTTTTCGGGGTCCCGTACGCGGCTAGGCTCCCAAAAAGTCCCACACATGTGGTATCCCCGTACTCAGGAGAAGCAACAGAATTTATTTTGGGGTGTAATTTCACAAATCCCCATGGCGTGTTTGAGCAATATAACATTTAGTGACAACTTTGTGCAAAAAAAAAAAAAAAAAAAAAAAATTTGTCTCTTTCCCGCAACTTGTGTCACAATATAAAATATTCCATGGACTCGACATGCCTCTCAGCAAATAGCTTGGGGTGTCTACTTTCCAAAATGGGGTCATTTGGGGGGGTTTGAACTGTCCTGGCATTTTATGCACAACATTTAGAAGCTTACGTCACACATCACCCACTCTTCTAACCACTTGAAGACAAAGCCCTTTCTGACACTTTTTGATTACATGAAAAAATTATTTTTTTTTGCAAGAAAATTACTTTGAACCCCCAAACATTATATATTATTTTAAAGCAAATGCCCTACAGATTAAAATGGTGGGTGTTTCATTTTTTTTTTTCACACAGTAATTGCGCAGCGATTTTTCAAACGCATTTTTTGTGGAAAAAACACACTTTTTTAAATTTTAATGCACTAAAACACACTATATTGCCCAAATGTTTGATGAAATAAAAAAGATGATCTTAGGCCGAGTACATGGATACCAAACATGACATGCTTTACAATTGCGCACAAACGTGCAGTGGCAACAAAATTAATACATTTTTAAAAGCCTTTAAAAGCCTTTACAGGTTACCACTTTAGATTTACAGAGGAGGTCTACTGCTAAAATTACTGCCCTCGATCTGACCTTCGCGGTGATACCTCACATGCATGGTGCAATTGCTGTTTACATTTGACGCCAGACCGACGCTTGCGTTCGCCTTAGCGCGAGAGCAGGGGGGACAGGGGTGCTTTTTTTTTTTTTTTTTTTTTTTTTTCTTTATTATTTTTTTGCTTTTTTATCTTATTTTTAAACTGTTCCTTTCATATTTTTTTTAAATCATTTTTATTGTTATCTCAGGGAATGTAAATATCCCCTATGATAGCAATAGGTAGTGACAGGTACTCTTTTTTGAAAAAATTGGGGTCTATTAGACCCTAGATTTCTCCTCTGCCCTCAAAGCATCTGACCACACCAAGATCGGTGTGATAAAATGCTTTCCCAATTTCCCAATGGCGCTGTTTACATCCGGCGAAATCTAAGTCCTAAAATGCTCGTAGCTTCCGGTTTCTTAGGCCATAGAGATGTTTGGAGCCACTCTGGTCTCTGATCAGCTCTATGGTCAGCTGGCTGAATCACCGGCTGCATTCTCAGGTTCCCTGTTGAGACAGGAGAGCCAGAGAAAAACACGGAAGACGGTGGGGGGGGGGGGGCATTCCCTCCCACTGCTTGTAAAAGCAGTCTAGAGGCTAATTAGCCACTAGGATTGCTTTTACATGAAAGCCGACCGCTGGCTGAAAAGAATGATACCAAGATGATACCTAAACCTGCAGGCATCATTCTGGTATAACCACTCAAAGTCGTGAATGGCGTACCTGAAGACAAAAAAATGGTTAACAATAAAGCACAGTAAACGGTAAAGTATAAAAAATTGCATACCTGAAAAGCAAACATGATAAAACATAATAACAATAAAACATTGCAGAATAGAATACAGTAAAAAAGAGCAGAACACCAGAGAGAGAATAGAGAGAGAGAGAACAATAAAACGACAACTATTTTTTTTTATTTTTGTTTGTGTTTTTTTTTTTTTTTTACACTTTTTTTTTGTAACTGTAACTTTTATAACTGTAACCGGTTCCAGGTTCGGGTCTCTCAAAATGCGATGGCATCTTGGGAGACCCTGTGAAAGTGTGCCTAGTCTGTGCAATGCTGTACCCTACGCTAATACTCAACTAGTGAATGGTAGCGTTCAAAACATTCACCAATGCAAAGACCAGGATTGTCAGGACAGGAGGGACAATAATAGCGGGTGTCACGTCTATATACGCGCTTGCTGCAGACACATCTTTTTTGGGGGGGTTCGTTGGGTAGGGGTACTCGGGAGGACATATAAATGCCTCTCATGCAGCCGACTGCATTTGGTTGGGGATGTGAATGGGGGAAGTACGGGCGCTGCAGAAGTGGTGGGTTCCCAATTAGGATTGGCGAATGCAGCAGGAAGGGCATTATGGGCATGACGGGCCTGTGTTTGTCTTTTTGGTGGCAGCGGGACACTACTTGTGCTTGCCACCTCACCAGCTTGAACTGCACTTATGGGACTCGCCACGTCACCAAGTGTTACTGCAGTGCTGGTATGACTACGACCGGGGTGTACTAGGCCGCTGGCGCTTGCCAGTTCACCAAAACGCTACAAAAAAAAGTGACAGTGATCGATCGATACTGCACTTGGGTGGGCTGGGCTGGGCCGGGCGGAGGGGCAAAACGCAGGTGCTAGCAGGTATCTGGGCTGATCCCACTAACACTGTGTTTTTGGGAACCCTAAACTGCTGGGGACGCTAGTATAGATCTGATCGGATCAGATATTGATCCGATCAGATACTATACCACTAAGGGAGGTGTACGGTGCGTGCGTGGGTGTTAGTGGTACTGGCGCTAATCTGACGCTGCTTGGGGCTGGTGCTTGCCAGTTCACCAAAATGCTACCAAAAAAACTGTTAGCGATCGCAGGGATCAGGCCTGACTCTGCGAACGCTGCAGTTATGCGTTTAGTGTTTTGTAAGTGACAGTGATCGATCGATACTGCACTTGGGTGGGCTGGGCGGAGGGGCAAAACGCAGGTGCTAGCAGGTATCTGGGCTGATCCCGCTAACACTGCGTTTTTGGGAACCCTAAACTGCTGGGGACGCTAGTATAGATCTGATCGGATCAGATATTGATGTGTTCAGATACTATACCACTAAGGGAGGTGTACGGTGCGTGTACGGTGCGTGCGTGGGTGTTCGCGGTACTGGCGCTAATCTGACGCTGCCTGGGGCGACGCATATCACCGCCGGGCGATCAGGGGGCTAAACCTTTATTCGGTAATAAACGGCGGGTGCCCTGACACTAAAAAAAATAAACGAACTAACCAGCGTCACCCGTAACAGTTATACGGTGATCAGTGGTGAAAGGGTTAACTAGGGGGCAATCAAGGGGTTAAAACATTTATTCGGTAGTATATGGGGGTCCCTGTCGCTATAAAACGCTGACAGCGAACCTAAATATTTACGTTCCTAACTAGCGTCACCAGCGACACTAATACAGCGATCAGAAAAATGATCGCTTAGCGACACTGGTGACAGGGGGTGATCAAGGGGTTAAAACTTTATTAGGGGGGGTTAGGGGGGTATCCTAGACCTACAGGGGGCTAATACTAACTGTCCTACCACTGCTAACTGTCACAAACTGACACTATGCAGTAATCAGGAAAAAAACAAAACAAAACAAAAAAACCTGCTTGGTGTCAGTTTGTGACAGGGGGGGGGGGTGATTGGGGGGGATCGGGGGGCGATCGGGGGGGGATCGGGGGTGTTTAGTGTGCCTGGCATGTTCTACTGTGTTGTGTGAGTGTTGGTGCACTTACATGTCTTCTCTCCTCGGTGCTGGAACGGAAACTGGCCAGCCGAGGAGAGATGACATCACATCCTCTGCCTCTGTGTACTATACAGAGGCAGGGGATGTTTCTCATTGGCTGGGAGCGATCGCGAGGGGGGGGCCACGATCGGATGGTCTCCCCCTCGTCTCTCAACTCTCCCAGCCAAACGCCGACCGCCGATGGCACCGGGGGGGGGTCCGATCGGACCCCCCGCCCGCGGGAAGGCAATCACGTACCAGGTACGTGATTTTGCCTGCCCGTGCCGCTCTGCTCACGTATATATGCGTGAGGCGGTCGGCAAGTGGTTAATAGCCATACAAGACCCAAAGGGCCTGGTAATGGGCTGGGGGGGGGGGTACCCATGCCGTCTGTCTCACTGATTTTCATCCATATTGCCGGGACTCGACATTACATTACAGCCGCAAGCAGTTTTAAATGACTTTTATTCCGTTACAAATGTCATTTTGTTCAGGGACTGTTCTAAGCACGGGAAACACGCGCCACTTTACAGGCATACTATTGACACCCCCATGTATGATATTTAAAGGAATATTTCACTTTTATTTTTTCACTTTAAGCATCATTAAAATCACTGCTCACGAAAAAACGTCAGTTTTTAAAACTTTTTTTTTCCATTGATACATGTCCCCTGGGGCAGGATCCAGGTCCCCAAATCCATTTTAGGACAATAACTTGCATAATAGCCTTTAAAATTCACACTTTTGATTTCTCACGTTCGAGTCACATAGACTTTAATGGTGTTCGAATGTTCGCGCCAACTTTCGGTCTGTTCACATGTTCTGGATACGAACCGAACCGGGCGGTGTTCGGCCCATCCCTAATCACCTTTACCACTTTTTTAGCAAAGCAGTGGTCATCTTGGAGGTGTGTTTGGGGTCCTTATCATGTTGGAATACTGCCCTGCGGCCCAGTCTCCGAAGAGAGGGGATCATGCTCTGCTTCAGTAAGTCACAGTACATGTTGGCATTCATGGTTTCCTCAAGGAACTGTAGCTCCCTAGTGCCAGCATCACTCATGCAGCCCCAGACCATGACACTCCCACCACCACGCTTGACTGTAGGCAAGACACACTTGTCTTTGTACTCCTCACTTGGTTGCCGCCACACATGCTTGACACCATCTGAACCAAATAAGTTTATCTTGGTCTCATCAGACCACAGGACAGGAATCCAGTAATCCATGTCCTTAGTCTGCTTGTCTTCAGCAAACTGTTTGCAGGCTTTCCTGTGCATTATCTTTAGAAGAGGCTTCCTTCTGGGATGACAGCCATGCAGACCAATTTGATGCAATGTGTCGTGTATGGTCTACGGCTGACCCCCCCTTTCAACCTTTGCAGCAATACTGGCAGCATTCATACGTCTATTTCCCAAAGACAACCTCTGGATATGATGCTGAGCACGTGCACTCAACTTCTTTGGTCGACCATGGCGAGGCCTGTTCTGAGTGGAGCCTGTCCTTTTTCGGATCCTCAGAGAGTTCTTTGCCATGAGGTGCCATGTTGAACTTCCAGTGACCAGTATAAGAGCGTGAGAGTGATAACACCAAATTTAACACACCTGCTCCCCATTCACACCTGAGACCTTGTAACACTAATGAGTCACATGACAACAGGGAGGGAAAATGGCTTTAATGGGCCCAATTTGGACATTTTCACTTAGGGGTGTACACACTTTTGTTGCCAGCAATTTAGACATTAATGGCTGTGTGTTGAGTTATTTTGAGGGGACAGAAAATTTACACTGTTATACAAGCTGCTCTGCAGGGGAAAAAAAATCCATCACGTTCCTAAGTAAAAACAGCACACATAATACACACAAACACTGGTTAGGCACGCATTTAACACTTTGATCACCCTAGATGCTTAACCCCTTCCCTGCCAGTGTCATTAGTACAGTGACAGTGCATATTTTTAGCACTGATTACTTTATTAATGTCACTGGTTCCCACAAAGTGTCAAAAGTGTCAGTTTGTATCAGATTGTTTGCCGCAATATTGCAGTCCCGCTATAAGTCACTGATCATTGTCATTACTAGTATAAAAAGAAAAAAAAAAGAGCAATTCCAGTATATATCCCATAATTTTCATCTTAGCTTCATATTGTCCACTGAACCTTATTAACAACAAACTTAGGTCTCAATAACTTCTTTGCAGTGAATTAACCTGCATTATGTTCGGACAGAGTTTTGAAATGAATGCACTCTAACATGCTGAAAATCATGTGACCCTCAATTACACTAGAACTTCTGCGTTAAGCTTTTCTAAATGCAGGAGAAGTTCTCTGGGAAGTATAATGTTTATGCCTCCTGATCACTTTTTCCTGCATTTTTTTTTTTTGTTTGTGATTTTATTTAGACACTTTTACATGTGTTTAGAACTTCTAACTAAATACTAGATGCACAGAATTCTGTATTCACTAAATACAGCTCAACTGACCACACATAAACACAGGTAAACACAGTGTGACTGTCACCATTGAAAAATCATTACATGCATTTATATACCTTTAGAAATGTCCTCTAAACACATAAATACAGGCTTGAGTGCCAGCATAAATGTTGCCTTAGTGCACTGGGATACGATTCGTATGAATGGCACTGAAGCACAGTAAGGCCCTATGCATGCTGGGTGTTTGATCAGAGAATATCCTGATCCCCCTGTGATCCCGGAGGAAACGTGTATTATATTACTTCCGGGTTCACAAGCTGTTGTTTCTTGGCCACTGTAGCCAAGGATACATCTACTCAAGAAAGATTGGTGCTCGATTAACTGCAGTGGAGGGCACAGGAGAAATTGGGGGGTCTAATAGATCTCTGATGTCTTCATATAGGGAACCTGTCACCTGGCCAATGTTATCAAATATTGCAGCTTCTCTCAACTGAGTACATCAGCACAGCTGGAGCTCGATCAGGACAGTAAGGGCAGAGCAGTGGAATGTGGAGGCAGCTTTCTGAGTCCTGACCTGTTCCACCTCCCCCTACGGTACTCTTCAAAGAAAAACAAAGAAAGAGGTGCTCCTCTAAGTTAAAATGTTTTATTCAATGATTGATTCTATACCCAGGGGCTTATCCGAAGCAGAACGTTTTTTGCGACTATGTGAACGCAAAACGTTCTGGATCTACACTTTGGACACCCTTGCACTCAACAGACTCAACGAGGAACTTGAGGTCAACACCATCTTATAAACCCATTCTGATTGTCCCTTCATGAGTATACTGGTTAATTGTTCATCATTATTAATTTCTTAGAACCTTTATTATACAGTATATCGTTTATTATTTACCATCATTACAATTTTCATCTTCTTTTTACAATTTCTACTTATTGGTAGCTGTGTGTATATGTATGTGCGTTTATATAGACACATATACATCCAGTTTTTTTATATAAGCTATTTATACTTATTTACACTTTTATCATCATTAATCGATTTATTTTATATCATCTTGGTACAACTGTCCCTTAGTGCCTGTTGCATCTTTTAATTTTGTATTAATTAATTATTCATTTTTTGGTTGGCGTGCTAATGTGGGTTTACATGAGGGCATGTTTTCCTATTTTAGTTGCGCTATTGCCCATATGTAATTATTCATTTTAATTATCTTATGTCCCAGTTTTTATCATTCATACAGCATTATACATCCAGATTAAATCTGTGAACAGACATAGGTCAAAAACTCTTGGTATTTAGCATCTCCCAGCTCTCATAGTGCCATGCAGCACAGGTTTTATTACACAGCCAACTGTGTGCTATTTTAGTCAGCAGATGGCGCATTTAAATGTCGTTCAATCCATCCCCTATCATTACACTTGAGAAAGGAGCGTGCATGCGCCTTGCGGACTTTGCGCATGCTCTGAAACGCGTTGTGTTCCCCTCACCAGCTGACGTCACATGGAGGTTCCACGAGATTGTTCACTCCCCTCCTCTGCAGGATCGGCTGTGTCCATCCTGGCTCCCCGCCATATTGCAGCATGGATTAGAGACACTCCTGGGGACTTGCTTTTGCCTACAACCACATTACTTTTACACATATCGATCTGTGTAGAGCATCGTTGTTTACTGAAATGTAAGTGGCTACTATTTCTTTTTTCATATGGAATAAAACATTTTAACTTAGAGGCGCTCCTCTTTCTTTGTTTTTCTTTGATGATTCCGAGCCGGCTTCACTCCTGAGAAGAGCAGCCCTTTGTTGACAGCTCCATATCGTTTTGAATTAACCCTTTCTACCAACAAATCATTTATTATCTCTACTTATTGGACACTTCCAAAATTCATGGACTTCCTTTTGTGCTTGAACTTTTTCCATATATTTATTGTTCATTACACCTATTTCCTTCAGTTATTTATCTGATTTGTCTGATTTTGTGACACTACACCGGTTACTCTGAGAGACATTTTTTTTTTTTTACAGTACAGTACATGGCAGTGCGAGCACAAGTACAGTATTACAGTTTTTAAAAAGCTAAGGGCTGGTTCACACCAGAACGCGGAGAGGGAAACAGAAGTACCGTGCAATGAGGTTGCAGTGAGTTTTCCAAAAGTAATTCATGCACCACTTTTGGTGCAGTGCAGTGCAATTTTAGCTAATTCAAAATGAATGGGCTGAAATCGCACCACACAGAACTGCATAAGACTCACACAGGAGGGATTTGCAATGGCTATTGCTAAAAAATAAAAAATAAATCACTGTACTGCTAGGGTGATAGTATGTAAAAAACAATTGTACAAAGAAAAAAAAAAAAAAAAAAAAAAAAATATATATATATATATATATATATATATAAAATACATTTTTTAACTCGCTGTTACAAGTTAATGTACCTAATCAGGGTCACCGCCACACCAGTTACAGTGTCCCTGATCACCGCCACACTAGTTACGGTTTCCCTGATCACTGCCACACCAATTTTTCACTGTCAGGGCGGTAAGGATGTGGCACTCTCTTCCACAATTGGTGGTGTTGGCAGGCAGTATGGATAGTTTTAAAAGACTCTTGTATGTGCATCTTAGTGAAAACAATATACGGGTATATGGGAAATGATTTTTCTACACACACACACACCTACACAGGTTGAACTGGATGGACTGTTGTCTTTATTCAACCTTACCAACTATGTAACTATGTATGTAACAGTGTCCCTGATCATCGCCACACCAGTTACAGTGTCCCTGCCACAATAGTTACAGTGTCCCTGATCATCGCCACACTAGTTACAGTGTCCCTGATCACCACCATACCACTCATATTGTTCCTAATAACTACCACCCACTCACAGTGTTGCTAATCACCACCGCACTGCTCACAATGTTTATGGCCACCATCATTCCAGTCATAATGTCCCTGATTACCACAATACCAGTTTACAGCAGGGGTATCCTTTGACCTTCCTGGGCCACATTGGAAGAAAAGGAATTGTTTTGGGCCACACATAAAATACACTAATAACAAGGATAGTTGATGAAGAGAAAAAGTCAGGCAGATCACAACTTAACGATCACCAATATAGATAATGTGCCTATCTGAGCAATAAAACTTAATTTCTTTGTAATATTTTTTATTATAAAAGTAAAAGAAGGCAACATAAAACTAGTGTGATATTTGACACTGTTTTTGATAAATGAACACATCAATATCTGGTTCAATGGATGTAGTAGCAATTCAAAAATGAATTCTCAAGGTGCTCATCAGATATTTTGGATCTAATTTTGCTCTTCGCGTGCTTCATCCTTGGAAACAGTTGCTCACAAATATAGGTGCTGCCGAAAATTGATGACATGAATAAAGAGTGGGATATTTTTCTTTGGAAAAGAAAAAGATAAAAAAAGGATAAACTTATAAAAGTCCAGTAAAGAGACACTGTCAAATTTTTCTTCGGCTTCATGTGTTCGCTATGTGTAAATGCATTTTTACAAAAAATTCCCCCACGAGAATCAACATTTTTAAGTAAGCTTCCACTTTTATGTTGGGCCGCATTCATTGCCCTCTTGGGCCACATGAGTCCCACAGGCCGCAGGTGGACACCCTTGAGTTACAGTGTCCCTGATTACTACCATACCATTCATATTGTCCCTAATCATCAGCACACCAGTTAGTGTCCCCTAATCACCACCACACCAGTTACATTATCCCTAATCCCTGATTATTACCACATCAGTCATCTTGTCCCTAATCACCACCACAGCAGTTACAGTATCCCTAGTCACTGCCACAGTAGTCATATTGTATATATTGAACCTGCACTATATGAACATTTTTGCCTCCTGTGGTGAGCACTTTTTTTACACAGCTGCACCACATATCTGCTGGCCCTGGGAAGTGGCCTTGCGATACCAGCACCAGAGAGTTACTATCCTTAAAGGGGCCCGCTTCTAAGAACAAGATGCTGAGATCCGTCCTTCTTGGAAAAATATCAAAATGTCTATATGCCGCCTATAATTTAAGCAGGAACATTGTCTGGTGAGTGTGGTGTGGTGGTGGTGGTTTCCACTGTGGAGAAGTGCAAACGTGGACTAGAACCATCCGGATATATATGTTTAAAGGAGATACAACCTCAGTTTTTATAGGTTTTAAATTTACTGTCACGTACCTGATGGTAGAGCCTGATATGCAGAGGACGGCCTCTCTGACTTGGAGCCCCTGATAGAGTGCCTGTCAGGATCGCTGAATCTGGAGCTGGACTGGAACTCCTGGCCGGACTGTAGAGTTGTAGTAGAAGTCCAAGAACGACAGTAAGCAGGGAGCTGGAACAAGCTGGCATCAGAATCCCACAGGCAGAAGTGCAGATGCAGCAGCAGGAGGGATAGTGACACATCCAAGACTGAAGAGAAGGCAGGTACAAGCAGGCCGGGTCATACACAAGCAGGCACGTCAGGAACAGAGGTGGAGGCAGGAGCGGAGTCAGGATACAGGCCGGGTCGTCAACAGGCTGGCAGCGGAGTGGCAGGAGAAACAGGCAGGTGCGAAGTGGAGGACAAGCCGAGATCGGATTCAAGCAGGAAACAGGAATGTCAGAACAAGCCAAGTCACAACAGGAACAGAAGTCAGGCAAATAATGCAAGTCACACAGGGAATGCTGTAGAGCAGACAGCACTGAGTCCATGTACTGGCCCTGTTTAAATAGCCATTTTGGCGCCCTAAGCACTCGCTCACCGCACCGCGCCAAAGACGCGCGCAAAGGCACGCGCAAGCACACCCTCGGCAATCTCTCAACCGGAACTGAAGTTCTGTCACCACCATTTTGATTGCTGGCATGGGCTTCCTGACATTTACGTTTATTTTATTCTTTTCATGGACTGATCATGTGATATATAGATGAACTGAATTATTTATTTGTTTAGCTTTTGTATTGCACATACAAGGTGATATCAAAAGGTTTTGAGACTAGTTTTGCAACAGATGGCAAGGCTACACACACAGTCACAGGGAGCACCGACCTTCATAAGTCAGTGTGCCAAAAGACATCGCCCTGTGTACATCGGGAGCTGTGCAACTGGTGGGACTTTGCCCTCTTCTCGAATATGAAGATCCAGCTCAAAGTTTGCCGTTTTGACACCATTGTGGAGATCCAGCGCGAATCGCAGAAGGTGCTTGACACTTTTCGAAAAGAAGTCTTCCAGGAGACATTCCAGAAGTGTGCAAGGGGACTATTTTGAAGGTGATATTGTGTAAACATAGACAAATAAAGTACTTTCTTGTAAACAGATCTAGTCTCGAAAAATTTTGATACCACCTTGTATACAATTCGCACATTATTGTCCCATGTCATCTAAAGGGACAGTAACCATTTATTCACTTGGATTCTTCACATGATATATTTACGTTTTCTGACATCGTTTTTGTTAATTTTATGTATTGTTGTGTTTGAGCACAGTACTGCTTTTATTATAATGTCCCTACCACATCAGTTACAGTGTCCGCGATCACTGCAACACCAGTCCCAGTGTTCCTGATCACTGCCACACCAGTACCAGTGTTCCTGATCACCACCACACCAGTGCAGTGTAGGGTTGCCACCCGTACGGGATCGACCCCGACAGTATGGGTTTGGCAACTTGTGCCAGGGTTTCTGTCCCCTGGAAACCCGGGCACAACATATATCCAGCCCCTCTGTGTCCCCCGTCTTCTCTCCCGCCGGGAGCCTGCCGCCCCTCCCCCCCCTTCTTCCGACGTGATCTGCTTGAAGTGTCCTAGCAACCAATGACGCTTTTGCTGATACTCACATGTGGAGTTTTCCTAGCCCGGTCCACCTCAGCTCTGCCCCCTAATTTCAGCTCCCTCTCTGCATGCAGAACAAAGCAGCAGCCGCCCTCTGGTTCTTGGCTTTGCTAGAACAGCACAAAGTAGGCTGCCATGGTGTGTAGGTAGTGCGACCTACCTCTTCTAATGTGAGCCGTGCCGCCTCAGCTGCCATCCCGCTGTCCCGGGGACCGCTGGCCAAACACGGTATGTGTGAGAATTCAACACATGTCCTCCAGCGCTATTAGGCTTATTGAAATCTGTCTTGTTTTTGTAAACTTACTGAGAATAAAAAGGCAGAAGCTGGAGTTTAATAATATATCTTTTTCACACTGTAATACTTTCCAAGGTAAACCTGTTATTTTTGTATTCCTGTTAAGGACGTGTACAAGTGTTTGTAATACAGGTGTATGAAGAAACAATGAGGAAGCTAATGTGTAGAAAGATGCTGTAAATGTCTTCATTTTACACCACAACCCTTTCTGGGATAAAACAGTTTTTTTAGTGATTGAAAGGCAGGCGTTTATGCAAAACAATGACAATAATGTGCACTGCTCTCATTTGGAAGTAAAAATGTACTTCTGTTTTCATTATGCCTCTACTTATATTTTATCCTTTGGACGGAGATGGGAATGTATACACCTGTGAGGTTATTGGGGCAGTCTGTGTGCCCACTGGGAAGATTTTCTGTTATTTCCTGTCAGGACAGGAAGTGATGGGAAGTCTTTACAGTGGGGACACAGACGGCAATAAAACTATTTTTTCAGTGAAGCTAGGAAAGGTTAGAACCTATGTCAGGTTATTACTGTCTGTGATGTTCTTTTCCAGTAACAACCACTATCCTTATATTTTGTCATACTGTCACAGGCTGTCAGAGAGACAGCATGAAGCACATTTGTGAGTTTAGGCACTGATGTGGACGAGAAGGCCTGTTTCGCAGTCCCCGCTCTAATTCATCCCAAAGGTGTTCTATCAGGTTCAGGTCCATATCAGTGCCTGACCTCACAAATGTGCTTCTGGAAGAATGGTCAAACATTTCCATAGACACACTTCCAAACCTTGTGGACAGCTTTCTCAGAAGAGTTGAAGCTGTTATAGCTGCAGAGGGTGGGCCAACTCAATATTGAACCCTAAGGACCAAGACTGGGATGCCATTAAAGTTCATGAGCGTTTAAAGGCAGGCATCCCAATACTTTTGGTAATATAGTGTATATAGGTAATCCTGCACAGGAAGGCCACCCTGTATCAGTAAATCTGCTATAGGGCGGTCCAGAACTGGTTAAAAAAAGATCCAAAATTGTGGGTTGTCACCGGAACAGGAAATCTGCAATGGGGAACCCTACAGATTAAGACTGGGATGCCATTAAAGTGACTGTAAAGTCTTGTTTTTTTTGTTTTTCTTAAATAACAAACATGTTTGGGGTCTGGTACCATCTCAGTGATATTTTTGTAGTAAGTTCCCATAGTGTAGAGCAGTGGGTAGCCTTCTGTGTAGCTTTGCACGCTTTATTTCACTGGTGTGTCGTGAAGGACTGCCCTAAATCAGCTTCCTATTGCATGTAGTGGAGAGATTTAGTGAAGGTTAATTTCTGTTGGAGAATACTATAAAACATTGTGATTCCTTTTTGGGGTAGGGTAGGGGATGTTAGGAAGGTCCACACTGGGGCTTGGATGTTCTGGTGATCGTAGGAGATTTTTTAAGAGGCAATGTCGTATTTGCATGGATTGATATATGTCGCTTTGTGGGAAATTCAATTATTTTTTTAGAGCAGGAAAGGTTTTAAGACAGTTCCCATAGTTTAATCACTTTAGATCAGTGTTTCTCAACCTTTTTACCTTTGAGGAACTCCTGGCAAAAGTCTGAGATCTCGGTGGGAACCCCTGAAATAATGTTCATATCTACAGCTCATGGGACAGTGATGTGATTAGCGAGCCAAAAGAAACAAAGTAGGGAATGGCGTTGTTCTATGTGAAAAAAACTATGTGTGTCTAACATGAGATATCAAAACTTTTTTTAATTAATGTGAAAAAACTGTATGTCCAGCAAGGACAAATCCTTCCTGTCATAAATAAATAAATATTCATACAAAGTGACGTGTGCTGAAAAATGATTTGTGCTGAAAAATGATTTTAAATAAAAAGTAATTTTAAAATGAAAAGTGAAAATAACGTGAATCAGCATTAAATAAAAAATAAATAAATAATCATCAACTAGTGCTAGTAACGGCCATCAATCAGCACTAATAAAATACTCAATAAACATTTAAATGAAAAGTGACATATATAAAAAAATGGTAGGTTAATATAAAGTGACTACTACAGCTGCTGTTGGTGGTATCCAATTATGAACCTAATAAAATTACCACAATATGCCCATTATACAAAAAATGAAAAAATCAAAATTAGTGTCCATAAAAAGTAACATAGTGCTTCATCCGATTGATGACAGTTTTTTTAAAACCAAAAATGTGCTGGCAGTGGTGACTGTGCTCCCCTCTTGTGTTTTCACTCACCAGAGCACTTCACCCCTGCAGGGGTACAAGCGTGAAGTAAAGATGATGTAATCCTGGTCACGGAGCGCGGATATCCCCCTTGTTCACAACATCAGGGTAAAGGACCATCCATGGGTGAAACGGAAAGAGACTCTACAGCCTCCCCTCTGTGGGTTTCAGACCTGCCTGGCATCCGAGCAGCAATGCTGATTTTTAACCCTAAGTCTAAAATCCTCAACGCCTCATCAGAAAAAACAACATCACTTAAGTTAAAAATCCCTTCTCCTAATACTCTCTTCTTCTTTTTCTTCTTCCCTCCTCGTTTTCCTCTTGCCTGTAGCCTCTTTCCATACCTCTTGGGGTTTGATCTAATTCTCTGTCCTGGTTCCTGTTCCATCTGTTCCTTATTTGTGTTGTATGATCCTGTATATGTGGATACCCTTGAGTCCCAATATGCCTCTGATCTCTGTTCGAATTCATGGGTGGGCCTCCTCGTCTCTGGAAGTCTCTGGTGTTCTTTGGTTGGTCTCTCCAACCAGGCCTCCTGTACGGAACACGTGCTTTCCATCTTCCAGGTGGTCCACCTCTGTGAAAATCCCTTCCATCTCTGAAAGCCCCTCTATTCTGAGGGTTATCATAGGTGGTATATTGCGCCCTTTCTCTTAAAGGGGAAAACCTATTATAAGTGGGGATGTTGTATCTCGGAATGCCTGGAGACCTTCCATAAGTGGGCTCTCGAGGATATTCCTCCCTTCCCCTGCTCCAAGAACCTGTTTGGTAATTGGGTGTTCTTGGCATTCCGGTATGCCTTATGATCAGCGAGCTGTTGATATAACAATTATTCTTAGAAATAGCATTAACCACTTCAATACCAGTCACTTTCACCCCTTCCTGCCCAGGACATTTTTGAGCTTTCAGCGCTGTCGCACTTTGAATGACAATTGCGCGGTCATACAACACTGTACCCAAACTAAATTTTTATAATTTTCTTCCCACAAATAGAGCTTTCTTTTGGTGGTATTTGATCACCTCTGTGGTTTTTATTTTTTGCTAAACAAATTAAAAAAGACCAACATTTTTGAAAAAAAAAAAAGTTTTTCTTCGTTTCTGTTATAAAATTTGGTTTTCTCCTTCACTGACGGGCACTGATGAGTTGCCACTAATGAGGCGGCACCGATGGGCACTCATGAGTTGGCACTGATAAGGAGGCACTGATATGTAGATTTGATGGCACTGATATGCAGCACTGATGGGCACTGACAGGCGGCACTGATGGGCACTGATAGGCGGCACTGATGGACACTAACAGACAGCATTGATGGGCACTGACAGGCGGCACCAATGGGCACTGATGGGCACTGACAGGCAACATTAATGGGCACTGACCGGCGGCAATAATAGGCGGCACTGATAGGTGGCATTGATGGACACTGACACAATAGATGGCACTAATGGGCAGCACTGATTGGGCAGGTACTGACAGGTGGTAATGCTGGGCAATGATTGGCACTGTGATGGACACTGATTGCACTATGGTGTGCACTGATTTGCACTGCGGTGGGCACTGATTGGCACTTTATTGGGCACTAGCAGGGGGTTATGATGGGGCACTGACTGGGCACCGATTGGCAGCTTATAGGTACATTTGATGGGTGCTGTGCTGATAATCAGTGTGCTGATTATCAGCACAGTCCCCCTCTGACAGGGAGAGACACCGATCGGCTTTCCCTGTCAGCACGAACTGAGAAATGCCGTTTACCGGCACTTCCTGGTTCTCGTGATGATCAGCTGTGATTGGTCACAGCTGATCACATGGTAAGAAGCCTCTGTCAGAGGCTTCTTATCACGATCGGAGATGCAGCGTGTCAGACTGACACGCCGCACTCGCGATTGCTGCGCTGCACGCCCCCACTGGCGAGCGCCGGCATCTTATACTGCTGGACATCATATGACGCCCAGTCAGGATAACAGAACCATTTCCCGGCCGTCATTCTGTTATAGGGCAGGAAGTGGTTAAACAATAGAAAAAAAATTAAAACTCACCTCCTTAATGTTAAACTTGTGCTTGCTCTTTTGCACAGATGCTCAATTCTGGGTCAAACTGGAGATAAGCTGTATACAGGGGGTCAGCAGGGCAGAGCACAGGGGATCCAGGAGGGGACAGTATAGGGGAGGCAAGGGAGCCCAGTACACGGGGTCCAGGAGAGAACAGTACAGGGGGGCCAGGAGGGAACAGTATAGGGGAGCCAGAAGAGCACAGCACAGTATGGGGGGCCAGGAAAGCACAGTTCATGGGGGCAAGGAGGGAACAGCACAGTATAGGGGGCCAGATGAGAACAGTACAGAGGGACAGGAGGAAACAGTATGGGGGGCCAGGAGAGAACAGCATAGTACAGGGGGCCGGGAGAGCACAGCATAGGGGGGCCAAGAGGGAACAGTACAGGGGGCAGGAGGAAATCAAATGGGGGGCCAGGAGAGAACAGCATAGTACAGGGGGCCAAGAGAGCACAGCATAAGAGGGCCAGAAGGGAAAAGTACAAGAGGGCCAGGAGGGAACAGTACAGGGGGGCAAGAGGGAACAGTACAGGGAGGCCAGGAGGGAACAGTACAGGGAGGCCAGGAGGGAATAGTACAGTGCGGCCAGGAAGGAACAGAACAGCACAGTACAGGGGGACAGCACAGTACAGGGGGACCAGGAGGGAACAGCTAAGTACAGGGGGCGAGTAGGGAACAGCACAGGGGGGCCAGTAGGGAACAGCACAGCACAGAGGGTCCAGGAAGGAACAGCACAGCACATGGGGCTAGGAGGGAACAGCACAGGAGGGCCAGGAGAGAACAGCACAGTACAGGGTGCCAGGAGAGAACAGCACAGTACAGGGTGCCAGGAGAGAACAGCACAGTACAGGATGCCAGGAGAGAACAGCACAGTATAGGGGGCCAGGAGGGAACAGCACAGTACGGGGGCCAGGAGGGAACAGCACAATACAGGGGGTTTGGAGGGAACAACACAGTACAGGGGGCCAAGAGAGAACAGAAAAGTACAGGGGGCCAGGAGAGAACAGAACAGTACAGGGGGCCCGGAGGGAACAGCACAGGACAGGCGGGCCAGGAGGGAACAGTACAGGGGGCCAGGTGGAAACAGCCCAGTACAGGGGGCCAGGAGAGAACAGCACAGTACAGGAGGCCAGGAGAGAACGGCACAGTACAAGGAGCCAGGAGAGAACAGCACAGTACAGTAGGCCAGCAGGGAACAGCACAGTATGGGGGCCAGGAGGGAACAGCACAATACAGGGGGCCAGGAGGAAACAACACAGTACAGGGGGCCAAGAGAGAACAGAAAAGTACAGGGGGCCCGGAGGGAACAGGACAGGCGGGCCAGGAGGGAACAGTACAGGGGGCCAGGTGGAAACAGCCCAATACAGGGGGCCAGGAGAGAACAGCACAGTACAGGGGGCCAGGAGAGAACAGCACAGTATAGGGGCCAGGAGAGAACAGCACAGTACAAGGGGCCAGGAGGGAACAGCACAGCACAGGGGGGCAAAAAGGGAACAGTACAGGGGGGGCAGGAGGGAACAGCACATTGCAGAGGGGCAGGAGAGAACAGTGCAGTACAGGAGGGCAGGAGGAAACAGCACAGTACATGGAGCCAGGAGAGAACAACATAGTACAGGGGGCCAGGAGAGAATAGAACAGTACAGGGGGCCAGGAGGAAACAGCCCAGTACAGGGGGCCAGGAAAGAACGGCAGAATACAGGGGGCCAGGAGAGAATAGCACAGTACGGGGGGGGGGAGAACAGAACAGTACAGGGGGGCAGAAGAGAAAAGCACAGTACACAGGGGGCAGGGGAGAACATCACAGTACAGGGGGCAGCAGGAAACAGCACAGTACATGGGGCCAGGAGAGAACAGAACAGTACATGGGGCCAGCAGGGAACAGCACAGTACAGGGGGCAGGAGAGAACAACACAGTACAGGGGGCAGGAGAGAAAAACACAGTATAGGGGGCCAGGAGAGAACAGAACAGTACATGGGGCCAGGAGGGAACAGCACAGTACAGGGGGCCAGGAGAGAACAGAACAGTACATGGGACCAGGAGGGAACAGCACAGTACAGGGAGCCAGGAGAGAATAGAACAGTACAGGGGGCCTGGATAAAACAGCACAATATAGGGGGGCTTGAAGGAAACAGTATAGGGGGGCCAGGTGGGAACAGTATAGTTCAGGGGAGCCAGGAGGAAACGGCACAGTACATGGGGCCAGGAGAGAACAACACAGTACAGGGGGCCAGGAGAAAACAGCACAGTATAGGGGGCCAGGAGGAAACAATATAGGGGGCCCGGTGGGATAAGTCTAGTTAAAGTGGAGTTCCACCCACTTTTACAACTCTTCAGCATCCCTCACTAAACTGTGCACTGTAAACGAATTGGATATTTTTAACCACTTGACAACTGGGCACTTAAACCCCCCCTCCTGCCCAGACCAATTTTCAGCTTTTAGCGCTCCCACACTTTGAATGACAATTACTCAGTCATGTAATACTGTACCCAAATGATTTTTTTGTCCTTTTTTTCATACAAATAGAGCTTTCTTTTGGTGGTATTTGATCACCTCTGGGTTTTTTATTTTTTGCACTATAAATGAAAAAAGACTGAAAATTTTGAAAAAAAAACGCATTTTTCTTAGTTCCTGTGATAAAATTTTGCAAATTATTAATTTTTCTTCATAAATTTTGGCCACAATTTATACTGCTACATATTTTTGGTAAAAATAACCCAAATTAGTGGATATTATCTGGTCTTTGTGAAAGTTATAGAGTCTACAAGCTGTGGTGCAAATCATAAAAAATTGATCACACCTGATGTACTGGTTGCCTATCTCTTTTCTTGCGACCCGAACAAGCCAGGAAAGTACAAATACCCCCCAAATGACCCCTTTTTTGAAAGTAGACATTCCAAGGTATTTAGTAAGATGCATGGTGAGCTTTTTGATGTTGTCATTTTTTCCCACAATTCTTTGCAAAATGAAGGTTTTTTTTTTTTCCCCCCACAAAATTGTCATTGTAATAGGTTATTTCTCTCACATGGCATGTGTATACCACAAATAACACCCCAAAATACATTCTGCTACTCCTCCTGAGTATTACGATACCACATGTGTGGGACTTTTTCACAGTCTGGCCACATAGAGAGGCCCAACATACAGGGAGCACCATCAGGTGTTCTAGGAGCATAAATTGCACATCTAACTTGTTGACTACCTATTACACTTTTGAAGGCCCTAGAGCACCAGGACAATGACACGTGACACTGACGTGACACTGACGTGGCACTGATGACAGATGGCACTGATGACAGATGGCACTGATACGTGGCACTGATGACACTGATGTGGCACTGATGACAGATGGCACTAATACGTGGCACTAATGACAGATGGCACTAATACGTGGCACTGACAGATGGCACTAATACGTGGCACTGATGACATGTGACACTGAAGACAGATGGCACTAACATGTGGCACTGATGACAGATGACACTGAAGACAGATGGCACTAACATGTGGCACTGATGACAGATGGCACTGATGACAGATGGCACTAATACGTGGCACTGATGACACGTGGCACTGATGACAGATGGCACTAATACATGTCACTGATGACAGATGGCTCTAATACGTGGCACTGATGACACGTGACACTGATGACAGATGGCACTAATACATGTCACTGATGACAGATGGCACTAATACGTGGCACTGATGACAGATAGCACTAATACGTGGCACTGATGACAGATGGCACTGATACGTGGCACTGATGACACGTGACACTGATGACAGATGGCAGGTGACACTGACAAGTGGCACTGATGACAGAGGGCACGTGACACTTACTGGTGGCACTGACGACAGATGGTACGTGACACTGACAGGTGGCACTGATGACAGATGGCACTAATATGTGCCACTAATGACAGATGGCACGTATACATGGCACTGGGGACAGATGGCAGTGGGGACAGATGGCAGGGACATGACAGTGGGGACAGATGGCAGGGACATGACAGTGGGGACAGATGGCAGTGGGGACAGATGGCAGAGACATGACAGTGGGGACAGATGGCAGAGACATGACAGTGGGGACAGATGGCAGTGGGGACACTTTTTTCATTTTTTTTTTTTTTTACACTTACCGCTGCAGCGGTTCGCTCTCCCTCCTCACGCGATGTCTCTGTGTGAGGAGGGAGAGCCGGTGATGAGAGATGATCTCATATGTTTATATATGAGATCAACTCTCATTGGCACCACCGATCGCGCTGAAAACGGCCGCTATGATTGGCCATTTTCAGTGATTTGTGACTGGCTGTGTCAGCACAGAACTTCCCCGATGAGCGCCCGCGGGAGCACGCATTGCGGAAGTAAACAGGAGGTCGTCCAGGGACGGCATCCCGGCAATTAGCGTCCGTGCTGTAGCCGTCTTTCGGCTATAGTGGGGGCGTGAAGAGGTTAAATTTTTTTTCTCAGCACCTACTGTATATCTGCTGTATTCATTTTTCACTTCCTCCTCCCTGGCGGTGGCCCATCGCATCATTTCCTGTTTGCAATGCCTTCTGGGAAGGGGCGGCAACTACCTCTGACACTGCCGTTGCTATGGAAACCTGACCTAAAACCTATTACACTGCTTGTGCTGCACTGAGCATGTGCGAGATCTGCAAGGATGAGATCCAGGAAGAAATACAGTCTGGCTTCAAATGCCCACACTTAAGATGGCCACGGCCTGCTGTAAGTTTATAAAATAACAAACTACTGCTATAAACTAACAAAACAGACCTTAGTTTACAGACTAACTTTACTAGAATACATTAAGCTTATGTATTATAGGGGTATTTTTATTTAAAAAGTATAATTTTGGCCGGAACACCACTTTAAGGTTGGCCAGGTGGGAACAGTATAGTTCAGGGGGGCCAGGAGGAAACATAATAGGGGAGCCAAGAGGAAACTGGTGGGCACAATACTGGCGTTTTCCTTATGCAGAGTAGCTCAGGGAAGCTGCTGGAATGCTGCTGGAATGCCCAATTCCCACCTGCTCTGCTCTCTCGTCTCTCCTGAGTGATGTCACACATTCACATGCAGGCACCTAGGATGGAGTGGAGGGGCGGCTGTGATCAGTGCAGGACAGTGATATCAGTGGTCTGTGCTCTGCAGCCTGTCAGCAATGCGGGGATGCGATCCACCATTCATCTGCTTGTGCGGAATCCCGGTTGAGAAACACTGCCCTAGATGTTTAACCCCTTCCCAGCCAGTGTCATTAGTACAGTGACAGTGCATATTTTAGCACTGATCCTTGTGTTCCCGCAAAGTGTCAAAAGTGTCAGTTAGTGTCCGAATGACCACCACAATATCGCAGTCCCGCTATAAGTCACTGATCGCCGCCATTACTAGTATAAAAAAAAATATCTATAAATATATCCCATAGTTTGTAGACGATATAACGTTTGCGTAAACCAGTCAATATACGCTTATTGGGGTTTTTTTTTTTTATTAAAAACATGTAGCAGAATACATATTGGCCTAAATTTATAAAGAAATTTGATTTTTTATATGTTTTATTGGATATATTTTATAGCAGAAAGTTTGAAAATATTGCTGTGTTTTTTCTTTTTCAAAAGTGTCGGTCTTTTTTTGTTTATAGCACAAAAAATAAAAACCGCAGAGGTGATCAAATACCACCAAACGAAAGCTCTATTTGTGGGAATAAAAGTACATAATTTTTTTTTTTTTTTGGGTACAGCATTGCATGACTGCGCAATTGTCAGTTATAGTAACACAGTGCCATATTGCAAAAAATGACCTGGTCATGACGGGGGGGGGTTAATCTTCCAGAGGTCAAGTGGTTTATTTAAAGTATAACTAAAGGCAAAACTTTTTTTTTTTTTTAGATTTGGATAGAGTGGAGAGGGATTAGAACACCTGTCAGTTTGTATTGTTGCCTGTGCTCCCCTTGGGAAGATTCACCCCAGCTATCTGCCCCGTTTACCATTATTATTAATAGTGAAAATAAAAGAAACTCCCAAATTTTGGGTCGTCCCTAGAAAAATAATAGAGGGGAAATCTTCCAATGGGGACACTAGTTCTGGTGGTCCCCAAAGAATTCCCTTGAAGTGTAAGTACACCTTTACAGAAAAATCTGTAAGGTGAACTTACACAGGACCCACCCCGCTGACCTGCAGCGTGGCGATCTCCTATTCTAAGCCCTGCTATCGCCGCCTCACCGGGCTTAGAAACCCCCTCAGCATTATCTCTACTTCCTCCCCGCTGACAGAACGGGTTAAGCGGAATCTGATTGGTCGGTGCTACCCATGTCACGGCGCCGACCAATTAGAATGCTCTGAAATGTACCTCCTGACGGGGGGACGTTTTGGAGATTAAACCAAGGGGGTTTGTAAGCCCTTGACCGGTGAGGCAGCGATAGCAGGGCTCAGAACAGGAGACTGCCGCGCTGCAGGTCAGCGGGACAGGGTGGGGGTCCTGTGTAATGCCCGGTACACACGATCAGAAAATTGTACAAAAAATACAGATTTTGGAGCTATCGTACAATAATCTGATCATAGTACAAAGCTTTTCGAGAGCCAATCAGGACAGTTCATTCAATACTATTTGATCGGATGTGCACGAAAAAAAAAATTTGTACGATGCCAGATCGTACCATTTTCGTTTAATCAGTACAGCTGTCATTCGAAAGTGCAATACAAATGCATTACAACACATGACATCACTTCCGAATTTTTATTCAGTCGTACGCAAATTTTCGTGACTTTAGTAAACTCATCAGATTCGATCTGATATTAGCATGCCAAAAAAAAAAAAAAAAAAGCGACGATCATTCGACCGATAATCTCATCGTGTGTACAGGTGAACTTACTCTTTAATTTGCAGGGTTTCCTCTCACTTCCTGTTTTGGCTATAGGTCAGGAAGTGAGGGAATATCTCAGCAATGGGTCACGGATGGCGAAAAACAAATCTGACGGGTTACAACCCTCCCTTTTTACTCTATTCAAAACGAAGAAAAAAAGTTTTGCCTATAGATCTACTTTAGCTCCAAATGGTGAGAAGAACTAACGGAGAGTAACTAGAACATAGTTACTTAGTTATATAGTAGGTGAGGTCGAAAAAAAGACACAAGTCCATCAAGTCCAACCTATGTGTGTGATTATACGTCAGTATTACCTACATAGAAAGCAATAAAAACCTGAGAGGTGTTCTAATTCCTCTTTTCTTTATCCAAAACGAATACAAAGTTTTGCCTTCAGTTATACTTTGAGCTAACAAACCCTGAGGTACGAGAGTGAGCTCTCACAATGATAGACTCTCATTCTCTCTCCTCTATGTACAGAGCAATGAGCCTCCATACAGCCCTGTGTCCTCCTGAGCTGTGTGCAGCTAGCAATAAAGTTGCACAGTTTGAATGTCTCCGTGCCTTGCCGCGGGGGTCGCTGGGAGTTGTAGTGTCGCGGCTCCAGTCCTGCTCCTCCTCTCATGGCCGGCTCTGTGGGGCCGCACGGAGCAGAGGATTGGGTCTTTGTGAGGGGCTGGAGAAGGCCGGGCACGGAGTGGCACGAGCAGCCGCGGAGACCGTCATGAGGTGAGGGGACGGGCAGCAGCTCCTCGGGAAGTTTGTGTGAGGTTGTCGGCTAGGCCGGGGGAGGAGAAGCCGCAGGGAGGGTGCTGGGAGAGGCCCGCTTGGAAGGCTTTGTGGTGAGGAGAAGGCCTGCGGGGCTGGGGGGGAGAGTACTGAGGGGCTCGGGGAGAGTACTGAGGGGGGATTGGATGGGGTAGCCCTATTCTGGGAAGACTATTGTGGAGAATGGTGTCTTTGTTTTCATGTAAACAAACCTCCCCCACCACCACCACCACCACCATCATCCTTGTATAGTGGAGATGGAGGGAGCTGTGTACTGACTGCTCCTCACTTCTCTAATATACAGGCCTTATGGCTTCTATTGCTTTATTACCAGCCTTGGTGTGTACACAGAGCCTGACTTCCACACATCACACTTGTTGCTGATGTTTCCTGGGTGTTCTGGAGCTTCTATCACAGCACAGTGCTTAAAGTCATTATAAACCTTTGTTTTTGTTTTGAAACCAAAATATTGCACGTTATACTTCCTTGCTCTGTGTAAGGGTTTTGCACAGAGCAGGCCCGATCCGCCTCTTCTAGGATCCCCCGCCGGAGCTCCAGGCCCCTCCCCTTCAGTGAGTGTACTTTCCCTGGGGGCACTGGTGCGTGTTGGCTCCTGAGCCACCCAGTCTGCGTCTATTGACACAGACCAGGTGACTCAGCCCCGCCCCCTTGTCACAGTATTTGATGGACAGCAGTGGGAACCAATGCTATCAATCTCCCCAATGAGCAGGGAGATAGTGACATGAGCCGTTGCTCTCGTGTACATCGCTGGATCGGACTCGGGTAAGAATAAGGGGGGCTGGTGGGCTCCTGCAGTACGGGAGGTTTTTTTTGTTTACCTTTTTTATGCATAGAATGCAATCACAACCTCCAGGCTTTAGAACCACTTTAAAGGAGCAGTTGAGCCTGAGCTCATTTGGCTGGGCTTCTCCTTTGGGTCACAGGAGTGCAATTCGTTTTGCACTCCTGTGACCTGTTTTCAGAGGACAGCGGGCGGAAATTTGCTGACGTCACAGGTAAGGATGAGCTCAGGCATGTTCACAAACAGCACGTACAGAGCCTGCCAGGAAGTCGGCACTGCGGAGCGCTAATCACAAGCGGTGAGACATTGTCCCGATGCGCGGCTGCAGAGATGTCTCGCTGCTTGTAAATAGCGCTGTGCAGTGCCGACTTCCTGGCAGGCTCTATACGTGCTGTTTGCACGTATAGTCACAGGATTTTAGTCACAGGAATTAGTCCAGGAACCGCGTTATCACGACAGTAAAGTCGGGATCTGCCGGGTGCCATGACTGATACTCATCTCAGCGAGCCGCTGAGAGTCTGAGATGACTGTTCCCTACCCCTCCACAGCTCAGCGCTTTAGTAAGCGCAGAGGGGGGCAATGCAGAGAGGTGTAATTGACAGTCAACAGCTCTCTGCTCAGGGAGCTGTGAGAACTGAGCCATCGGTGGTGTTTGATCGGTTCTCAGTGCAGAGGTGGCAGGGGGCAGATGCGGCATCGACCTAGGTAAGTGTAATTATGGAGAAAGAAAACAAAACATACTTCTCTTTTAAAGTGGAAGTCCACTCAAATCCTAACTATACCTAAACCTGCTCCCACCCCCATTCACTATCCTGTGAAAAGAAAAATCTATGCTCACATACGGTGCCTTTTAAAAAGCATTCATACCCCTTGAAGTTTTTCAGATATTTTGTCATGTTACAATCAAAAACGTAATTGTTTTTTTTATTTGAGAGACCAACACAAAGTGGCACATAGTTGTGAATTGGAAGGAAAACGATAAATGGTTTTCACTTTTATTTGTAAAAAAAAAAAAAAAAAAAGTGAGAAGTGTGGTGTGCATTTGTATTCAGCCCCCTGAGTCAATACTTTGTAGAACCACCTTTCACTGCAATTACAGCTGCAAGTCTTTTTGGGGATGTCTCTACCAGCTTTTCACATCTAGAGAGACGTTTGCCCATTCTTCTTTGTAAAATAGCTCAAGCTCTGTCAGATTGGATGGAGAGCATCTGGACTTTGGGATATTCTAACAGATGAATATGCTTTGATCTAAACCATTCCCTTGTAGCTCTGGCTGTATGTTTAGGGTTGTTGTCCTGCTGGAAGGTGAACCTCTGCCCCAGTCTCAGATCTTTTGTAGACCTTAAGATTGCCCTCTGTTTGGCTCCATCCATCTTCCCATCAACTCTGACCAGCTTCTCTGTCCCTGCTGAAGAAAAGCATCCCCACAACATGATGCTCTCACCACCACCATGTTTCACAATGGGGATGGTGTGTTCAGGGTTATGTGCAGTGTTAGTTTTCTGCCACATATAACTTTTTGGCCTAAAAGAAAAAGGCAAAATTTTGGTCTCATCTGACCAGAGCACCTTCTTCCACATGTTTGCTGTGTCCCCCCACATGGCTTCTCACAAACTGAAAACGGGACTTCTTATGGCTTTCAACAATGGCTTTCTTCTTGCCACTCTTCCATAAAGGCCAGATTTGTGCAGTGCATGACTAATAGTTATCCTGTGGACAGATTCTCCCACCTGAGCTGTCGATCTCTGCAGCTCCTCCAGAGTTACCATGGGCCTCTTGGCTGCTTCTCTGATTAATTCTCTCCTTGCCCGGCCTGTCAGTTTAGTTTGGCCATGTCTTGGTAAGTTTGCAGTTGTGCCATACTCTTTCCATTTTCAGCTGATGGATTGAACAGTGCTCTCCGTGAGATTTTCAAAGCTTGGGTTTTTTTTTTTTATTTTTTTTTTATAACCTAACCTTGCTTTAAACTTCTCCACAACTTTTATTCCTTGACCTTCATGATGCTGTTTGTTCACTAAGGTTCTCTAACAAACCTCTGAGGGCTTCATAGAATACAGAAACAGAGGGGGAATGAGTGCTGACAGGTGCTACTGTTGAACAGGTATGGAGGCAATAAGGTATATCCAGGGGGTAACAAACAGTTAAAAACAACCTAAGAACAATATATGGCGAGCGGCAGCCAGCTTCTCAGAGTAGAAGGGACTTTGTGATATAGGAAAGACAAAACAGAAAAAAAGGCAGCACCGCTCTAAGGGTGTTAGGTTAGTAAAACAAGGCTTTAATAATGTTTAAAATGTGCACTCACATTTGAGTAATAAAAACAGGCATGGTTTAGTTCTCCTGAGGATCGTAGAGTCTCATCTGGTTCCAGCTGGGCTGTGGTGGGGTCAGACCCCGGCCGCTTCCGGTGGCGTCCGTAGCTCCGAGGTGTGTCCGATTCCCTCAGCCAGCGTGTCAGATGAGTGCACGTTTTAACATTATTAAAGCCCTGTTTTACTAACTTACTACCCTTAGAGCGGCGCTGCCTTTTTTCTGTTTTGTCCTTTCATAGAATAGCTGTATATATTACACACAGGTGGACTCTATTTACTAATTAGGTGACTTCTGTAGGCAATTGGTTCCACTAGATTTTAGTTAGGGATATCAGAGTAAAGGGGGTCTGAATTAGAGGTCGACCGATATATCGGCCGATTTTTGGCATTTTTTTAATTAATCGGCATCGGCCAATTGTGCTGAAAAAGGCAGATTTAAAACTTCAGCCCGACTTGCAAATGACTTCTGTAATAGAAGTCAATGCAAGTTGCCTGAAGTCTTCCCATGGAGCAACTTGTCTCTCCTATCTGGCAACCTGCCAGGTCCTGAGAAAAGAAGCAAAGAGATACAATGTTTATACTTCTCAATGGACTGAACTCTGTGTAGGCGTTTTCAGTTTAACCATTTAAAGACTAAATCTTTTCTGACACTTGTTGCTTACAAGTAAAAATCCTGTATTTTCTGCTAGAAAATCACTTAGAACCCCCAAACATGATATATATATTTTTAGCAGAGACCCTAGAGAATAAAATGGCTGTTGTTGTAATATTTTATGTCACACGGTATTTGCGCAGCGGTCTTTCAAACGCAATTTTTTTTGGAAAAAATACTTTAATGAATTAAAAAAAACTAAAAAGTAAAGTTAGCCCATTTTTTTTCGTCCAAAAGTTTTTATCACCAGTTTTTGTGTATTTAACAACTTGCTTACTGGGCACTTCAACCCCCCTCCTGCCCAGACCAATTTTGAGCTTTCAGCGCTGTCACACTTTGAATGACAATTGCACGGTCATACAACACTGTACCCAAATGAAATTTTTATCATTTTTTTCCCACAAATAGAGCTTTCTTTTGGTGGTATTTGATCACATCTGGGATTTTTATTTTTTGCTAAACAAACAAAAAAAGATGGAAATTTTTGAAAAAAAAAAAAAATCATGTTTAATAGTTTGTTATAAAATTTTGCAAACAGGTAATTTTTCTCCTTCATTGATATGCGCTGATGAGGTGGCACTGGTGGGCACTGATAGGCTGCACTGATGGGCACGGATAGGCACAGATAAGGCGGCACTGATGGGCACAGTTAAGGCGGCACTGATAGGCACAGTTAAGGCGGCACTGATGGGGACAGATAAGGCGGCACTGATGGGGACAGATAAGGCGGCACTGATGGCCACGGATGGGTGGCACGGATGGGTGGCACAGATGGGTGGCACAGATGGGTGGCACGGATGGGTGGCATGGATGGGTGGCACAAATGGGTGGCACGGATGGGTGGCACGGATAGGTACCACTGATGGGGGGGCACTGATGGGTGGCACTGATGGGCACTTATGGGCACTGGTAGGTGACACTGATGGGCACTGATAGGTTGCACTGATGTGGGTGTTGATGGGTGGCACTGATGTGGGTGCTGATGGGTGGTACTGATGGGTGGCACTGTGGGCACTGATGGGTGGCACTGTGGGCACTGATGGGTGGCACTGTGGGCACTGATGGGTGGCACTGTGGGCACTGATGGGTAGCACTGTGGGCACTGATGGGTGGCGCTGATTGTTGGCACTGTGGGCACTGATGGGTGACGCTGGTGGGCACTGGTAGGCAGCACTGCTGCCTATTGCCTTGTGTCAGAAGATCGCCGTGATCGGGACTGATGTCCCGATCACGGCCGCCAGTGATCGGGTTTTTTTTTTCCTCCTCGCGCTGTCAGCGCGAGGAGGAAAAATAGCCGATTACCGGCTCTGTTTACATCACATGATCAGCTGTCATTGGCTGACAGCTGATCATGTGGTAAGGGGTCGGGACCAACCCCTTACTCTGATCTGTGATCAGGCGAGTCTCATAGACTCGCTGATCACCGAGCGCGCCGCGCGCGCCCTGCAGGGGGCGCGCAGGCCGCTCATGCACGGGACGACGTCAATAGACGTCGTCCCGGCAATTTAGATCCGCGCTGTTGACGTCATTTTACAACGGCCCGGATCTGAAGCAGTTAATAATTATAGTTTTTTTTTTTAATATAAATTATACATACAAGTGAACTGATTGGAGGTTTGTTTTGTTTTTAATAAATGTTTAAATGTAAGACATTTTCTTTATCACGTATTACTTAAGGCTGCTTGCACACTGGAGCGAGCAGGCGTTGTCGGTAAAACGCTGCTAGTTTTAGCGGCACTATTCGGCTGCTAGAGAGGCACTTATAACCCAGCCAGCGGCCGATGAAGGGGTTAAATGCGCCCGTGTAGCGCCGCTGCTGAAGCGCTTTGCAGGCGCTTTGGCAGCGGTCCCTATTCATTTCAATTGGCAGGAGTGGTGGAGGAGCTGTATACACCGCTCCAAAGATGGACTTTTTTTAAAGAGGAGCTCCACCTTTAAAAAAATTATTAAAAGCCAGAAGCTACAATTACTGCAGCTGCTGACTTTTAATAAATTGACACTTGCCTGTCCAGGGTGCCCGCGATGTCGGCAGCAGATGACGAGCAATCGCTCGGTTCTTGGCTACCCCCCGCCATCCTCGGTCAGGGAATCGGGAATTGAAGCGAGTGTTTCCCAGAACACAACGGGGGGGCGCAGGCATCTGCAGCTAGCTATTCCCGGAATTGGGTGCAAATACCTGTATTATACAGGTATCTGCACCCCCCTCTCCCCTGAAAGGTGCCAATTGTGGCACCGGAGGGGGAGAGAAATCCGATGAGCAGAAGTTCCACTTTAGGGTGGAGCTGCGCTTTAACATCCTGCCAGCGCATCGCCTCAGTGTGAAAGCACTCAGGCTTTCACATTGAGACTGCAGGGGAGCCGTTTTGCAGGCACTTTACAGGTGCTATTTTTAGCCCAAAAGCGCCTGAAAACGCCCCATTGTGAAAGGGGTCTGTTAGATTTTATGAAATGAAGGGGAAAAAAAAAATCGGCCTAACATATCACCCCAAGAAAGTCGGCATCATATATCGGCCGCCGCGATTTCTAAATATCGGCATCTGCCAGAGAAAAACCCATATCTGTCGACCTCTAGGCTGAATACAAATGCACGCCACGCTTTTCAGATATTTATTTGTAAAACATTTTGAAAACCATTTATCATTTTCCTTACTCTTCACAATTATGTTCCACTTTGTGTTGGTCTATCACATAAAATCCCAATAAAATACATTTATATTTTTTGGTTGTACCGTGACAAAATGTGGAAAATACTCTTTCAAGGCACTGTATGTTGGGGGCTCTCTTGTCCAGTCACATGATCTCTCCAGCAGCGTCTTCAGTGAAGAGTAGAGTTTCCTGACAACGGCTGCAGAGCCTGGGTGGTGACGTCACCCATAGGCTTACTATGGGCATGCATTGTCAGCTAGAGTGAAGAAATGTCATCATCACACCAAGGATTCCTCAAAAGGGGTCTGAAGCTTTATTTTCGTGGTCACATAGTAAACATACGGCAACGTTTTGGAGCCACGCAGGGCCCCTTCGTCAAGCAAGTCAGTGAATTTATCTCCGTTGCCAGCTGTCCTCCCTCTACACTGAAGCCAGGGCAGGTAACCAATCGTGACTGGAGTGGGTTCAGCATAGGTAAGTATAGGCAGCTTTCCTTATACAGGGTAGTTAGAATGGGGGTGGGAGCAGGTATAGCGCCAGATTATATATATATATATATATATATATATATATATATATATATATATATATATATATATATATAGTAAAGCTGGGTACACAGGGGCCCAAAATGGTCGGTTTGGCAAGAATCCGCTGACTTTAAGACCCTGTGTACAGCTGTCTGTTCTACGGAAACCTTATGACTGGCTTCTGTTGAACAGGCATGCTGGAAAACCAACATCTGATCAGCACTGGCGAAGGGGCAGGGTTCCCCCTATCAAAACACAAAGGCACATCAGGGGAGATCACCACACTAAGTGCAAATTTCTTTCCTGCAACCACGGGTTACAGGAAAGGAAATTTGCACGATTTCCCCATCAACACAAAGTGCTGACGGGAATCAGCGATTATGAGCTATAGCAGCTGCTAATGATCGCAGCAGAATCTGGCAGGCTGCTTGTACCCAAGTTGATCGACTGATCAATTTTGTATATTTAGCCTGCTCATTAAAGCGGAGTTCCACTCAAATTTTTAACTTAATCTTACCCCCTTCAGTTAATTGCATAGATGTTCAAATGCCGCCCGAAAATTTTTTTTATCACTGTAATTACCTTTATATTGTACTTTATTGTGGCACTTCTTGTCTCTCCTCTCATGGGAGTAGGTGTGTTTATTGCCTTTCCCCGCCGCCGCACTGTCTCCTGGGAGCTTAGTGTCAGGCTTCCCAAGATTCAGTGCGTGAACAAGCTGTGAATGAACAGCATTCACCGCATCCAGAAAATCAATGCTTGTGGGCTTCACATGCCCACAAGCAAGATGGAAACAGCCAGCATCACATTTTTAAAGTTATTCTTCAGTACGAAAACAGACAGAGGCGGAAATATTACACCTAAACTGTGAGTATTATTTTGGGATTAGCAAAGTGTCTCAATGACCTTAAAAAAAAAAAAAAAAAATTGGTCGCCGGACTCCAACTTTAAAGGTTCAAATCTTGGCTGATACCTGCTGAACCGGCCTAGATTCGAACTGTGTATGGCTGGCCTAACGTTGCTTGTGTTAGAACAGCAATCTTTGCTTTTTTTTTTGGGCTAACTTTACAGTTTTTTTTTTTTTTTTTTCCCATAAAATTGCATTTAAAAGGCTGCTGCTCAAATACGGTGTGACATAAAATATTACAACAACCGCCACTTTTCCTAACGTCCCGCAAGTGCACCGTCCCAGTGTGAAAAGTCACACTGAAATTAATGTAAGGCGGTGGTTTACAATCACTATTTCTAGCGCCTAAACGCCTGAAAACCGCCCCGGTGTGAAAGAGGTCTTAAGGTAAAATATGTTTTTCCACTTGCTTTTTTACTTGCTTGATCCTCCCTTCCTCCCTCAACACTTATTCTGGGTTCACACTGAATGCAGGTTTGAAATTGTGCGAGTTCAGCTGAACTCGCACAATTTCAAACCGGCATTTCAGTCTGACTTTGGGGGTGATTTGGGAGACCTCTGTGTGGGTTCCTGCACAGATGTCTATTGAAAATCGCCACCGAAGTTGCCAAAAGTAGTGTAATGCCCTGTACACACGGTCGGACTTTGTTCGGACATTCCGACAACAAAATCCTAGGATTTTTTCCAACGGATGTTGGCTCAAACTTGTCTTGCATACACACGGTCACACAAAGTTGTCGGAAAATCCGATCGTTCTAAACGCGGTGACGTAAAACACGTACGTCGGGACTATAAACGGGGCAGTGGCCAATAGCTTTCATCTCTTTATTTATTCTGAGCATGCGTGGCACTTTGTCCGTCGGATTTGTGTACACACGATCGGAATTTCCGACAACGGATTTTGTTGTCGGAAAATTTTATATCCTGCTCTCAAACTTTGTGTGTCGGAAAATCCGATGGAAAATGTGTGATGGAGCCTACACACGGTCGGAATTTCCCACAACAAGGTCCTATCACACATTTTCCGTCGGAAAATCCGACCGTTTGTACGGGGCATAAGAACTACTTTTGGGAATCGGTGCAGTGCTGCAAAGTGGATGCCGCACCGATTCGGATGATGCTGTTGCCGATTTTGGCTTGCAATTTGTCATGGCAAATCGCCGCAATGTGAACGAGGGCTCAGAGTCCTATCTTGATCCAGCGCTGTGCTCGGCTGCATCTCTTCTCTCATCTCTTCCTCTTCTCACAGAACCCCAGGGGCTCCTGATGCTGTAAATCATACTGCTGTGAGTAGGCGGTGGGGGGAGGGAGAAGGGTAGGTTGGCATTTGCAGTAATGCCTGGAATTCTGCTTTTAAAGCTACTCGGACACTTAAAAAAAAAAAAGAAAAAAAAAAAGCTATACAAAGAAGACCCTTAATACCTCTTCACAGCTTGTACTGCTGAAATCTGTTGTCCTGATTAAAAGCTGCTACCCGAATAATTTTAAGAAGTGATCATTTCTGGATTCTTGGTTCCCTGCTGTTTGCAGTGGTCTTCTGCCTGTCCTGTGCCAGTACTGGACACTGGTGTCCTGTCTACACCCCTGGCCAGCTTATTGGACAATGAAGGAGCAGCAATTGAATGACCTGGACATCCCTCTGCTCACTCTGCTGTTTCCTCCCATAACTATGTTCTTTGTCAACATATTTGTTAGAGACCCTGTCACCAGACCATTCTTTCCAACAAAAATGTTTCCACGACATGTATGTGCATTTAATGTCTTTGATGCAGGCTGTTATCCATAAAAGCCTAATTTTTGTGTAGACATCCAAAAGGCCTAGGACTGTTGCTTGGTGCTGCCATCTTTGATGTGATGTCAGCCGGCCCTGGAGACTCAAAGGTGTCGCTAAAGTGACATTTTTTAGTAGTCTCCTTTGCTCTTCCCCAGGGTAGCTATATTAGAGGTTATGTATTGAGGAGAGGGGCAAAGGAGGTCAGAGGTTGTGAGATCAGCCCGCCTCTTACTCAGCCAGTCAGAGGAAGCTTTGTATTTATTGCTAGAATACATTGCTTTCTCTGAATGGCTGAGCACCGATCGGTTACTCTAGCGTTTTCCAGGTATTGGACTGGAAGTCTCTGCTTCAATCCGAAACACAGTGCTGTATGTAGCCTCAGCTACATACCGTTTATACCACACATTCAGCAGTCTCACATGTTAGTAAGGGACATAGTTCATTTGGGCCAAGCTGGCCCAAACTATGTAAAGTATATCAAAAGGTGGAGTTCAGCTTTAAGGTAAAATATGTTTTGCCTTTTAACAACTTCCCAACCAAGGCCATTGTCAAATGGCGTCCTTGGTTGGAAGTGGAATACAGGTGTTATGGCTGCAGCAATATGCCAAAGCTAGGTCTTGTTTTTTTCAGCTGCTGATTGGGTACACCTGTCCGTTTTTCAGGTGGACCAGATCAAGCCACCCTTTGTCCTTTATGGGGAGGCTTATGTCCGCTGAAACCCACCTGGCATCCGATCCGACAAAATTTGCTGCAAACAGATGTATGGCGGTACGTTAGAGCTGCACGATTTTGGCTAAAATGAGAATCATGATTTTTTTGCTTAGAATAAAGATCACGATTCTTGTGGTGTAACATCTTCTTTCACATTATACAAAAGAAATTGGGCTAACTTTACTGTGTATTTAACTGTAAAGTGTATTTAAAAAAAAAAAAAGAAAAAAGAAATTGCATTTGAAAGACCGCTGCGCAAATACGGGTCTCTGCTTAAAAAAAAAAAAAAAAAAAATCATGTTTGGGTGTTCAAGTAATTTTCTAACAGAAAATAAAGATTTTTACTTGTAAGCAGCAAATGTCAGAAAAGGTTTGATCTTTTAAATTTAAACTTAAAGTGGGGTTCCACCCATACAACAAAAATACCTGGAAAAATTCTAAAAAAAAAAACAAAAAAACATTTGGATATTTTTTTTTTTTTCACTTACCTCTAAATGCCTGTTGCTAGGTGGTCCCTCGTAGTCTGCCTGTTCCTTTGCCTGGGCTGGTGACATCACTTCCCCCCCAGGCACAGGAAGGGCTCCACTCTGCACCCTCCCTCCTGTCAATCATCTGGGACCCATTACAGGTCCCAGGTGATTGAGTGGCCAATCACGGCGCGCGGCGCAGCTCGCGCATGCGCAGTGGGTGCCAGGCTGTGAAGCCACAGCCCGGCGCCCACAGTTGAAATGCCGACGAGCGGAGGGGGGGGACGAGCGGGGCTTCGATCCCCTGCATCGCTGGACCCAGGGACAGGTGAGTGCCCAATTAAAAGTCAGCAGCTGCAGTATTTGTAGCTGCTGACTTTTAATTTTTTTTTTTTTTTTTTGACGGCCCCCCTGGGTGAAACTCCTCTTTAAATTCAGCCTGGGTTCACACTATAATGCGCTGCGGACCGCACAGGAGCGCTGTGCGTCCCTGTTCACCGTTTCAGGGACGAATCAGGGCCAATTCTATGCCTGAATTCGTCCCTGAAACGCAGCCAAAGACGCACAGACGCGTTTTTGTGCAGTGCGCACCGCAGCCGCCCCGGAGATATGTGAACCGGCTCCATAGGGAGCCAGTCACATTCTCCTGCTCTGCGAATTAGAGGTGCGGAAACGCACCTCTAATTCGCATAGGTGTGAACCCGGGCTTAAACTTTCTTCCTTTACACAGATCCTTTGATGAAAGAACAAAAAGATACTTTGTTTCTACTTATTCCATGTGTTGTGATAAAACTTGGCAGGCTGCCTGGATTTTTTTTTTTTTTTTACTTTTTTCAGCTTTGAGAACTCTGCACTTGTTAGAAAGAATGGTGGCATGCTGTTTTGAAGATTGAGAAGGGAAAAAGATTGCAATTTTGATTGTTGACGCTTAATCGTGCAGCTCTACTGTACACTCACCATCCCTCCAGCGGGTCGGAATGGATGACAACGGACATGCAGTCTGTTTCCATCCGACCGCCCCACAGAGGAGAGTGGGCTGTGTCCTTGTCCGCTCTGCATAGCGGAGCGGACAGTGCCTGTCATCCGCCTGCTCAGCGGCGATTGGAGGAGGGTTCCCTCACTGAGCAGGCAGACTCCGTTTGGAGGGATCCGCCCTGTGTGAAAGGGGCCTTGCATTGTAGAGCGGAGATGTAGGGTCGCCCAGCCCGAATCTCTCCATAAAGAGGACCTATCACTGTTAATTTCTATCACAAGGGATGTTTACATTCCTTGTGATAGGAAGAAAAGTGATCCAAAAATGTTTTTAAATGGACAGTGTAAAAATAAAAAGATGTAGTGAAATAAATGATAAAACCAAATTTTTTTTTAAAGCGCTCGCATGTAATGGTGAACGCATACGTAGGTCACGCCTATATGTGTAAGCGATGTTCAAAACACCCATGTGAGGTGTCTCCCTGAATGCTAGAGCAATCATTTTAGCACTAGACCTCCTCTGTAACTCTAAACTGATAATCTGAAGACTGAACGGGTCTTGGATCCCCGCCAATGCCCGGCACTGTGTTTGGTATGAATCTTTAGGGGGAACTTCACGCCAAATTTTAAATAAAAAAACCGGCATGGGTTCCCCCTCCAAGAGCATACCAGGCCCTTAGGTCTGGTATGGACCTTGAGGGGAACCCCCTACGCTCGTTTGTCCCCACCCCTATTCCTGACCGGCCGGGCTGCGTGCTCGGATAAGGGTCTGGTATAGATTTGGGGGGACCCCCACGCCGTTTTTTTCGGCGTAGGGGGTTCCCCTCAAGGTCCATACCAGACCTAAGGGCCTGGTATGCTCTTGGAGGGGGAACCCATGCCGTTTTTTTTATTTAAAATTTGGCGCGGAGTTCCCCCTCAAGATCATCTGAGCACAAGTTGCGTGCCGAAGTCGGATCATGCGAGAAGGCGATCCGACTTTGATCCGACTTCAATGATAGTCAATAGGCTGAAGTAGGATCAAAGTCGGACCAAAGTAGTACAGGGAGCATTTCTAAAGTTGGAACGACTTGTGTCGGACCGGTTAGGACGGCTCCCATAGGGAAACATTAAATTTCACACGTCATGCGACATGAGCTCCCAATGTCGGAGCGTTTGTCGGACCAGTGTGAACCCAGCCTTAATGGTCCATGTGTTTCTGGACTCCTGACAGACCCTTGCATCTTTCATCCAGTGCTGCACTGACTTTTTTCTGGATTGAGTCATGGGGAAAGCAAAAGAATTGTCAAAGGATCTTCGGGAAAAGATAGTTGAACTGTATAAAACATGAAAGGGATATATAAAAAGATATCCAAGGAATTGAGAAATTTTTTTTTTTTTTATCCCCCCTTTAAAAAGGCTGTTTGATCCTGTCTTCACTGATCCTCCCCTTCTTCCACTGTCCCCAAACCATCTCCTGATAGAACAGAGGTTAGGGGACAAGCTGCACATGCTCACTTTGGTGTGTATTGCTAGAGTTTGTTTTTTTTTTTTTTTTTTTTTTTTCTTCTTTGGCCCTGTGCTGGTCACATCCACTGTCTAGACAGAGGGTCAGGAGTCATGCAGACACTTATAGAAGTCACAAGACTGCTCTAACTGCTGATGAGAAAAGGTATTTAGCAGTTTATATTTGCTTAGGCTCCATTCACACCTAGGCGATTTGAATTGCGAGTGGAATCAAATTGCAGACACGTTTGCAAGGCCATTACTTTTCTAATGGCACCCCAATGCGATGCAATTTATTTTTTTTTTTGCCACGTGATAAATGGCAACACACAGGGTATGCTGCTCAAAAAGGAGCAGGAACTTCTTTTGGGCGACAGTGTCGCACTTTGCGATGTTGCTGCAAGTGCATTGCGATTTATCTTTGCAAAATCGTGTTGGGGTGCCCTTAAGAAGTCACCTAGGTGTGAATGGAGCCTAAAGCTTTTGCATTTCCATGTTCTATGTACTGTAGGAGCGCCACCAAAGCGCCGCTGCAGTGATGCCTTGCGGGCGGTTTTGACCCTTTTTCAGCCGCTAGCCATGTTAAAAGCGTCCCGCTAGCAGCCGAATAGCGCTGCGAAAACGATGGTAAAGCGCTGCTAAAAATAGCAGCGCTTTACCACTGCGGCCCACTCGCCCTAGTGTGAAAGTAGCCTAAAGCTTACAGCATTGCCTTTCATTATTTGCACTGAGATCTGTCCCCTCACCACACCTACAGTGCATCCGGAGAGTATTCTCAGCGCTTCACTTTTTTTTCCATATTTTGTTATGTTACGACATTATTCCAAAATGATTCCTTGATGTTTCTACAGCTTGATTGGTATCCACCTGTGGTAAAATCAGTTGATTAGACATGATTTGGAAAGACACACCTGTGGCCTCCATTTTTACATAGTTACATAGTTAGTAAGGTTGAATAAAGACACCAGTCCATCCAGTTCAACCTGAGTGAGTGTCTACAACCCTGACCCTTGTTCCTAACCCTGTACATTGCACACTCACATCAGTCCCTACCCTCAATCAAAGGTCCCCATTCATATACTAGGGCCAATTTTGGACAGAAGCCAATTAACCTACCAGCATGTCTTTGGAGTGTGGGAGGAAACCGGAGTACCCGGAGGAAACCCACGCAGGCACAGGGAGAACATGCAAACTCCAGGCAGGTAGTGTCGTGGTTGGGATTTGAACCAGCGACCCTTTTTACTGCTAGGTGAGAGTGCTAACCACTGCACCACTGTGCCGCCCATTTTTCTGCAAATGGAAGACGTTTGGCACCACCAGGACTCTTCCTGGAGCGGGCCGCCCAGCCAAACTGAGCGATCGGGGGAGAAAGGCTTTAGGCCAGGAAGGAGACCAAGAACCCGATGGTCACTCTGACAGAGCTACAACATTTATCTGTCGAGAGAGGAGAACCTTCCAGAAGAGCAACCATCTCTGCAGCACTCCACCAATCAGACCTGTATGGTAGAGTGGCCAGACAGAAGCCACTCCTCAGTAAAAGGCACAAAGCAGCCTGCCTGGAGTTCTGGTCGGATGAAGCAAAGATTATACTCTTTGGCCCTGAATGGCAAGTGTCATGTCTGGAGGAAATCAGGCACCGCTCGTCACCTGGCCAATACCATGCCTACAGTGAAGCATGGTGGTGGCAGAATCATGTTGTGAGCGTGTTTTTTCGGCAGCATAAACTAGGAGACTAGTCAGGATCGAGGGAAAGATGAATGCAGCAAAGTAATGGCTGTGCACCGATGTTCCCCATCCAACCTGATGGAGCTTGAGAAGTCCTGCAAAGAATAGGAGAAACTGCCCAAAATAGGTGTGCCAAGCTTGAAGCATCATACTTAAAACAAAAAAAAAACAAAAAAAGTGAGGCTGTAATTGGTGACAAAGGTGTTTCAGCAAAGTATTGAACAAAGGCTGTGAATACTTATGTACATGTGAAAATATATATATATATATATATATATATATATATATATATATATATATATATATATATATAATTTTTTTTTTCTTTAATAAATTTGCAAAGATTTCAAACAAACTTTTTACATTTGTAGCGCACTACTCCCTTGGGAGCTGCTGGGTGTGTTCATACCTTTCTGTTAACTGATTCCGTTCTTCTACCCCTGCACAAATTACATCAGCAGACAGTTTACTAACTTTGTACAAAGAACTTTATTCGCTTGATGGCAGTATGTTACAGGATTTCTTAGGGAAATATGAGCTGCCTCTTAGTTTCTGGTTCCATAGTGTATTCAAAGTCCTTCCCCATAATGAACTGACCAGGGCCCCTTTGAAAGACACTGTGGTATGTGGATGCTTGGAGCCACAGGCCTCACCTGCCTATCTTGACTCCTGCAGTCCTCCCACGTCAGTTCAGGAAAGTTCTGGATGAATGAGTACTGCTGGGTTGCACTCCCTTGCTCTCTCCCATCGACAGTCCATGATTGCCACAGAAAGCCAATCCCAGTCTACTCCGTCCTTTTGGCAGCTACTTCCCGCTCCGCATCGTCAGGTGCATCCCAGCTTGAGATGCCCGGTCCATTTCTCCCGGAGTTACCTGAGGGCTTGATCTTGAACCATCCGGCACTGAGGTCTCTGAACCCTCAGGCCTTCAGGTTTTGTTCCTGCTATCCAGCGCTGGAGGCTTTTGCACCTCCAGGCCTTCAAGCCTGCTCCTTGCTGGTTACATTTCTGCTGCTTCTCTGGATCCAACTCCTCCTATCTCCTCCAGAAGCATGTGACCCCCAGTTTATATGCGAGTCCTGCCCCTGCCAATACAAGTTAATGATTGGTCCAGGGCTCTCCATACAAACTGTCTGCACCCCCTCCCCAGCCCACCTTCCTTCCATAACATTCCAATAGAAGATAAGGGAGTATCTTTCAGGGTTGAATGCAGGTGGCCACAACCTCCTCTATTCTATCACTCTTCCCATCCCAACCAAATTAACCGACCAGGCCTAAACCAACAGGGTAAAGCACTGGCAGTTCTCTTACAACAACAAAACACTTACCTATTAGCACCCACTAAAGGTGGTGGGAGCTACACATTTGTCATTCCGGGGTATCGTTTGTAGAATTTTGAGGAAGATAATTTAATTTAATCAATTTTGGAATAAGGCTGTAACATAACAAAATGTGGAAAAAGTGAAGCGCTGTGAATACTTTCCAGATGCACTGTATGTAATTTGCTGTGTTGTGATGTTAACATCTGTGACAGACCTAATCAAGATGGGGGCTTCTGGAGAGGACTAGGAGCAAGCTTCTTACCCACTGACTATGGCCCAGGGAGAGAGCAGATCGTTCTCTAATGATGGACCACCACTTAATGGACACTGAGAATGTGGTGGATTACTTTAGATGGAACAGTAATATTTTTCCACAATATCTCCCAGGAAATATATAAAGACCTATTCTTGGTTTGTTTGATTCTGAACTATACATGTTAATTGAAAGAGCTGGTCACATTGCCCTCTGGAACTGTATAGGAGCCAGACAGTCTGCTACTGAGGTCTCCTGCTATTGTCTGAAGGTGTTCTGTGTTTATACTTATGTTTATTGTACCTTCTGAGCTTGAAGCTGGCAAGTCTTACCTGCATTGAGACATCTGATTCATCCAGGAGGCTAATGAACATAATGTTTATAGTACATCAGTTGTTGTAATTGTGTTTCTGGTTACAGTTTTGTATTGTTGGGGTAATATGATCAGGAGGGGGGATGTCCTCCTGTGGGATACAAAAGTATGTGTCTGAGTTCCAAATAAAGTGTTCCAGTTTTGTAACTGAGTAAGGGCTCTTTCACACGGGGGATCCGTATGTCCGTTTTTCATCCTTCCGTTTTCGGATGAAAAACGGACATACATGTATCCCTATGGAGCGTCGGATGTCAGCGGTGACATGTCCGCTGACATCCGACGCCGCTCCGATCCGAAAAGTGTAACGGAGGAAAAACCTACTTTTCCATCCGTTTTCGGATCGGATCGGGTGACGACGGACACTACGGTCCGTCATCATCCGATCCCCCATAGGGGAGAGCGGCGCTCTGACAGGTCCGTAGCTGCACAGCGTGCAGCGATGGACCTGTCATCTTTCTGCTCAGCGGGGATCGGCGGAGCGATCCCCGCTGAGCCAGCGGGTGTTCACGGGGCGGATCATGGGGCGGATCATCACTGATCCGCCCCGTGTGAAAGAGCCCTTAGTATGTGTCTTTTGAAAAAGCATTTAGGGGAATTTAAGTGCGTCAAGCACTTAGGCATCTATTTAATTAGCAGAATATTTTTAACTGCATTTACATGCAACAGCCATTATTTCTGCCAAAACACGGCTGCTGATCGCGCTGGCAATGGGTTTACTTTCTGCTGCTAAACGCTGATGTGTGCATGGCCACATAGGCAAATGGTAGCCTCCCTGGCGGTATGATTATGTCAGATTTTTGCGTCTCAAAGTGGTACAAATATTGCAGCTTTTGCCAGGAGAAAGGTGTTTAGAAGAGTTGGACAAAGTCCAGGCTTTAGTGATGCAACGATAAGGCTGGGTTCACACTGGTGCGACACGACAGCCATCCTACTTTGGATCCGACTTTGCCCTGCGACATGAAGCCGGCATGTGTCCGACTTTCAATGAACGGGGATCCGACTTGGATCCCCGCCAATGCCGGCACTGTGTTTGGTATGAATCTTTAGGGGGGAACTCCGCGCCAAATTTTAAATAAAAAACCGGCATGGGTTCCCCCTCCAGAGGCATACCAGGCCCTTGGGTCTGGTATGGACCTTGAGGGGAACCCCCTACGCCGAAAAAACGGCGTGGGGGGTCGCCCCCAATCCATACCAGACCCTTATCCGAGCACGCAGCCCGGCCGGACAGGAATGGGGGTGGGGACGAGCGAGCGCCCCCCCCCTCCTGAACCGTACCAGGCCGCATGCCCTCAACATGGGGGGTGGTGCCTTGGGGGAGGGGGCGCGCTGCGGCCCCCCCACCCCAAAGCACCTTGTCCCCATGTTGATGAGGACAAGGGCCTCTTCCCGACAACCCTGGCCGTTGGTTGTCGGGGTCTGCGGGCGGGGGGCTTATCGGAATCCGGGAGCCCCCTTTAATAAGGGAGCCCCCAGATCCCGGCCCCCCACCCTATGTGAATGAGTATGGGGTACAGCGTACCCCTACCCATTCACCTAGGAAAAAAGTGTCAATTTAAAAAAAAAACACTACACAGATTTTTAAAGCATTTTATTAGACAGCTCCGGGGGTCTTCTTCCGACTTCGGGGGTCTCTCCGGTTCTTCTCCACGCTCTCCGAATCTTCTGCCGGGCTCCTCCGCTCTCTTCTGCTCTTTTGCCGCTCTTTTGCTAAAGCGGAGGAGCCTGGTCTTCAATCTTCTGCCTTCTGCCTTCTGCCCTCTTCTCCTGATGTTGACACGACGCTCTCTGGGGCTAGAATGCTCTCTGTGCGCTCTGTCGGCATAAGGGGGCGTGGTCATCGGGTGATGACCACGCCCCCTAAAACGTCACAGTCCCAGCATGCCCAGGGACTGTGACGGCATAAGGGGGCGGGGTCACCGCCTATATAAGTCAGAGCAGAGCGCACAGAGAGCATTCTAGCCCCAGAGAGCGTTGTGTCAACATCAGGAGAAGAGGGCAGAAGGCAGAAGGCAGAAGATTGAAGACCAGGCTCCTCCGCTTTAGCAAAAGAGCGGCAAAAGAGCAGAAGAGAGCGGAGGAGCCCGGCAGAAGATCCGGAGAGCGTGGAGAAGAACCGGAGAGACCCCCGAAGTCGGAAGAAGACCCCCGGAGCTGTCTAATAAAATGCTTTAAAAATCTGTGTAGTGTTTTTTTTTAAATTGACACTTTTTTCCTAGGTGAATGGGTAGGGGTACGCTGTACCCCATACTCATTCACATAGGGTGGGGGGCCGGGATCTGGGGGCTCCCTTATTAAAGGGGGCTCCCGGATTCCGATAAGCCCCCCGCCCGCAGACCCCGACAACCAACGGCCAGGGTTGTCGGGAAGAGGCCCTTGTCCTCATCAACATGGGGACAAGGTGCTTTGGGGTGGGGGGGCCGCAGCGCGCCCCCCTCCCCCAAGGCAACAACCCCCCATGTTGAGGGCATGCGGCCTGGTACGGTTCAGGAGGGGGGGGGGCGCTCGCTCGTCCCCACCCCCATTCCTGTCCGGCCGGGCTGCGTGCTCGGATAAGGGTCTGGTATGGATTGGGGGGACCCCCCACGCCGCTTTTTCGGCGTAGGGGGTTCCCCTCAAGTTCCATACCAGACCCAAGGGCCTGGTATGCTCTTGGAGGGGGAACCCATGCCGGATTTTTATCTAAAATTTGGCGCGGAGTTCCCCCTCAAGATGATCTGAGCACAAGTCGCGTGCCGAAGTCGGATCATGCGAGACGGCAATCCGACTTTGATCCGACTTCAATGATAGTCAATAGGATGAAGTAGGATCAAAGTCGGACCAAAGTAGTACAGGGAGCATTTCTAAAGTCGGAACGACTTGTGTCGGACCAGTTAGGACGGCTCCCATAGGGAAACATTAAATTTCACACGTCATGCGACATGAGCTCCCAATGTCGGAGCGTTTGTCGGACCAGTGTGAACCCAGCCTAAGCCCGCCAACAATTCTGCCTGAGCAAAAGAAAAATGTTACAGGGAGACTAGTCCCAAAAACAAAGGACAATTTTGTGGCAAAGCTGAAATAACCCTCTTCCAGGCATTAACCACTTAAGCCCCGTACCATTTGGCAGGCCAAACACCAGAGCACTTTTTGCGATTCGGCACTGCGTCGCTTTAACTGACAGTTGCGTGGTTATGCGACGTGGCTCCCAAACAAAATTTATTATTTTTTGCGCTATAAACAAAAAAAAGCGACAATTTTGAAAGAAAAAAAACTGCATTATTTTTTACTATAATAAATAAACCCAAAAATATATAAAAAAACATTTTTTTTCCTCACTTTAGGCCGATACGTATTCTTCTACATATTTTTGGTAAAAAAAAATCTCAATAAGCGTTTTATTGTTTGGTTTGCGCAAAAGTTATAGCGTCTACAAAATAGGGAATAGTTTTTTATGGTTTTTTTTTTTTTTTTTATTGTGACTGCGACATTATGGCGGACACGTCAGACAATGTTGGCTCGGTTTTGGGACCATTCACATTTATACAGCGATCAGTGCAATTAAAAATGCATTGATTACTGTTTAAATGTGACTGGCAGTGAAGGGGTTAACCACTAGGTGGCGCTGTAGGGGTTAAGTGTGTCCTAGGGAGTGATTCTAACTGGGGGGGGGCTGTGTGTGACACTACACTGATCACCGCTCCTGATTACAGGGAGCAGTGATCAGTGAGAGTGTCATTAGGCAGAACGGGGGAGATGCTTGTTTACATTGGCATCTCCCCATTCTTCCTCACCATGAGACTGAAGGTCCACTTTAAGAAAAAAACCCTGCAGGTAAGCAACCTGACCAGGAACACAGGCACACCTTGACCTAATCACCTGACGGGGGGGGGGGGGGGGGGGGGGCACCACAACCACAAACATGATCAAGTGTACTCCTGGATGGTCAAGAATACAAAACAACTTAGGATGAGGGGGAGAGAGAGGCTTTTTAATCTTTTTAGTTTTTAGCTCTGCATTCAGCATGGAAACACAATTATCTCTCAATGCTACATATGCACTTACACAGCATCAGCTATTCTCAGCTGTATAAGAGCTGGGGGTGGGGGAGGAGAAGCAGCAGTATACTGAGCTTCCCAGTGAAAGGTTGTACAAGGGAGGTGTCATAACAAGTCTGATCATTGGAGGAACTGAGTTCCTAGCATAACTAGGGAACTGACCACAGTTTTTAACAGGAAAGCAGAGGGACTGGTAGGAACACCAGGGATTTCACACAAAGGAAGCAGTTTCTCCATAAAGAGGACCTGTCTCACACTATTCCTGTTACAAGGGATGTTTACATTCCTTGTAATAGGGGAAAAAAAAAGTAATCAAAAAAATAATTAAAGAGTGTAAAGATGAAAGTAAAACAAACAATAAAAAAATTCAATTTAAAGCGCACCACAAACGTAAGTTGCGCCCAAATGTGTAAACGGCATTCAAATCACACATGTGGGGTATCGCTGCATGCGTTAGAACAACAATTGTAGCCCAAGACCTCCTCTCTAACTCTAAACTGGTAACTTGTAAAAAAATTTAAAGTGTTGTCTATGTGAAGTCTATCCACAAGGTTTAGGAGTGTGTCTATGACCTTTCTTCCAGAAGCGCATTTGTGAGGTCAGGCACTGATGTCGGACGAGGCCTGGCTCTGAGTCTCTGCTCTAATTTCATCCTAATGTTCTATTGGGTTGAGGCTCTATGCATGCCAATCAAGTTCTTCCACCCCAAACCCGCTCATCCATGTCTTCAAGGGGTTGAACATAAATATTGAGTACAAATTTTAGGAACTGCAATCATTTTTATGCACAGTCCCCCCCCCTTTTTCAGGGGCTCAAATATAATTGGACAAATAAAAATAATCATAAATAAAATGTTCATTTTAAATATTTTGTTGAGAATACTTTACTGGCAATGACTGCCTGAAGTCTGGAACCCATGGACATGAACAAAGACTGGGTTTCCTCCTTTCTGATGCTTTGCCAGGCTCTAACTGCAGTGGTCTTCAGTTGATCTTTGTGGGTCTTTCTGCCTATTTTGTTTTACCTTCAGCAAGTGAACTGCGTGATCAATTGGGTTGAGATCAGGTGATTGACTCGGCCAGTGCAGAATATTACACTTTACCTTCAAACGCTCCTGGGTTGCTTTTGCAGTGTGTTTTTGGATCATTGTCAATCTGTATTGTGAAGCGCCGTCCAATCAGCTTTTGCTGCATTTGGCTGAATCTGGACTGACAGTATATCTCTAAACGCTGCAGAATTCATCCAGCTGCTTCTGTTTTCTGTCACAACATCAATAAACACCAATGACCCAGTGCCACTGGAAGCCATGCATGCCCATGCATCACACTGCCTCCACCATGTTTTACAAATTACATTTAGATCATGAGCTATTCCAAGCCTTCTCCACACTTTTTTTTTTTTAATTCATGTCATTCTAGTACAAATTAATCTTAATTTCATCCGTCCAAACAATGCTTTTCCAGAACTGGTCCTTCTTCCCTTCCCTTTTTTTTAATTTTTTTTTTTTTTACAAAGTCTAATCTGGCTTTTCTATTCTTCAGGCTTATAAACCCTTATTATTCAGGCCTTGTGGTGAACCCTCTGTCTTTGCTCTTGTGCAGTCTTCTCTTAATTGTACACTTTGAAAATGATACACTCGCCTCCTGGAGAGTGTCCTTCACTTGTCTGGATGATGTGAATGGGTTTTTCTTTTACCATAGAGGATCCTGTGATCATCAACCACTATGGTCTTCCATGGATGCCCAGTCCTTTTTGTTGCTGAGCTCACAAGTGCGTCCTTCTTCTTTTCTCCAGAATGTACCAAACTGAAACTGATTTGGCCACTCCTAATGTTGCTGCTATCGCTCTGGATTCATTTTTGAAGCCTTGCAATGGCCTGTTTCACTTGCATGGACAGCTCCTTTTGAACACATAATGTAGGTTCACAGCAATAGATTCCAGATGCAAATACCACACTTAGGCTCGATTCACACCTATGCATGTTGCTTTTGAGCGTTTTTGGAGTTTTTTTGTCATGCTTGCCACGTTTTTGAGCAGCGTTTTTGTAGCGTTTTTACAGCGTTTTTGCGGCGTTTCGCGTTTTTTAAAATTTTTTTTTACAGTTTAAAAAAAAAAAAAAAAAACGGCAAAAACGCATCAAAAACGCTGTAAAAACGGTGCACATGCGTTTTTGATGCTGGTCCATTGAATTGTATTACATGCAAAACGCTGCATTTTGCATGAAAAAAAGTCCCTGACCCTTTCCAAAAATGCAGAGGTACAAAAAGACATTGATGTGAACTTGTTCCATAGAAACCCATGTTAAAAAATTCCCCTGCATTTCTGCAAAATGCATCAAAAAACGCGCTAGTGTGAATGGAGCCTTAGAATCAACTCCAGACCTTTTACCTGCTTAATTGATGAAGAAAAAACGAAGGAGTAGCCCACACCTGTCCATGAACGGCTTTTGATTCAATTGTCCAATTACTTTTGGTCCCTTGAAAAAGGGGATAGCTATTCTTAAGAGCTGTTTTTCTAAACCCTTCCTCCCGATTTGGATGTACATACCCTCAAATTAAACCTGAGAGTATGCACTTTCAGCCCATATCCATTTTATGACTATATCTTGAATAATGTTTTTGTAAATACCTAAAAAATCTAAAATTGTGCCTGTGCCCAAATATATATATGGACCTAATTGTTTGTGTATATGTGGATAGATTTCACTTGTTTGGGTGGATCACTTCCACACATCGTTATGGGACCTATGGAGTAGAAGCAACGGAAGCTCAGAAACTGATTTGTTTAAACTCCTGGGCTTAGTGCTGATTCCTGACTGTCAGACAGCCAGCAATTCCAGCACTAGTGGTAGAGGGGCCCACAGGAGCCACAGTATCAGGGCACCTATTTAAAATAGCACTTTGATAAGTAGCTAGTGTCCCCCAGGGCCCCATTTTAAAATTTACACCCAGGATTCAAGTGGTTTAGACTTCATACCTGTGATTTGTTGCACCATTCTGAATGGCACTCGGACAAACATATACAATATAAACAAATGTACCTGGACCAGTACACCATTATGTACAGGTGAGAATTCCCTGAAGTGCAGTTATGTTTTTTTGTGTTGAGGCTTGTTTAGAGTCAATGAGCTGCATTAATGCAATGTGCAACAACACTCAAAAAATGGGAGCCCTTCTCTTCCCAGTGATGGGCCACGAATCTGGAGACAGGAGAGGAAGAGGAGAGCCAGTCGGATCACACAGAGCAGGGATTTTTCGCTGTGATGTCGGCTGCTGGATCGGCTCCTATGATAGACGGCACACTAGTACAATGCCAGGAAATTGAAGTAGTATGACGTCTATCATAGGAGCTGGTCCAGGAGGCAGGACTTTGATTGCGGCCACCCGGCAATTCAAATCCAAGCTGTGCCAGAGCGGGAGATTCCTGCTCTGTGTGATCCGGCCGGCTCTCATCCCTGTGCATTGGTGGGCACTGGTGAGGCTGTACTGATGGGTACTGATAAAGTTGTTTATATTTTTGTAAAGAAATAAAAATGGATACTCCTTCCTTTTTTAACCCCTTCCCGCCCGGCCCATAGCAGATGACGGCCGGGCGGTGGTTCAGTTATCCTGACTGGGCGTCATATGACGTCCAGCAGGATAACATGCCGCCGCGCGCATTGCGGCGATCGGTGTGTCAGTCTGACACACCGCTACACTGATCTTGGTAAAGAGCCTCCGGCGGAGGCTCTTTACCACGTGAGCAGCCGTGTCCAATCATGGCTAATCACGATGTCAATAGGAAGAGCCGTTGATCGGCTTTTCCTCACTCGCATCTGACAGACGCGAGTAGAGGAGAGCCGATCGGCGGCTCTCCTGACAGGGGGGGTCTGCGCTGATTGTTTATCAGCGCAGCCCCCCCTCAGATCACCACACTGGACCACCAGGGATCGCCACTAGGACCACCAGGGGAGGGGGCAACATGTGGATGGCCAGGTATGTACCCCATGGCCATCCACATGTGCCAATCAGTGCCCACAAATGGACACTAATTGGCACATTATATAGCACTGATGCCCAGCAATGCCACCCTTAGGGGCATCAGTGCCATCAATCAGTGTCATCAGTGTCCATCGGTGCCCATCAGTGCCACCCATAAGTACCCATTAATGCCACCTACAAATGCCCATCAGTGCTGCCTATGAGTGCCCGTCAGTGCAGCCATATCAGTTTCCGTCATTGAAGAAGAAAACGTACTTATTTCCAAAAATTTTTAACAGAAACAAAGAAAAACTTGTTTTTTTTTTTCAAAATTTCCATCTTTTTTTATTTGTTGCGCAAAAAATAAAAACCGCAGAGGTGATCAAATACCACCAAAAGAAAGCTCTATTTGTGGGAACAAAATGATAAAAAAAATTTTTGGGTACAGTGTAGCATGACCGCACAATTGTCATTCAAACTGCGACAGCGCTGAAAGCTGAAAATTGGCCTGGATGGGAAGGTGTCTAAGTGCCTGGTATTGAAGTGGTTAAAGCATGTATAACGGCACAGTGCTTGTGTTGTGTAATTTGCCTGGTTCTGCCCTTCCCCTGTAAACTGACTATGGTTTATCGTGGCTGCTGAGTCCCGACACCGTTGTCATTTTACATGCCTCTGTAATCTGAAGCTCTCCCCCCACTCCTTGCCTGTCAGCTCGTACCAGCGCTCTATGCTCCTCGCCCCTTCCCCTCCTGTTGCTATAGCCTCTGTTCGATAACATGTGCCCCACTGTATATCCTTTTATAAAAGATATGCAGATTTCTACCTTATTTTAGAGTGCCTCCCGGTGCTCATGTGACTGCTCGCCCCTCTCCTAACTGACAGAGGGAGTTCTCGGCCCCTCCCACTGTAGCTGTTCAGATTGGGAGAGGAGAGAGGCGAGCAGTCACGTGGGCGCAGGGAGGCACTCTGAAATAAGGTAGAAATCGGCATATTTTTCATAAAGCATATACAGTGGGGGCACAGGTTATCACACAGAGACTATTGTACAAGCATAACATAGTGGCTTTACAGCCACTTTAATTCTGCATAAAAAAATCTAACAGTGTAATTTCATGAGAATTTATGAGGGAGTGTTTAGGGGCAGGGTAGGGGTTGGGTGGGGCAACTGGTGGCGAGTAACTCTTAAAAGTGGAAGTAAACCCTGGTGGGTTTTACTTCCTCTTTTGCTCCCTGCAAATTAAAAGCAGGGCACACGCTGGTCATGGCACACGCTGGGGAAGAAAGGGCACGGAGTTCCGTTTCTTCAAAAGCGCATGTGCCGATGACGACATTGTTGCACTACAAGTGAAATATCTCCTAAGTGGCGCACATTTTAGGAGATATTTCCACTACTTATAGGTAAGCCTAGAATAAAGCTTACCTATAGGTAGAAGTAACACAAGAGTTTACAACCACTTTTAAGGTCTGGCTAGTAACTCAGGACTTGAAATTGTGAGCTCTTGCCTAAAGCATTATGAAAATGTATTTTTTAACTTTATTTGCATAACTTCTTATTAATGGTACCAGGGTTTTAAAATATATATGTGGTATTCCTATATTAACAATATTATATTGTTTTTTATTTTTTTTTTTTTATATTTATGAAGCAAATACAAATATTTTTCGTTCTGCAGGGGGCATATTTTCCTGCATTTTTACCTCCATGGTTCAGTTTATACTTTGTTCACAGACAATAAATTTTCTTGTCGTCTAAGAATAAACCTATGTTAATTGCATACCATGCTAGAGTTGTGAAAACTCTTCCTAGCAACTGTTGTTAACACAGTGATTCATCCATTTTTCCCTCTTGTAATCACAGTACACTGAAGAGGACAAAAATATATTGGCTTGCTAATTTAAATGCTTACGGTTAAGATTGCGATACTTTGGATACCGTTTTCTGAATGTACCTGTAGAAACGTATCAAATTGCGTGATTATTTTACTAAAAATAATTTTTTTCTATATTTTAAAAGGATTTTTTTCACAAGTTGTGACATTTTGTATGGTTCTATGTGTTAAATCTTATTATTTAAATCAGTTGAAAAATGTGAAGATATTGACAAAAAGCTACAACTTATGAACTCCGTTATAGAAAACCTTTATAATTTCTGGTAACCATACTATTTGAATTTTGAAATGTAATCTATTTTTTCAATGTCTGTTTCTGAAGCTGCTATGGCTGTGATGGCTAAAGTGTAATTCCAGTCATGTGTCGGCTTCAGTATAAATGAAGAAGGCAATGTTGTATGGGTGTGTGCGTGGGGTTTGCTTTTTTGTTTTATTGCTTGAGAACCACTGTCATTGACTGCTATTTTACTGGCTGTTCACCAAGGCAAACTTTTTTTTTTTTTTTTTTTTTTAATATATAGTGCATCTTATTCTCCATCATTAGTGCTAACTGTGACCTGCTACTGAGCATTTTCAACTTGCTTCATTGAGCTGTGACATGGTGTGCCTTGGATACAAGACACTTATGCCTCGTTTTCCACTGAGCGGATCGGTTTGGGTCGGTACAGTTTGAATGGCCTAGAATGGTCCGGTCTATTCTGGTGAGCGTTTCCACTGCAAGTGGGACCACAAGGGGCCATACAGTGTTTAGAAAAATGCCTCAGCATAGCACAGCAGAGGGTTTTCTGTCAACCAATCAGTGGAATGTATCGTAGCTCCGCCCTAACCGAATCGTTCCATTTTCTATGGCCCCACATCTGAAGCAGGACCCTGAATGGAACGGTACGGTTTGGTTGTATGGGCCGCTTTCATAATGGAAACGCCCAAAATAGCGTACCGAACCGATCCGCTCAGTGGAAACGAGGCATTAGTGCCGGTTCACACTGGGGCCGCTTCAAAGTCGTTCGACTCTGAAGCCGCCCCACACAGCGTGATCTCAGTACGGCTTGCAAAAGACTTCTTTCAATAGAAGTCCATGCAAGCCGCTCTAAAGTCTTCCCCCAAGTAGTACCCCATTGGAACAGTTCCTTTGCACTGCATGGAGTGCGACTTGTCAGGTGGCTAAGTTGCCTGACAGGTTGCCCCAGTGTGAACCGACACTTACTGCCAGATGCCTTGGCTCCAGGCCTAGTTATGTTTCTGAAATAGTTCAAACCAGGATCAAAACTCAGGAGCAATTTATTTTTTTAATCTATAGTTTGTGCTTTAAACTGTTTGACCACTCCAAGCCCCATAGATACATTTGCAAATTATATTTTGAATTGCTGTAACCATTATATTGTCTGAAGTGGCTGGATGACCCTAGAGTTCACATAAGCTGATTTTAAAGAAGAATTATTACAATTTTTTTTTTGCATTATTTCCTTCCTCATGAGACAAATTACATGTAATACTTTGTCCCACCTTCATACAGTGGCTTGCGAAAGTATTCGGCCCCCTTGAACTTTTCAACCTTTTGCCACATTTCAGGCTTCAAACATAAAGATATAAAATTTTTATTTTTTGTGAAGAATCACCAATAAGTGGGACACAATTGTGAAGTGGAACGAAATCTTTTGGATTTTTGAAACTTTTTTTAACTAATAAAAAAAATGAAAAGTGGGGCGTGCAAAATTATTCGGCCCCCTTGCGTTAATACTTTGTAGAGCCACCTTTTGCTGCAAGTCGCTTGGGGTATGTCTCTATCAGTTTTGCACAACGAGAGACTGAAATTCTTGCCCATTCTTCCTTGCAAAACAGCTCGAGCTCAGTGAGGTTGGATGGAGAGCGTTTGTGAACAGCAGTTTTCAGCTCTTTCCACAGATTCTCGATTGGATTCAGGTCTGGACTTTGACTTGGCCATTCTAACACCTGGATACGTTTATTTGTGAACCATTCCTTTGTAGATTTTGCTGTATGTTTGGGATCATTGTCTTGTTGGAAGATAAATCTCCGTCCCAGTTTCAGGTCTTTTGCAGACTCCAACAGGTTTTAATCCAGAATGGTCCTGTATTTGGCTGCATCCATCTTCCCCTCAATTTTAACCATCTTCCCTGTCCCTGCTGAAGAAAAGCAGGCCCAAACCATGATGCTGCCACCACCATGTTTCACAGTGGGGATGGTGTGTTGAGTGTGATGAGCTGTGTTGCTTTTACGCCAAACATATCGTTTTGCATTGTGGCCAAAAAGTTCGATTTTGGTTTCATCGGACCAGAGCACCTTCTTCCACATGTTTGATGTGTCTCCCAGGTGGCTTGTGGCAAACTTTAGATGAGACTTTTTATGGATATCTTTGAGAAATGGCTTTCTTCTTGCCACTCTTCCATAAAGGCCAGATTTGTGCAGTGTACGACTGATTGTTGTCCTATGGACAGACTCTCCCACCTCAGCTGTAGTTCTCTGCAGTTCATCCAGAGTGATCATAGGCCTCTTGGCTGCATCTCTGATCAGTCTTCTCCTTGTCTGAGCTGAAAGTTTAGAGGGACAGCAAGGTCTTGGTAGATTTGCAGTGGTCTGATACTCCTTCCATTTCAAAATGATCGCTTGCACAGTGCTCCTTGGGATGTTTAAAGCTTGGGAAATCTTTTTGTATCCAAATCCGGCTTTAAACTTCTCCACAACAGTATTACGGGCCTGCCTGGTGTGTTCCTTGGTCTTCATGATGCTCTCTGCGCTTTCAACAGAACCCTGAGACTATCACAGAGCAGGTGCATTTATACAGAGACTTGATTACACACAGGTGGATTCTATTTATCACCATCAGTCATTTAGGACAACATTGGATCATTCAGAGATCCTCGCTGAACTTCTGGAGTGAGTTTGCTGCACTGAAAGTAAAGGGGCCGAATAATTTTGCACGCACCACTTTTCAGTTTTTTAATTGCTAAAAAAGTTTAAAATATCCAATAGATTTCGTTGCACTTCACAATTGTGTCCCACTTGTTGGTGATTCTTCACAAAAAATTAAAATGTTATATCTTTATGTTTGAAGCCTGAAATGTGGCAAAAGGTTGAAAAGTTCAAGGGGGCCGAATACTTTTGCAGGCCACTGTATGTGCCCTGTATCACTAGCTGCAATGTCATGCATAGTACCCCTTTTCATGCACAGCTAGCAAGGAGACTACTGATTATAATAGGAAGAGTCTGTCTCCGGCCCTCGGCACTTGCTTGAAGTAAGAAGTTGGAAGAGGAGATGAAGTGGACATGTCACAGCTAGTGTTACAGGGCACCTGGGAAGATGGGACAGTTACTTTTGTCCCATGGACTGAATAATGTAAAAAAGGCGAGACTTCTTTTTCCCTTTTTTTTTTTTTTTTTCCCCCTGTGAGTGATAAATCGCAATGCAATTGGCATGCAATTAGGAGTCTAAGACTCCATTCACACCTGAGCGATCTGGATCGCGTGTGGAATGCGTTTGCAGTGCCATTTCTTAATGGCACCCCAAACGCACTGCCATTTTGCCATGATTGTTGAGCGACCAAAGGCGCTACAATCGTGGCAAAAATTTTAAACCACAAACGCTCCTGGCTCTGTGCCAAGATTTGCTACATGAGCTTCTTTTGAAACATTTTTGGTGTGGAGGGAGGCCCGTTCAAATGAATGGTGCCGCTCCAAAAACGCTCCACTAAAAAAACGAAAAAAAAGCGTGAAAAAAAAAGAGCTTCAGCAGCTGTCGCTGCAGATCGCTCAGGTGTGAATGGAGCCTAAGATGTTAGAGAGTCTCATTTGCTAACAGGGAGGCTTGGGAAGGAGTTCGCGTTCAGCTTGTAGGGCTCATGCCCGAAGTGGACCAGAAGCCACAGCTGCTGCTTGTAGCGCTTCATAGAAAAAAAAATTACAGGATGCAAGTATACGCTCGTAATTGTGTGAAAACGCACACATACATACAATATTTGTGAACCCCCTTGCGGCTGTGTGCTTGAGCCCTTATGCAATAAATCATTTGTGATAAATCAACTGTGTAGCCGCCTATTCATCTTCATCTTCTAAGTGTTTGGATGTCATTTTTCATGGAGAACAACCTCCAAAAAAAAAGATTTAACCACATGCCGAACAGCGCACGACTATGTACGTCAGCACAATGGCACAGCTGGGCAAATGGGCATACAGGTACATCCCCTTTAAATTGCGGCATTGTAGGAAGGCGCCCGCCGTGTACTCCGTGACCGTTTCCCGCGGACTCTATGTCCGCCGGGGGGCCAGCGATCGTGTCACGGAGTGGCAGAACGGGGGGGGGGTTGTCTGCGTAAACGAGGCATTTCCCTGTTCTGCCTAGTGACATGACAGATCACTGCTCCCTGTCATCAGGAGCAGTGGTCGCTGCCATGTCAGTGGTAGCCCATCCCCCCCCCCGAGTTAGAATCACTCCCTAGGACACACTTAACCCCTTGATTGCCCCCTAGTTTTTAACCCTTTCCCTGCCAGTGTCATTTACACAGTAATAGGTGCATTTTTATAGCACTGATCACTGTATAAATGCCAATGGTCCCAAAAATGGTGTCAAAAGTGTCCAATGTGTCTGCTATAATGTCGCAGTCACAATAAAAATCGCAGATCGCCGGCATTACTAGTATTAAAAAAAAAACAATAAAAAACAATAATAATAAAAATGCCATAAATCTACCCCCTATTTTGTAGACGCTTTAATTTGTGCAAACCAATCAATATACTCTTATTGCGATATTTTTATGGGGAAAATTAAATGTAGCATACATATCGGCCTAAACTGAGAAAGAAATTTTGGGTTTTTTTATATATTTTTTGGGGATGTTTATTATAGCAAAAAGTCCAAAAATATTGCTTTTTTTCAAAATTGTTGCTCTGTTTGTGGGAAAAAATGACATTGATTTTGTTTGGGTGCAACGTCGCATGACCGCACAATTGTCCGTTAAAGCGACACAGTGCGCATTGCAAAAAGTGCTCTGGTCAGGAAGGGGGTAAATCCTTTTGGGGCTGAAGTGGTTAAATTGCCCACGTTTGACATGTAATGCCATAGAATACTACCTTTTTGATATGTGACATTATACAAGTTTTAGCAATGCTTTCCTCATACAGGGATTCATGTTCATATATCCCTGAGGTAGAGGTGGACAAATAGAAGTGCCTAGAGGAATTAGTAGATGGTTGTGCATTGATGATGTAGCTGCTGGATGATTTTACAAGGATTTTGGGGAGGCCTGCAGTCACACAATTGTTTCCCTTTCTAGCTGTAAACTTCTGTATTGGCAAGCATACTCTAATGCCTGTAGACACGTTAGCATTCAAGTGCCGCATGGAAGAAGTTTGTAGGCTGCAGGAACTGTTTAGAAGCAGGTAAATATGCTCTTTAATTTACACTAAAGTTGATCAACAGTAATTGCTGGATATCGTTTTTTGGGGAATTTTTCATGAGCTGCACAAAGCTCTTCTTCATGCAGTCAGTCGTATCACTACTGTGAGTTCTGTTTTATAATATTACCTCAAAACCGCACTGCTATTAACACTCAGACTTATCCATACATACTGTATTCATAAACCTAGCATTGGCATTTAAACTTACTGTCTGCTTTACATTCCTTCACCTTCTTCGGATTTGGCACAATGCTACAGCACATCTTTGCTTTGCAGCTGACCATAGAAGACACTGGCAGTTATGATGCAGTTCTGTAAATCTCTGATGGCATTACGTTCATTTTCATTGCTTGCAGCCTGGGGCTGTTATTTCTTGGCACAGGGCATTCTCACTTTGATTATAGAAGACCATAGCATTGTTTCATTTTCAGTTCAAAACTGACTAACACTTGTGAAGGTCCTGTGTCTGCACGGTACAGCAGCCTGTTTATTTGAATGGACTGTTGTACCTGTGGGGGGGAGTCCCCGACCCATTTTTCAAAACTCGACTGCACTGAAATGCACACACTTTAAAGTGGTATTAAACCTAAAACCAAACAGGTTATACAGTGTATTGCAGTTTATCAATCATTCGATGTAATGGCTCCATTATTTGTTTTATTTTTATTTTTTTTTAGGCTTTTGTTCCCTCTGTTTTCACCTGATGATGTAACACACTTTCTGTATTAGAAGGCCTCCATTGTGGATGAAGGCGCAACATAGACTCCTTGGACAGCAGCATTGTCAGTCTGGGGGAGGGGAGTGTTAAATGTACTATCAGATTTAGATATACTAACAAATTAAAGCTGAACTCCAGCTAACACTTTTTAAGCAGTTACAGCAGTGTGTGTGTTTTTTTTTTTTTTTTTTTTTTTTCCTTTTGGGATAAAGGTTTTACATAAAAGCTAATCATTGTAGGTGGTAAGCGTCAGTTGTTAATGGTTTGGCTCAACCTCTAACTGCTTCATTAGCAAGACCACTTGTTCTGTATATAAATAAGCCTTACTAGCTAAATCGCCAGGTGAAAATTAAAGAGAGCCTATTAAAAAAAAAAAAAAAAAAAAAAAAAAAACGAATGAAGCCACTGCATCTAATAATTGGTAAGCTGCAATATAGTAAATGTTTGCTTTAGCGTTTATACTACTTAAAGAGGAACTGCAGTCTGCTTGCATATGTTGTAATAAAAACATCTTTGAAGCTTCCCTCCAACCACTTAGCATATTTTATATATACTGTGATGCTGTACTTGCCAAATATGCTGCAGAAATCTCCCTCCACTGAGTCTGGCTGCAACCCTTTTAACTGTGGGCAGCGGAAGTTGCTGCCTGTTTACTTCCTGGATTTACACACAGGCACACCTGCAGCTCTCATTGGCCCTCTTATGACTCAAGCCCCCCCCTCCTTTTCTGGAAAACTCACAAGAGCGCGAGCTGTGCATGATGTCATAAGCCTAGGCTTTTTTCCAGACAAGAAACAGGAAGTGGGCTGTATAAGGTATTTACTGGTAGAAAAAAAATGTTTTACTATCCAAAGTTAAAACAACAAGAGCAGAAGATTTAATAGATGGAAAGATGAAAAAAATGACTGAAGGTCTGCTTTAAAAACCTGAAATTTCCTGTCGGTTAACTATTACTTTATACATATTGGCAGTGAAAGTGTTTCAGTATAGTGGGAGTACCTCGTGCCTTGCACTGCTGGCATTCAAACTTTACAGAGGGGAGATACTACACCAAAACCGATTTATTTCAGTGGACCTTAGCACTTGAAACTTGTAGAAGTAATTTAAAATAAGTTCCCCAGTAAAATTCAGTAATCTGCAATGAATTGCATCCACCCATTGTGTAAACAATAGGTTGTTTTTTTTTTTTTTTTTTTTTTTTTTAATGTAGATCATTAAAATATTAATTTCATATTAAAGTGGCAGTAAAGTTGGTGATCACAGTTACTGTCAGCCTCTCTTATAATAAACTATACTACACAGTCTCTGTGGGTTTTTTAATTTTTATTCTGCAGCGAAATACCTTATTTCACATCACCGCTGTGCAGTCACGTGACCACCTGCTGCTCTCCTTCCCTGATCTGAGGACCACAGCGGAAGGGGCTGAGATTCCCCTCTGACGTCAGCTGGGAGGTCACATGACCGCACATCGGCACTGTGAAAAAAGGTATTTAGCTGCAGTTTTGAAAAAACACATACACTGTGTAGTATATCTTATTATAACAGAGGAGCTGGCCTGACAAACTCACAGTGAAAGGGGCCGTATTCTGCTGCTAAATCCTTTGATAAAAAGCTAGGTCTTGTTAGAATAATTCTTTTGATTGTGCCCCCAACTTGGGATCCATTGGGGTTGATTTGCTAAAACTGGAGAGTGCAAAATCTGGAACTGCACTGGAATGTGGCATTAAAAATGCACCAGGACACAGGTCACACTAGTGCCCTGTAGAGCTGCACAATTAATCGTCAAGAATCGTTATCGCAATCTTGACTAAAGTGTTTCACAATTCTTTCTATGCAAAGAATTCTCTCTGCTCTTCTGAAGCCACAGCCCTCAAAAGAAAGGAAGAGAAAAACTGGGCAGTCTGCCAAGAAACAAAACATTCTTTATCAGTTGAACTCAAGTATAAACATTGTAACAATTTGTCTATGGAATAGACTTCCTGTGTAAGTGAAAAAAGTTTAACCACTTAAACACTAAACCTTTTTCTGACATTTGTTGGTTTCAAGTTAAAATCATTTTTTTTTGCTAGAAAATTTACTTAGAACCCCAAACATATATTTTTTTAGTAGACACCCTAGAGAATAAAATGGTGGTTGTTGCAATATTTTATGTCACACTGTATTTGCGCAGCGTTCTTTCAAAATACTTTAATGAATTAAAAAAATAAATAAATAAAATCTAACCAGTAAAGTTAGTCCATTTTTTTGTATAATGTGAAAGATTTTACGTCGCGAGAATCGTGATCTTTTTATTCTAAGCAAAAAAAATTGTGATTCTCATTTTGGCCAGAATCGTGCAGCTCTAGTGCCCTGTGATTTCAGTCCCATAGACTTTTATGTTGACTTAAAGTCACATCGTTATTAGATAATAAGAAGCAATTTCTATACGCCAAAACACACACTGGAAACATTAAATGACATTCATGTAAATCTTTGAGCTATTTTGGAGTGTTTGTTGCAAGTAGGGCAGTGATTGGGCTGCTGATGCGCATTTATGCGTGAAAAATGCACCAAAAAAATGCGAGTGGAACCGCACGTTTCCTCTACACTCGGGTGTGAATGGAATGTGCTTGGGAGGAGAGTGTTTAGGCAGCAATGATGATCTGGGAGGAGAAGTGAGGGTTAAAAAGAAAAAAAAAAAATGAGCTTATCAACCTCTGATAGGATTTTTTTCCTATTTAATGCTGGTGCGACTTCTGTTTATAGTCGCATTGATGTCAGATTAAAGTTGCACTGCAAATTGCATGGGTGAACTGAGCCTTTGAACTAAAAATGGGGAGAAAAAATAGGCATGCACCAATACCCATTTTTGTTTTTATCAGCGAGTACCGATACTTTCGTTACAGTACTCGCAGAGTACTGATACTTTTTTTTTTTTTTTTTGGGTAAATTTTTTAATTTATTTTCAGTACACAACATACAAACAAACATACATGCATATGGAGCGAACATCGCTCAATCCATTACAAAACATGGTAAACTGGTATACATTTAGTGGATACATAGCAACCCTAAGGCCATATCTGTGTTGTTTAATTGAGACCAGAGTACTGATACCTTGCAGTGAGATTTGCGCCCATTCATTTTGTGTGGGCGCAATCGCACAGCAAAGAACTGCATGTAATTTGAACAGGAATGTGGTATGATTCCTGTCTGAATTACATGTGATTTTTTTTTTTTTTCCCCACTACTCCTGTGTGAACCCAGGCTTGTTCTAGTGATTTCAAGCTGGGTTCACACAGGAGCAGTGCAGGAAACCGAACGAAAAGGAAGACGTGGGCGCCAAGCAGACACGTAGTGATTATTAAAATTTATATAAAATCACAAATGAAAACAAGTGTTAAGTTGCACTCACAAGCAGAAAGTTGTAAAGGCATGTCTCAGTGTTGCTGGCTCTAGGGAACCGTGAATGTGGATCGCCAGATCCTAAGAGCTGCAGTTACTTCACCACTGAAGCCACTGTGAGGAGGCACTGTGTGGACCTCCGAAACTGCCACAGGAATCATCAATAAAGGATGGCTGGTGGTCGGGAGCCTTGTTCCCTTCAAATCTGAAGCCGCTCTAGGAGGGTGCTGAGTGGGTCGCATGAGCAGCCAGAAGAATCAATGAAGCTGCTGTCGTAGAACCTTGTGTGTACTGCAGAGACAACTGTCCACTCCTCTGTATCTTATCACAGTGCAGAAAACAGCATGCGATTCAGACAGGAACTGCATTCCTGCTCAAATTACATGCAATTCTTTGCAATGCGATTTGCACCCATTCATTTTGCATGGGAACAATCGCACTGTAACGTATTGGTATCGGGAGCATTTTCATGAGTATGAACACGCTTCGGGAGTGAATAAATCTGAATGACGTTTATGTGATGTGAACCGGCTGTTAGATAAGCCAGGGAAATGTTTGTGACTTAAAATTCCGTTTTGTAAGTTTTCTTGGGGTAAGATTATTATCAATTTCTAATGGTCTAAATATCTTTGAAATGATTAGTCATTTTTGTTTTTCTCTTTTAGCTGTTGGACCCCTTTTCACAATGGAGGCGTTTTTTCATGTGCTTTAGTTCTAAAAATAGCACCTGTAAAGTGCCTGAAAAATGCCTCATCTACAGTCCCAGTGTGAAAGCACTCGTGCTTTCACACAGGGGGCGCTGCGCTGGCAGGACGTCCAAAAAAAGTCCTGCAAGCAGCATCTTTGGGGTGCTTTAGGAGCGGTGCATACACCGTTCCTAAAGCACCCCTGCCCATTGAAATGAATGGGCAGCGCTGCAAAAGGGCCCTCAGCAGCGGCGCTTTGCAGGTGCTTTTAACCCTTTGGTCGGCCGCTAATGGGGGTTAAAAGTGCCCCGCTAGTGGCCGAAAAGCATCTCTAAAACGACGGTAAAGCGCCGCTAACAAAACCGTAAAGTTAGCACAGCTTTTTTTTTTTTTTGTATAATGTGAAAGATGTTACGCCAAGTAAAACGATACCTAACATGTCATGCTTTAAATTTGCGCACGTTTGTGGAATGGCGACAAACTACGGTACTTAAAAAATCTCTATAGGCGACAATTGAAAATTGTTTTACAGGTTACCGGTTTAGACCAGTACATGAAGCCTTAGAGGCAGTGGGAGCGGTGCCCCCCCCGCTTCCCGGTCATCTCCAAGCTTACCGACAGGTCTGGTAACCTTGGAGATGACCGGGAAGCAGGGGGGGGCACCTCTCCTACTACCTCTAAGGCTTCATGTACACGGGACATTTTTACAACCTCTCCTGAACTATTTAACTTGACAGATAGTGATGTAGTAGTAATGTCTGTTTTGCCACGTTTACATGCCGTGTTTAGTGACGTTTTGAAGCGTTTAGAAGTGTTTAAAAAAAAAAAAAAAAAAAAAATATATATATATATATATTTATTTTTTTTTTTTTTAATAATATATATATATTAATAATAAATAAATATATATATTAATATATAATTTTTTTTTTTTTTTTCAAAATGCCCAAAAATGAAAAACGCCTGTAAACGAAATGAGGCCTAAAAGTGATCTTGTGGCAAATCCGCCACTGGGACCACTTTTACCAGATGCAGAAATGCCATGGATACAAAATAATACTGGGGTTATGGCAGCTGCTGCCATGACAACAGTATTTAACATGAAAGTAATGACGTAAATGTACGGCGGGTGGTCGGCAAGTGGTTAAAGCGGAAGTAAACCGCATCCAGGGGATAAAAAAAAAAATCGGGGCCCGGACAGTTCAAGGCATAATGTGCTGGTATGCATTGCACATTATGACAGACTTGCCTGAAAACTTAGCCCTCCAGCAGCGTGCTGTCACCACCGAAGGCGATTCCATCTTCCCCCGGTCTTTCTGGGTTCGCTGGCTTCTGTCTGATTGGCTGAGTTGGCGATGATGTTATGCGCGCTGGAGTCACGTTTTGGGAGATATTTACAGTACATATAGATAAACCTTATTCTAGGCTTACCTTTAGGTAAAAATCATAAATGGAAGTTTACTCCCACTATAAGGTATGACATCTATGACTGTGCCATGTTCCCTTTTTTTCTCTTTATTCCATGCTAGAAGGTCCCCCCTTGAGATTCCTTCCTGTGGTCAGAGCTCCCCTGTTTTTCCATAGGGCTTCTACCCTCTGGGAACAAACCTCTTCCTTTTCCTACTTGAGCCCCAATTGAGATCGGGTTCTGGGACCTACAGTATACAGCACCTAAAGTCTGTGCTCCTCGTTCACTTGGAGCCACTGCCCAAAATTCTGTTCTTTTCTAAACTGTGCTTGTTGGGCAGCTTTTAAATTTGATGTTTGTCCAGCAGTGAGGTGCTTTTACTGTTTACTTGTTTTGGGGCTGTTGGTGCTATTTAGTTGTAATGTTGCCCACGTTCAAATTATTTATAAATGAATAATGAGTACAACTTTCCCCCACAAATAAAAGTAAAATGCAATAATGTTACCACCTTATTTAATAAGCAAGCTAGTATCTAAACATTCATATATGTGCATATATCTGTGTGCAAAATAGAAACTAAAGTTAAACGTAACTGTAGACAATAATAATAATGGATTTCAATGCTAATAAAAGGTCATAATAGGCTTCTGTACAACCACCAGGTGAAATGGCACTTCTCCACATAGACACCCCGCTGACACTTTCCTACTAGTTATTTCCCTTCCACTTGTGATGGTATAGCTTATAAAGAAACAAAGTACTCCATAGTGCTCACTGCAAGTGTTTATTGAAGTAAAAAGATATAGCCACGCACATGTAAAAAAATAAAAAGAATTTGTGGGCATTTATACAGGTAAACATGCTCCTATGTGTGATGGCACCATTAGTCATGCCCCACCTGACATGGTGCGTCCCGTTTTGGATGCTTCATATTTTTACTTAGTGCTTCACTCACTCTTCTTGGCTGCCTCCAGTTAACTAACGAATAGGTGGTTAGAAGTAGAATGCCCCGTACACACGGTCGGACTTTGTTCGGACATTCCGACAACAAAATCCTAGGATTTTTTCAGAAGGATGTTGGCTCAAATTTGTCTTGCATACACACGGTCACACAAAGTTGTCGGAAAATCCGATCGTTCTAAACGCGGTGACGTAAAACACGTACGTCGGGACTATAAACAGGGCAGTGGCCAATAGCTTTCATCTCTTTATTTATTCTGAGCATGCGTGGCACTTTGTCCGTCAGATTTGTGTACACACGATCGGAATTTCCGACAACGGATTTTGTTGTCGGAAAATTTTATATCCTGCTCTGAAACTTTGTGTGTCGGAAAATCCGATGGAAAATGTGTGATGGAGCCTACACACGGTCGGAATTTCCGACAACAAGGTCCTATCACACATTTTCCGTCGGAAAATCCGACCGTGTGTACGGGGCAGTCAGGCAAGTGATAGGCGACTGGAGGGCGGGAGGTTTCTACAGTGAGAAATTGTAACATTTTGGCATAAGGGTACTACATCATGATGTTGGAGCGTTTGCAGAGTCAGAATAATGTGGCATTTTAATGACATTGAGGTGAACTGAAGGGTCAAATAAATGTTTAAATGTGACTTATCAAAGCATCCTATGAAATTAGATTGTTGACAAAACAATGCATATGACTGGATGACCCATGTTGAGTTTCTTGCCTCTGACTTCTACCTTTTTTTTTTTTTTTTTTTTTTTTTCCCCCTTTTAAGCACTTTCTCTATGCCTGTTTTTAGTATTGTTAAAACTTTGTATGTTGACATGAAAAGCAGTGCCATGTTTTGAGCCATTCCAATCTTACTCTTGCATATCCTTTGTGTTTTACAGGTGCTGCTTACAGAAGCTAAATGACGCCATTTACACAAAGAGGAGAAGCAGTGATTAATGGCAATGTGCTAGGGCGCATGCATTGGAAGAGTCCAAAGGCAACAAGACTTGATCGCTTGCCATAATGAAGAAAATAAGTCTGAAAACATTTCGCAAGTCTTTTAACTTGAATAAAAGCAAAGAGGATAATGATTTTGTAATGGTACAGCAGCCTTCATTGACCAATAACTTTGTGAAAGATGACTCTCTGTTTGGCAGTTGCTATGGCAAAGACTTGACTGGATGTGAAATAAATGAGGAAGACAAAGGTGGCAAAAATAGGCCAAAAAGTGAGAGCTTGATGGGAACACTAAAAAGACGTCTTTCAGCAAAGCAGAAACAAAAAGGAAAGGGAAGCACATCTGTGAATTCAGCAGAAGACGACACATTTTCTTCTTCATCTGCACCTATAACTTTCAAAGATGTAAGATCTCAGAGATCATTAAGATCAACTTCACTTAGAACCCACCATTACAGTCCAACGCCATGGCCTTTGCGACCAACAAATTCTGAAGAGACCTGCATAAAAATGGAAGTCAAGGTGAAGGCATTGGTCCATTCCACCACTCCAAGCCCAGCACTTAATGGTGTTCGAAAAGACTTTCATGAGTTGCAAGCAGATAATGTCTTTCAGGAACAAAGCAATGTGTTAAAAAATACAGAATCCCATAACGGAGATCTCCATCTACATATTAATGAACATGTGCCTGTAGTTATAGGACTTATGCCTCAGGACTATATTCAATATACTGTGCCTTTAGATGAGGGAATGTATCCTTTGGAAGGGTCACGCACTTTCTGTTTGGACAATTCATCCCCGATGGAAGTTTCTGCAGTACCTTCCCATGTTGGAAGTAATAGCTTTCATGAAGAGGAAAGTCAGGTGGCCCCGGATGTAGTGGTGGCTTCGGACATCTTTGTTGACCAGTCTATTAATGGTCTGTTGCATAGTACTAACGGAGTACTGTTTCAGAACTCCAGGGGAAGTCACAATGATGTCCCTCCACTTTCACCATTACTACCTCCAGTACAAAATAGTCAAGTCCAAAGGAACTTTGCAGGACTTAATAGCACAGATGCACACATGGCTGAAAACATGAGGTGCCATTTGAATTTTGATCCCAGTACTGCTCCGGGTGTGAGTCGAGTTTATGACTCTGTACAAAATAGTGGTCCTATGATAGTCACTAGTCTTACTGAGGAGCTTAAAAAACTTGCCAGACAAGGTTGGTACTGGGGGCCTATAACACGTTGGGAGGCAGAGGAGAAACTGGCCAATGTTCAAGATGGCTCTTTTTTGGTTCGAGACAGTTCTGATGACCGTTACCTTTTAAGCCTAAGTTTTCGTTCTCATAGCAAAACACTTCACACTAGAATTGAACATTCGAATGGCAGATTTAGCTTTTACGAACAACCAGATGTGGAAGGACATACCTCTATAGTGGATCTAATAGAACATTCCATCAGAGACTCTGAAAATGGAGCATTTTGCTACTCCAGATCCCGAGTACCGGGATCAGCCACTTATCCAGTTAGATTGACAAATCCAGTATCGCGGTTTATGCAGGTGCGGTCATTGCAGTACCTGTGCCGTTTCGTCATACGTCAGTACACCCGAATAGACCTGATTCAGAAACTCCCTTTGCCAAACAAAATGAAGGATTATTTACAGGAAAAGCACTACTGAACTTGTGGGAATCTTGCAATTTTGCACTTTGGGAACAAAAAAAGATTTAAATACAGTTTACAAACTTTCATCGCTACCCGAATATTTTGCTGCCACACAAATATAGTTTGGAAAATTAGTGTAATGCATTATTCTTTTCTTTTTTAATTAGTAAAAATTTTAAAACATCTGATGTCTGAAATCACCATCTTTTATCAAAAATCATAATCGCAATGTGAAATCCTAGATTCTATTTTTTTTTTCCATCTTCTTAGCAGCTATCCACTGTGATTATTATGCATTAAAAGCACACGTCATGTGTTCTTTGCCACCACTGACATTAAATTGAAAACTGTAGATTTCAGCTTTTGTTAACTGTTTGTGTTGAAAGTACACATTTTTCTGAATGAGATATATAGAGATAGAGATTTTTTTTTTTTTTCTCCTTTACCATAAGTCTTTCTTTAAAGGAGCAATCGCATGGGCTATTAGGTCTTTCAGCAAATTTCTGCGGCTGGAATCGCATGTATAAGCGAACAGCTGCGGCCGGGAAGCCTGTACAAATGAATTGCAGGCTGGCAGTGGCTGTGTGCATGTGATTTCAGAAGGAGAAATTACCTGTAGTTAGAGACAGGTGATCAGTCCTGGATACAGTGTCTGCATCCAGGGGCGATCATCTGTCTCTAATGTCCACATGCAGTTTACATCTAGACAGTTATGTTGTTTCTATACACATTGCTAATTCTTGCTGCAAGAATCCTCTGCTCATGTGAATGCACCCTTAGAGCCCTTTCACACTGAGAGCGCGGGGGCGTCAGTGGTAAAGCTTTGCCGTTGTTTCAGAGGCGCTTTTTGACCGCTAGTGGGGTGCTTTTAACCCCCTCTAGCGGCTGAACAAAGAGTTAAAAGTGCCCCTGCCGAAGCACTTTGCAGATGCTTCGGCGGCGCTGCCCATTGAGTTCAATGGGCAGGGGTGCTTTAGGAGTGGTGTATACACCACTCCTAAAGTGCCTCAAAGAAGCTGCTTTCACATGGGCTTTCACACTGGGATTGCAGATGAGGCATTTTACAGGTGCTATTTTTAGCTCTAAAGCACCTGAAAAACGCTTCCAGTGTGAAAAGGGGTCTGAAAGCCAGCAAGAGGACAACTTGGCTGTAAAGTTAATGATTGGTTTCTGTGACTTTTGGTGCTGGTTCTCACTGATGCGGTGTGGGCAAAAGACGCATGTTATTTCGAACCCGGATCGTGCCGCATTTCTGTTCTAATCACATGCGATTCTCTACAGTGCTATTTGAGCCCATTCATTATGTATGGCTTAAATTGCGTTGCACCCGCACAAAAAAGGTGCATGCGCCTTTTTTTGCCATACTTAAATCGGATCTTATGCGTATCCAGCCAATCGTACTGCATTTTATGACCTGTTTTTGGGGTGTCGTTAGCTTAACATTGACACCTGCGGCGGTTCGCCTGAATGGAGTGTGATTGTGATGCGGTGCTGGAAACGCACAGGAATCACTGCAAATGCCACATTGCATCAGTGGGAACAGAGACTTTGTAAGCCACCTACCTCTGGTTGCAGCCTGTCTGAAAAAAAAGTGTTCCTCCCCGCTCCCATGAACCCGCCACTGCACAAGTTTTGTAGGAAAAATGTCCCCTTCCTAGTGCACTATGGCCATATTTATTACTATAAATGGGCATTACTCATGGTAGCTTTCAGCTGTCCAACAGATTAAGGCTTGTCAATAGGAATGATGTGGTGTACTGGGAAGAGGATCCAGCATGGACATTTTCTTTGCATTGGCTGTGTGGAAAGGACTGCAAAGTGAAGATTAGGGGGACATGGAGAAAAGTGTTTACCAGGCAGGCTGCACTTGGAAGTGTGGGATTTACTCAAAGGTCAACTTTACCTAATGTACTGTTGTCCATAAACCAATCTAGTGCAGTGTTTCCCAGCTTTAGTTCTGCATAACCCTTACCATGAGTTGCATAATCCCATCTAGGAACCTTTGTACCCCTGTTATTTTCGAAAAGAGGTGTTAGTGAGATTCTGTAAATCCCCCCCCCCCCCTTTCACAAGAGCACACTATTTTTTGTTTTTTTTTTACAAACTCAAGTTAAATATTTGTTATTGTGCATAGGCCTGTCAACATGTAAGTGCATTAATGTGCTGCATTAGTTAAATGCTGATTGCTGTAATTTGACAGCCGTGAAAACTTTTTTGCTTTTGATCTTTTTATCCTTCATGCGTGTTGTACAAAATAAAATTTATATTATAGTTTTAGATAGGCAGGTGTTTTAACCATTTCCTGTTGATCAGATTTACTTCCTGGCTGTAAAAACTCATGGGAAATGCTTCCAGGTGAGGAGAAATTCTCTCGAGTATCCCCATTTTCCCTCGCCACCTGTTCAGGTCACAACCATTAAATTCAGTTTTTTCCCTAAAAAAAAAAGTGGTCACCATGTTAGTGTGAATTGCCACAGTTGCACTTGATTCTCCTCTGTCTCGCCATGTCCTCTAAGACCTGGCAAATCTGAAAGGCCATTCCGCGTTCATGAAGAAATGGAATTAATGATGGTTGGGTTAACCCTGAACTTTAGCGGAAAAAATCGCTCACAAAAAAAAAGAAAAGCTATCAACATTCTGCGCTGAGAACGATAAAACTAGCCCTGAATCATTGGACCCCCTCTCCTCAGTGTCACCGGATCAGGATACAATCAGACAGTGCAATGATTTTGGCCTATATCCACCTCCAATGGTGTACCAGGAGTAAGGCAGCCTTAAAGTGGGAGTAAAGACTGGCTAAAAAAAAAAAAAAAAAAAAAAAAAGTCTTCTCCCTGCAAAGCAAAGTCATAATGTGCTAGTATGCGAGCCATACTAGCACGTTATGAAAGACTTGCCTAGAAATTAGGCTCTCCAGTGCAACACTGCTGACAAGGCTTCCATCTTCACTTCATCTTCCTTCTGGGTTCTTGGGCTCTGGCCGTTTGAATGGGGTGACTGCTGCGGTATAGAGCTCTGAAGGAACAGCATGACTGCTGTTCGTTTAGAGCGCATGCTCTTGTGAGGTCACTGGCTGCAGAGACACTGAGTATCTCTTAAACTGTGCATTTTTAGGATATATTCATTGTACCTACAGGTAAGCTTTACTATACGTTTACCTGTAGGTACAAGTGTCCAAGTGGTGTTTTACTACCGCTTTACTAGAAATAGATCTGATCATCCCATGGGTAAAGCAACAGTGTCCAGCCCTTCCTGCTATTCATATCCCAGGAGTGAACAATTGAAACGCAGATTACTTCTTGTCACCCCATTGACCAAGGGAATAGGGCCTTCAACTTAAACATCTTCCATCTCCTATTTCAAAAATTGGGGGACTTTCATTGTGGACATCTTGGCCTCCTGGTACAAAAAGATTTTGTTCATAACTGGGCCCCAGGTTCTACTAGGGTTGGATACTATAAGTCCCTGGAACCTGTTCTATGTAATGTCTTTCCACCAGTATGAATTCTGCCTTGACTACTCTGCAAAATAGAGAAAATAAAAAAACTGGTGATTCTCATTGCACCAAATTGGTCCAGGAGAACCTGGTACACAGACTCAAATCTCTAGGAGACAATCCTTGGCCTCTTCCAAACAAGTCTGACTTCGACTCAGAGCCCCCTGTTCCATCCTGCTCTGTCACTGGCCTAACAGCATGGCTGTTCAAGCCCACGTCTTAAAGGACAGAGGGGTCTCTTAGTCTGTCATCCTTACGCTGCTAAAAGCGGAAAAAGTCACTTCCTGAAAGATCTATCATACCTTGGAACCTGTCTTTGCCTGGTGTGAACACAAGCATTTCAACCCCAGAGCTAGGCAGCGTATTTTGATCTGTGCACCGGCTCCTTCACCCATGTCAAAAATCTGTATCCACCTCCTGTAGGTTGCCTGTGCACAGCTTGAAGTGGATGTTGGCGCAATAACAAATGCAATCCGCGTGCAAAACAGGTATTTCAGAGTGTGGTACTTACTGTAATTTGGATCCTTCACTTGTCAGCCTACCATGGGTCAGCTTCGACCCCTCCACGGGATGAAACAAGCAATTCTATAGAAAAGGAGAGGGAATAGAAAAACCAATGCGACAACAACATAATTGCTGCCAAACAAAATTTAATGAGCCACAGTAGCCGCAATAACCGTAGACCCAAACACCTGAGAAGGTGGAAGGGTAACATCCATGCTGTAGTGACAAATAAAATTAGTCAAGCTCAAATTCTCTGCCCTGTATACGACCTCGACCGAGACCTTTGCATATGCCCTTAGTAGAATGTGCCTTCAACTCTTCCGGTGGAGGAAGCTGACATAATTCTGGGTGGAATGGCACACCCCTTCCTTGAACCGTTAGGCAAAATGAATAAATTACTTGCTTTACGGAACTTGTTCGCTCCATATGCGTTGAGAGTGACTTAACTAGGTCCAACTTCTTCCAATCATCTTCTATACCATCTTCTGGGAAGGCTGGAAGAATTGTTTACCAATTTAAATGAAAGGAGGTAGATACTTTCGGCAAAAAAACTTATCACTGGTCTTACTGCTTGCTTCTGCAGGACAGAATAGTTCTAGGCTCCTTCACTGAAAGGGCACAAAGTTCAGAGACCCTCTTCGTGGAGGCAATAGCTGTTAAAAACATGGTCCATAAAATCAAGTGAAACTGAGCGCAAGATGAGAACTGCTCAAATGGTCGTAAGAGTAGAGCTTTCAGTACCAGGATCAATTCCCATTTGGGAAAGTACGAATTTACCGGAGGACGAATCTTCACTGCCCCCTTTAAGAGTTGGATGACCAAAGAATTAAAGGCCCATCTATGATCAGACATTGCCAAGATGGCTGAAACCTGCACCCTTAAGGAATTATACGCTAAGCCGTTTTGAAGTAAGTCTGATGGAGCTAGCGGATTCCATTTCCTCTCCGCTGCCATCCGCAAAGTGCTTTCCAAGTTCAATGGTAGGCAGAGTTCATTGAACCTTTTCTGGCTTTAAGCCATTGTTCACATTGATGCAATTTGACATGTCAAATCGGCAGCAATGGCAGTGACCGAATCGGTACAGCGCTGCACCGATTCCCAAAAGTAGTTTCTGTACTACTTTTGGAGATTTCGGGATGCAATTTCTATTGATATCTGTGCAGAAACCCGCACAGATGTCTCTGAAATCATCCCCAAAATCAGGACTGACATGCAGGAATGAAATCGAGTTCAGCTGAATTTGCACAATTTCATTCCCACACTCTGTGTGAGCCTAGGTTTAATAGTGTTCCTACCACACTTTAGGACAGTTCTAGACCCCTCAGAGACTTCCTTTTAATCTCCATACCGCTAGCTTCAACCAGTGGGGGTTCGGGTGATAAACCCCATTCTGGTGCAGAAGGTCTTGACAAACAGCTGCACAGGTTCCTCCAGCTTCATTTTCCAGGCTAGCGTGAACCAGGGCCTCCTGGGCCAAAATTGAAAAATCACTGTGGCTGACACCTTCTCTGGATCTTTAGGAGATCTTTGAGTATTAGGGGAAGCAGAGGGAACACATATACTAGATCCTGGGCTAGGGCTTGTGGCTCCCAGGACTGGGAGAAGGAAAAGCGGGAGCTGAGAGTTCATTCTTGGAGCCATCAGGTCTATGGCTGGAGTTCCCCAGATTCTGTGCAGAAAGCTGGTATTGAGTTTTCACTCCTTTGTGGCCCAAAAATCTGAGGTGACCTGCTAAGACATTCTCTGAACCTGGAAGGTGAGTTGCTGTTAGAGACATGGGCGGCACAGTGGTGCAGTGGTAGCACTCTCGCCTAGCAGTAAGAAGGGTCACTGGTTCAAATCCCAACCACGACACTACCTGCTTGGAGTTTGCATGTTCTCCCTGTGCCTGCGTGGGTTTCCTCCGGGTACTCCGGTTTCCTCCCACACTCCAAAGACATGCTGGTAGGTTAATTGAATCCTGTCTAAATTGTCCCTAGTATGTATGAATGTGAGTTAGGGACCTTAGATTGTAAGCCCCTTGAGGGTAGGGACTGATGTGAATGTACAATGTATATGTAAAGTGCTGCGTAAATTGACGGCGCTATATAAGTACCTGAAATAAATAAATAAATAAATAAATAACATTCCTCTCTGCCCATTGGAATATTCGACACAAAATCTTTAGTAGGGGAAGGCTCTTCGTACCACTCTTGTCAATTCACATAGGCTACCATGGTTCGGTTGTCAGAAAGAATTTTGACCAGCTGCCCTTGCAAAAGAGTTTAAAAAGCCATCAGAGCCCGACAGACCGCCTCCAGCTCCAGAAAATTCGAACCATACGGCTCCATGCTTCTCCACCTGCCTTGGGCCTGATGACCCAAGCAATGGGCTCCCCAGTCTTGCAAACTTGCATCTGTAGTTACTACAATTGGATCTTGTAGAGCCAGAGAGATTCCAGCATTCAAGTTCCGGGTGACCGTCCACCAGGTCAAGGACCAAGTTACTGTGAAAGGGAGCAATATCCTCTGTAACGAGGAATGGTGATCCCACTGGTGAAGGAAATTGAACTGGAACATCCTTCTTCTCCATCTGGCCCATGGCACCACCGTGATGGTAGCGGAAAGGAGGCCCAGGTACTGCATGCATTCTTTTGCCGAAAGAGATGATCTTGGCATCACAATCTTTGTACAGGATTGCACCTTTTGTACTTTCCTCTGGAGGAGGAATACTTGACCTAAGTTCGTATTGAACTGCACTCCAATTATTCCAGAATTTGAGTCGGCTGCATTTGGCTTTTCTTGAGATTTATCAGCCAACAGAAACGGGCATGGGTGTCACAAACTAGGATAACCTGATCGGCAGAATGCTGCTTGATGGGGTGAGCAGCAAGCTATTGTCAAGATAAGGGAAAATCTGGATTCCTTAGAGTCTGAGAAATGGAATAGTTGCTGGCAACATCTTTGAGAAGGTCCGAGTAGCAGAACAGGGACCAAAGGGAAGACAGCAAAATTGAAAGTGAGTACCTTCCATGGAGTATTTAAAAAAAAAACGGTGATGTGCCAAAACGATGGGAATGTGGAGATATGCATCTGCAAGGTTGAATGAGACAACCCAGTCTCCTCCTTTCACCATCAAGATGATAGTCTCCAGTAACTCAATTTTGAGGGGCAACTTTAATGAATGAATTTTAAAAATTTCAGATCCAGAACTGGTCTGAAGGCTCCTGATGAGTTTGTCACTAGGAATAGAGGGAAATATATACCCTCTCTGCATTCCACCTGGAAGACTAGTGTGTACCTTTAACAATTCCTTTATATATGTTCGCAAACACTGCCATTTCTTGGGACACCTGGGCTCTCGAGTCTCCACAAAGGCAGATTGAGGTGGTCTCTTGCAGAACTCCAATGATAGCTTCTTTGGATTACCTTCAAAATCCATGCATTCTTCACCTTTCCTGCCTGTGCCTCCTCAAAAAGAGCGAGTCTTGCCCCAGCTTGAGGTGACTGGGCGAAGACATCTTCAGAAGGACTTGGGGCATTTGGAAACCTGATTAGGCTTCCCCATTTACCCCTCAGCAAAGTTCTGGGGGTCCAACCTCTGTCTTGATTACGCATGGCCACAGCGACTAGCTAACCGGGACGGGCGTTCCGTGACTGGGGTATATGAGGAACTAGGGGAATAAGGGGGGAACTTATACTGAGCATGTAAGACTGGCTGTGGTACTTTCACAGCCCGCACTACCTTTGGTCACCACTAGAGGGAGACTCCAATACAGCTAGCTGACCACACACCGGCAGGTAAGAATCTTTACATACAATCTGGTGCACTCTAAGGGTTGGGGAGCAGTCTAGCAATTAGCACACACTTCTAGGGTTCCTCCAGCTATCCTGCAAGCTTAAACCCCAGTGTTAATCACTCTTCCCATTGTCCCCACACACCAGACACATAATAAACGATAGCCTGCCACCACCCAGCAGTTTGTCTGCAGACTGGTCTGCTGAACCACCACACACACAGATCTCCGTCTGCATGCAGATTGTACGCTAATAGATCTGCCAACACGCAGTGCAATTGCATACCGATTGGCACGTAACTTAAGAGAAAATTTTGGGAGTACGGACCCCACCCCCGACTCACCAAAGCAGAAATAGCAAGTGGACTATTGCGGTACAAAAAGTATAAATAATACAAAATGCTGATAAAAATTTCACAATTTATTTATACAAAAATAGCAAAAGAAGAACAACAAGACATATAGTTAAAAGGTTCAGATGACATGATATTTCGACATGTTTTGCGGTTTTACCGCTTCATCAGGGCAATACATCTGTAAAAATATATCAAAATACAAAGAATAAATACCATATACAAAGTTACATAAAGTTATATAATGGGGAAGGTAAGATAAAGTGCTGGAACTGCTTACCCAGACCTCAGGGGGTGTGCAGCAACGAGGTAACCCGACTGGTTCTCCCCCGGCGAATGGGAAGGGGATATAAAACACCAGCCAAAATCTGTGTAGAGTAGATATGGGAGTAAAAATTCATATGGTAAAAGCGAGTGTCAGTCAGTGAAGTTATGAATTGACAGTGGAAAAGAAAAAGATGAAACATGTCAACGTGTGGGAGGATCTGGTCAAGAAGAAGAAGGAAAGGAAAGGGGAAGGGACCAGTAAGGGAAGGGATGACAGAGACATGGGAAAGAAAAAGGGGAAGGAATGGGAAAGGGGGAAAGAAAAAAGGGGGGGGCAGGAAAAAGGGATGGGGAAAAAGCATGAAATGTGAGGGCAGTGATTGACAGTGAAGAGACATGAAGAGAAGGACAAGGTGCTGCCAGTGAGGGGAGTAAAAAGCCAGATGCCACAGGGAACAAATACCAGTGAAGTAAAATACAAACGTGAGGTGACCAGTGAGGTATCATGCAAAACAGTGTGTGAAGGAAACTGGTGATAAATTTAGCAGGTGAACAGATCAATGGCTGAAAGCCTAGGTGGTGATACCAAAAGTAAAAGGACTGACATCTACCTATGTCAAGTATATATTAGTGTATGGAGCCCAGGACTCTGAAGCCATAGAAGTATATCAGCGTCACAGGTTGAAATTAATCTACATACTCCCAAAATTTTCTCTTCAATTAATTTAGACGATGGTACATATATACTTTGCTTGTTGTGTACAGTGAGGCTTTACACTCTCTATGGCACTTAACTTAGACAGAGTAATAAAATACAACAACCTCTCCAGAGATATGAATCCTAGCTTAATACACAGAAGTCACTTATTCATTTTATCATTTAATATCCCGAAAGTGGGCAGTGCATAAAAGATATACAAAGAAAAAGGATTTACCAAAAAAAATACAGAAAAACACAAATTGGCAATTTGCTATGAAAATAAGAAGGGATAAAAACAGAAATAAACTTTACTGAAGTCTATCCTTTTGTAGAAGCATACTGGAACATGTGGGAACTCCCTAGTTTCAAACTGGCTTCATGGGAGAACCATGTCCATATCTCAGGCTACCCAATTTATTGAAATATGGATGTGGGCTGGACTTTAGCCCTTGGCCAATCAACCCTGGGGGTCTTCCTGTCTCGGTCCACAGGATGTTTTGTGTTCTGAAATTACCAGAGTCGAACTGGCCCAGAACGGCGCCGATTGCTGGGTCATGGATAGGATTTCCGATACCAGCGCATCAGTCTGATCACTACAGTACCAATCACTGCCTGCAGCAATCAGGCACCACATAACGATTTTGTGTGGTTCTCTAGGGCTCCACACATGCTAAAAATACAGAGTTACATGTACACGTAACCCATCACGTGTACGATCAAAAGGAATTATTTTCATCTCTTTGCCGCTAATATTTTAGCTTTTGAGAGATAAAATAAGTTCCTTAGATCTGTTGATATTAATCAAAGTTTGCAGACCGGTCGGGGCCTTGCGAATGTCTCCTGCGGATCCGTGTAGCCAAGATGACTAGCAGTTTTCTTTGCCACATTCCTGAGGCCTCAATCTATGTTTACTTTAATGGGAAATTTTATTGGCATCTTTTTAATAACCCAGAATTAAACTACATCTACAATTACTCTACTTCTACAGATCACATCGCATCTCGTTAAGGCAAAACTAGCCTACGCTTACATTTTTGTTACAACCTCCACTGAAAAAAAAAAACATTAAAAAATGTATATTAGGGAGACACAATAAACTTAAAGCATCAAAGTTAACGTCAAGTATTCACATGCAAAATAAATTGTATTACATATAATATCAACTCTGTGAAAAATAAATTGATTGTAGCATAGTCTGGGAATTCAATAAAATTATTAGGACATGTTCCTGGTGGTAATTTCCTTAGAGACTACCTGCACCTAATTCAGGTAAGTATTTGCGCCAGTGTTTGCACAATAGCCATCGCGGGCAACAAATTCAGGCATTTCTTCCTACTTCCACTTTAAGAGTCTGTTGCTATGGCAGCCACAGATTCTTAAAGAATTAGCACCAGTTTTCGGTTTAGGAAACAAGGTAATTAAGACCAATTCTAGGCTGGTGTACAGAGGTACACCAGTACTCAGAGTGGGATATGTCTGTACTGTGAAGCCATCATGTACTGTATGTGAGAGCTTCCACACACATTCATCTGTTGGCTTGAAGCTGAATCTAAACAAAGGAATAGTGGTGATGTCATTACCCAAATATTGCAATTCCCATTTATGGAAAATGACTGGTCACTGGGTGGGCGGGAGCAGAGAGACTAGTTCCCCATCAAGTTCACTTTACATTTGTTTGACAGTGCATAGCAGTGGGCATATTCGAAAACTGCTATTGGACAGAATAGCGCTATGATTGTGCCCGCGCTGTATGCTGTCAATCAGAAGTAAAGCTGACCTGATGGATAACTGATCTCTCATTTTCCCATCGGCTCTGCCTACCCCTAGTACAAAACTCTTCAGCCATGTGTCTGGCAGTGTGATGGGCACAGTGGTCAGAAAGGGAGAGCAGGAGTCCACTAATTAGACATATTCAGTATGAACACACCTGAATTCAGTGCAAGCACTGACAAATCCATGTTTCTGTCCCTGATATGTACATGAATCAGGTGCAAGCACCAACACTTGTGGTGCTGCACCCCAATGGAATCCCTTTATCAATTCCTCTAATGTCTGTTAGTTTTGATAAATTTGATAAGCTGTTGTAACAAAAGTGAAGGTCCATGCAGTATTTTTCATTTACTGTGTATACTCATACGCTGCCAATATGTGTGACCTTTTAACAGCTTGAAAACCATGTTAGCAAAACTAAGCTAAAAGTTCATGCAATATTTTTCATATATTGTGCATACAACCATAGAAAAATGTGTTGGTACCCTTCCATGATAAAATAATCAACAATTTTCTCTGAAAAAAATTGAAACTTACAGTAAATAGTAATAGGCATCCTTCTTTGTTTATTCCATATTTAACATCTTGGCGCCAACAGCATGCAAACATGAGGCCTCTCAGCCAATAAGCCTTGGCGGCAACCAGCCACATATATGTGTGCAAAATCAGCTGTGCCAAGAGTCTATCACAGCGGTCACGTGACCATAAACCCCACCCGGCATCCTAGGAATCTAAAACCACTTAAAGGGGCGGGAGGCGCTGGCACCAAAGAGTTAATATAAATCAGACTTTGCTTTTGCATTTTTACTCAGCATAATATTTTAAACATCAAAATAATTGGAAATGGCATGGACAAAAATGATGGAACCCTTAGGGCTCTTTCACACATGCGGACCATTTGTCATCCATCTGTTGATGCATCCAAAATGGATGATCATCTATTTACATCCATTTCATCTATCAAGATATGTTTTTTGGAACGGCCCTATTTTTCTTCCATTAAAAAAACGGATCGGACAAAAAACGTATGCGAACTGATGGTCCGTTTTTGCATAAATAAATGGCCCTGGGATTCAAGCAGTTAAGGACTATAACTAGCAGATGTAACCTAATATCTTGTTGAAAAACCTTTAGAGGCAACCTCCGCAAACAAGTGATTTCTGTAGCTTTCAGTGAAAATTCTGCAAAAGTAGCTTGGACCACACTAATTGAGCAAACACCTCCAGCTCTCTCAGATTTAAAGGGTGCATTTGACAGACTGTGTTTTAGCTCTTTCCATAATAGAGGATCAGGATCATAGATGGATAATTCAGAATAGTACATTGTTTTGTTCTTAGACAGTGCTTTCTTGCACTGTAAAATATGTTTCCCTCCAGTATTTCTTGACAGGCTTAAAGCGGAGTTCCACACAAAAATGGAACTTCGGCTTTTGGGAACCCTCCCCCCCTCCGGTGTCACATTTGGCACCTTTCAGGGGAGAGGGGGTGTGTGGAGGAAGGACAAACAGAAGTGGCGAGCGTCCTAAACTAAGGTAAAATTTGAACTTGGCTCATCACAGTGGCCTATACTGCTTCAAGATTGAGGTCTATATTGGGATAGGATAATGAGAGTTTAGGCTGACATTAGTGTTTTTGTCTTGTGTATTGTCTTACAGCAAAGATGAATCACTTTAAGGACCCAGAATTCATGGCGAGTTTCATAGACAGATACAGGGAGGTGAGGAATTTGTGGGAGGTGAAACCCAGCTTATATTATAATAAACAAGCTAGGAGGTCATCGCTGGAGAAACTTCTGGAATTTGTGAAGACTCGGGTCCCCGATGCAAACATGAAGTTTTTGGACAATAAAATTGGGATCTTGAAGAACATGTATAAGAAGGAGCATAATAAGATCCAGAAATCACTCCGATCAGGAGCATCAGCAGAGAATGTTTATGTTCCCAGGCTGTGGTACTTCAACAAACTGCGGTTTCTGGACGACCAAACTGAAGCCAGGGAATCTCTTTTGACCCTTCCCTGCAGCCTTCTCTCCACCGTTCCCTCAACCCCAGCAGAGGCTGCGAGGAACAATTTGGGCCTTCCATCCTGGAAGAAGTGGATGCGCCCAGCTGGAGTCAGGTATATTATTTTTAGACATATTTATTTTCCTAATATTAATGATGTTAACTAGATGTTATAACTGATTACAAATCAATGATTTTATCAAAAAAATGATGTATACATATCACTAGACAGTAGTGACCAAAAATGTTTGTGACCAGCTTGAAAAATGCTGGAGTCAGAATGATAGTCTTTTCTATTTATTAACATTCAATTTGCAAGTCATGAGCTGAAAATTGTGTGTGATTGATGAAGCAAAAACTAAAACTATGTCCCTTTTTTATACACAGGATGAGCTCAGCCAGGAGGAGGGTCTGGAAAGCGTCAGCCAGGAGGAGGCTGTGCCCAGTGTCAGCTAGGAGGAGGCCGTGCCCAATGGCAGCCAGGAGGTGGCTGGGCCCAGTAGGAGCCTCACCCAATCCTAGGTGCCTCCTCTCTGCCTTACCACCAAAAGGCCCAGGAAGGGGGCGATGACAGATGGAGGCAGCACTGGGCCTCATTAGGGAAGCCAGCAATTTCCTCAGGAGCCCCCCCCCAACGCTGAAGAGGCCTATGGCTGCTATCTAGCCACCAGGTTGCTAGAATTGGAGAAGGGCCAATGCCTCCTCTGTGAGGGAATTATTTTTGATGCCCTTCAGAAGGGGTTGAGGGTCCAGCTGACTGAGAACAGCCACATATATGAGCAAAACCATCCTCCTCCTCCTCCTCCTGCCACAAGTCCACCACCAGAGCCACAGCCTCCAAGGAAGGCTGCAGAGAAGACAAGAAAGTGATGGCCTGGGTTCAGTCTGGTCTGACAGAAGATGCAGGCTGGTGTAGTAGTACAGCCTGGGGACAGATATGTCATCTGCTGCTGGTCCTGATCTCTGGGATTCCTGGACCAGATTGTGCTCCCTATTATATGGACTCCTCAAGCTTCCAATTTTCTTTTCCACAGACTTGATGTGTGCCCAAAAAGCTTCGCAAATTGCCAAAGTTTCTCCAGCGTTGACTTCCTCTTTATTTTGTTACCCAGAAGAAATGTATATTTTATTTTCAGAAAATACCTTCCTATGTGTTTTTCTTCAAAAAGGACAGTTTGTTTGTGAGTAGGCAGGTACATTTCAAAAAGACAATGTCAAATTAACAAGGGACACCAACCTAGGTTAATAAAAAATACAAGATAATAATGTTATTGTGGTAACTTGACACTCAAAAAAATCTAATTATATGGAGATCACTAGAAAATCACTAGATCACTAAAATATGACCTACCATTTATAGCTATATGTATAATGTATACTGTATATGCGTACTAATGATTGGTATATTCTACCTATGTACCCCCCCCCAGATCATACAATATCCTTACAGGAAACCCCTGAAGAAGGAATTGCATTTTTTATCCGAAACATGTTGGGTTCTCAAGTACCACGTATATGCATGTTTTCCTTGATTAAAACACTCATGTATATGGTCTAGATATTTTGTATGAACTGTTCACTGTTTTAAATATTTCTTTTGCATATTTCTAATAAAGTATATTTTTTTATTACTCCGGGGTACCTGTATTACCAATCATGTTATCCCTTCCAACCCCCCCCCCCTCTTCCCTCCTTACCCCTTAGGTAATTTACTTCCACTCTCCCCCTCACCCGTACAATCCCAAGGTCTCTTTTGTTTATCTCTCCACTAGATCACTAAAAAGTAATCCTAAAATGAATCTTGATGAAATAAAAAATTATAAAAGATGACTATAAAAAATAATTGTAAATATTATTATGGAAATCGGGCTTTTAAAAAATAGAATATTATTCATGAGATCAGGATAAATAATGAAGAAATAAGTTTGTGAGAACGCTGTCTGAATATGAGCAGCAAAACAACTTAATTCTTCTAGCATTATAAAGAAGAAAAGAATGCGCTGCATTAAAAGATCACAGAATTAGCAGCGTGAGGAATGTGCTAGCTCTAATACAAACGCTAGTTTTACCACACCGAGCGCTTCTGTTTCGTACTTGCTTCAGAGCATGCGTCGTTTTTGGTCCGTCGGAACAGCATACAGACAAGCGGTTTTCCCGATAGGAATTGGTTCCGTCGGAAATATTTAGAACAGGTCCTATTTCTAGGTCCGTCAGAATTTTCGAAAAAAAAAGTCAGATGAGGCATACACACGATCGGAATATACGATGAAAAGCTTCCGTCGGACTTTCTAGGAGAAGTTGGAGCTTGTCAACTCCTTCTATCAAGTCTATGCTAATGTGCCTGTAGCATGTACAGTGCCTTTGACAAGCAATTATCAAATATCAGGGAGGTGGAAAAAAAACAAACCCTTCCCCCTTAATGAAAATAAAAAAAAAAAATCATTTGGAGGGCATCTGGTGTGCGTTTTTTACCACCCTAAACGTGTGTTAATGCTATAGGCCTGATGGTTTGCATTAGTGTTTTGCAAGGGTGAACGTAGCATAAGGCCCGTGGCTTCAGTTTGTATCAGAGCAGTCAGAACAGTAAGCAATACTAATGTAAATTAGCTCTAGGTATGTTGTCTTTCAGCTTCCTTTAACAGACCAAGCTGTCCAGCAAAAATGTAGCTTTAATTTGTTGGTCGCTTATGTAAACTCCATCTTAATCTACTAATGAATCTAACACTATCAACTCCATTGATTGCTAATGCTGGTGTCCAAGAGTGGCTAAGTTGCTCCTTCATAGATACAACGGAGGAGTGTTCATAGTCACCAAGGAGCTGTGTTAAATAAAGGAGTAAAAGATTGAAATAAAGAAAAGTACTGCAGCCACCGCATCCAATGAATTGGGTTTAGTTAAACTTTAAAATCATATCAAACCCAAAAGAAAACATTTATAATATTGCAGCTTACCAATTCTTAGATGTGATGTCTACCATAATTTTCTTTTTAAGACTACCTTTCCTTTATTTTCATCTGGTGATCCTGCCAGTAAGTCTGTTGTTTTTCAAAAGCACAAGCTCTCCAGCAGAATGTATCCATTTACATGGATGAAAGGGATCATTTAACACTGGCAGGGGTGATTAAAATGATCAGCTTTTATTTATTGATGTAAAACCTTTATCCCAAAAGGAAAAGACTGTTTGCTGTTACTGATTAAAAAGTGTCAGCTGGAGTTTGGCTTCAGTTTGTTAGAATATTTAAATCTGCTAGCACATCTAACACTCCCTTGCCTGAGCACATTGCATTTGTCTATTGTTGTGACCTAAAGGAGGATCAGATCACATTTTATGGCAAATTACTGCAGAAAAGCAGTTAATTGCAAGAGTTTCACATATGTTTTCTTGCCACTGTATAGTAGTAGATACATTAAAGCGGTTGTATACCCCGCTTGGTCATTTTTATCTACAGGTAAGCCTATAATAAGGATTACCTGTAGGTAAAATGAATATCTCCTAAACCTGTACAGTTTAGGAGATATTCACCCTGCATTCAGCTGCTGATGTCAGCGGCGCATGCTCGCTGAAGGTCCAGCGGATCATGCCGGACGGCGGACTCCTGCGTACATGCTCACAGCGCCGGAGCCCACAAACCCAGAAGAAATGCAGAGGGAACATGTCAGCCCCCTCAGTGGCGACTGGGCTCGCTGCGGAAGCTTCGGTCTAAGGTAAGTATTTCATAATCTGCTAGTATGCAATGCATACTAGCAGATTATGCTATTGTCCTTGCAGGTTTTTTTTTTCAGCGGTTTACTACCGCTTTAAGGGCAGATATGCCTGAAGGGAGACTATATCTCCCCTAAGGTTTGCAGGGACATTAGAAGCCCAGCAAGAGCACAATGGCAGCTTAAGGCATGCAATGTTTCCCCATGCCAAATCCAGCAAGCAAGCTATGCAAGAATGGAAACCTCCCCAATTTATAACTAGCTTTTCAAGTAAGGTGCACATGGATGGGCATTGCATAGTAACACACACACGTACACGTCTGCGAATAAAACAAATTAGCATTGGGGGTTATTTAGGAAAGGCAAATCCACTTTGCACTACAAGTGCACTTTCAAGTGCAGTCACTGTAGATCTGAGGGGGACGTGCAAGGAAAATAAAAAACAGCATTTTAGTTTGCACATGATTGGATGTTAAATTTAGCAGAGCTTCCCCTCATTTCAGATCTTCCCCTCAGATCTACAGCGACTGCACTTCCAAGTGCACTTGAAGTGCAAAGTGGATTTGCCTTTCGTAAATAACCCCCAATGTCTAACATCTTATGTTAAAAACAGAAATTTGCAAATATATGTGGAAGATGCACTGCCTCGCCAGGGCACTGCATAAATTGTGGTGGTTGCCATTTTTGTATAACTTGCTGGATTTAATTCTTCTGTCTACTAATTAGCTGTATGAGTGCACAGACTGCATTCAGCTAAGTTGTTGACTGTTACAGCTACTTTTGATTTGGAGCACTCATATTTAGAGACCCACTTTGTATTACCACTGTAGGTCATGCGTGCAGAGAATTGCAGCTGGTGTTCATATGCGCCCATGGGTTATGCGTGGCCTTTGGGTCCAGACAGAGCCTCTCAGTGCATCTGTGGACACACGTACAAAGTCAGGGAGGGTTTCCAGCATCCCTATTACCAGTCTTTGCATGGCAAAACCCACGTACAGTGGGGACGGAAAGTATTCGGACCCCCTTAAATTTTTCACTCTTTGTTATATTGCAGCCATTTGCTAAAATCATTTAAGTTCACTTTTTTTCCTCATTAATGTACACACAGCACCCCATATTGACAGAAAAACACAGAATTGTTGACAAAGAAAAACTGAAATATCACATGGTCCTAAGTATTCAGACCCTTTGCTCAGTATTTAGTAGAAACACTTTTGATCTAATACAGCCATGAGTCTTTTTGGGAAAGATGCAACAAGTTTTTCAAACCTGGATTTGGGGATCCTCTGCCACTCCTCCTTGCAGATCCTCTCCAGTTCTGTCAGGTTGGATGGTAAACTTTGGTGGACAGCCATTTTTAGGTCTCTCCAGAGAGGGCTCTGGCTGGGCCATTCAAGAACAGTCAAGGAGTTGTGGAGCCATTCCTTCATTATTTTAGCTGTGTGCTTAGGGTCATTGTCTTGTTGGAAGGTAAACCTTTGGGCCAGTCTGAGGTCCTGAGCACTCTGGAGAAGGTTTTTGTCCAGGATATCCCTGTACTTGGCCGCATTCATCTTTCCCTCGATTGCAACCAGTCGTCCAGTCCCTGCAGCTGAAAAACACCCCCATGGCATGATGCTGCCACCACCATGCTTAACTGTTGGGACTGTATTGGACAGGTGATGAGCAGTGCTTGGTTTTCTCCACACATTCCGCTTAGAATTAAGGCCAAAAAGTTCTATCTTGGTCTCATCAGACCAGAGAATCTTATTTCTCACCATCTTAGAGTCCTTCAGGTGTTTTTTAGCAAACTCCATGCGGGCTTTCATGTGTCTTGCACTGAGGAGAGGCTTTGGTCGGGCCACTCTACCATAAAGCTCCGACTGGTGGAGGGCTGCAGTGATGGTTGACTTTCTACAACTTTCTCCCATCTCCCAACTGCATGTCTGGAGCTCAGCCACAGTGATCTTTGGGTTCTTCTTTACCTCTCTCACCAAGGCTCTTCTCCCCCAATAGCTCAGTTTGGCCAGATGGCCAGCTCTAGGAAGGGTTCTGGTCGTCCCAAACGTCTTCCATTTAAGGATTATGGAGGCCACTGTGCTCTTAGGAACCTTAAGTGCAGCAGAAATTTTTTTGTAACCTTGGCCAGAACTGTGCCTTGCCACAATTCTGTCTCTGAGTGCTTCAGGCAGTTCCTTTGACCTCATGATTCTCATTTGCTCTGACATGCACTGTGAGCCGTAGCCTCGGTTCACACTGGGACGACTTGTCAGGCGACCTAGTCGCCTGACAAGTAACGTCCCGTTCTCTGCAATGGAACCATTCTAATCGAAGCGACGCAAGTCGCTCCGACTTAAAAAAAGCTTCCTGTACAACTTTGGGGGCGACTTTCATTGACTTCTATACAGAAGTCGTTTTGCAAGTCGCCGCTGAGTCGTGTCCTGGGTCGCCTGAGGCAGTCGCGCTGTAAGTCGTGCTGCCTCAGTGTGAACCGACCCGTAAGGTCTTATATAGACAGGTGTGTGGCTTTCCTAATTAAGTCAAACCAGTATAATCAAACACAGCTGGACTCAAATGAAGGTGTAGAACCATCTCAAGGATGATCAGAAGAAATGGACAGCACCTGAGTTAAATATATGAGTGTCACAGCAAAGGGTCTGAATACTTAGGACCATGTGATATTTCAGTTTTTCTTTTTTAATACATCTGCAAAAATGTCAACAATTCTGTGTTTTTCTGTCAATATGGGGTGCTGTGTGTATATTAATGAGGGAAAAAAATGAACTTAAATGATTTTAGCAAATGGCTGCAATATAACAAAGAGTGAAAAATTTAAGGGGGTCTGAATACTTTCCATCCCCACTGTATCACATGGCTGGAATCGTGGACATAGGACAGTAATTGGGACCCTATCAGCCACGATCAATGACCCTGGGGGACATTCAACAGATTTGTGTACCTTCGGTAGATGATAAAAAAGTACAGAGTGTTGCAATCCGAGGGCAACAGAATTTGTTTCTCCCTCTTGTCCAGCACCCAGTCTTTGAAGGCCTGTTCCATGAACAGCTTAAGGGCTCGTTGATATTCAGATAAGGGATCCCCTTGTAGTTGTATATAGAAGACAGTAAGATAGCAGACAGTAAGACTCCTGGAGGTAATGAAATGTATTTTGAATTACCAAACTAATCCTTTTATCAGCCTGTTTAACAATGATATCACTGTTGTTTTCTAAACTTTTCAAGGCAATATATTCTAATGGGGATAGATTTTTTTGTGATGTGGCCAAAAGGTCCCTGTACGTGACCTGATAGTAAGTTTCAATATATAAACCCTTGGATTGTGATGAAAAATGGTTGATTTTGGTTTAAAACCTGTATGTATGATATCAGAATTGTTGAAAAGTTCCAAAGGTTGACTATCCACTGTCATGGTTATGCAATAATAGTTTGTCGATCAGCTCACCTGTCTCCATGTGTTCATCTCTAGAGACCAGCTGACCCTCACCTGACTGCTTTTGTAACCTCTCCTCTAAGCATGGCCCCACCCCAGGCTCTATCAGGGAACCCTATATTAACCTGTGCACTGCAAGCCAGCAGTGCTGATCAACCATTGTGTGTTAGCCTCCGTGTGTACTTGCTGTGTTTCCTACATCTGATTCCTGTTACCGACTTTGGCCTGTTCTTAACTATTCCTGTCTGCTTGTCACCCTGACCTTTGGCGTGTCCCCGACCATCCCTGTTTGCCTGTGACCCTGAACCTTGGTGTGAACTCTGTTGTCCTTGTCTGCTTGTGGCCCCGACCTTGGCTTGTCCCTTACTTCCTTGTGGTTCCAGCCTGCTGCCTCCTTCCCCTTCTCCTGTAGTCTACCGTGAGCTTGAGCTGTGAGACCCTGGGGGCTGCGACCTGGAGTCAGACTGCAGCGCAGTCCATCCTTACCATTAAAGGCTCTGGTGAACACCTGCTGGCTCTTAGACTCCACGCCCTGAGGAATCTATGCTCTAGCTCCCAGTGGGATCTGTGTCAGTGATCCAGTAGACCTGCTTCCTGAACCTCCCAGGGTTCAATCCGCAGCAGTCAGCCGTAGGGTCCACTACCTTGCGGTGCACTCCTGATCCCAACGGGGTGCATCTGTCACCCAGCCTCTAGGTGACCTGACATCCACATTACCTTCATCCCATAATTCCCCTAACATTAACAAAGCAATATTGTCTATGTCGTCAATTTGTTGTGAAGAAATGGGTTCTTGTGAATGGGCTAGATGGGAATCAACTGTTGCATCCCTATCTGATGCATAATGATGTCTCTAAGTAAGAGAACAGACAAATCTATTTAAAGTGTAAGTAAACCCTCCTATCGTTTTCAGCCAAGAAAGCTGCCATCTTTGCCTCTGTTTAATCTGTAACTGCCATGATGCTGCACATGTGATCAGTTATGACAGCCATTGGATGGTTTGACAGCTTGGTTGAGAGCACAACCAATGGGAGTGTTACATTTCCAGCACGTGTTTTATGAATGGGTTTACTTCCGCTTTAAAGGGTAACTCCCCTTTTGTATAGAATAAAAATAAAATTAAAAAAAAATATAGCATATACAATTGTGACTTAAGTCATATTGTAATTGAATGTTATTAAAAATGACCGTTCCTTTTCAATCTAATTTTCTGTAAAATGCAATGCAATATGGCTACCTAGAGGTGGTCTGTACACAGAATGTGTACAGAACACCCTCCAGAAACATCATTTCATGCTGATACAAAACATATTTCAGGCATCCGCTGCAACAAAAATGTCATTTTTGGTGTGATACTCTCAATAGGATATCACATCTAAAGGGATGCAGACCCTGTAATGTTTCTCATTAGAGCCCTGCAGGTGCAGCAGCTGGTTGATAATTATGATACCACTACCATTAGATTCTCTTTCCACATGGACGCAGACCAACACACAGTGATTTCCTCAGGATGACAGAAGGTAGGAATCTGCAACAAATTTTGTTAAAATCCTTGCAATGTACATAGATCACCCAGAGGGGAATGTTTTTTCCCAAGTTACTCTTTAAATACTTCAATAAACTGAACTTGTTGGGACCCCTAGAGGGGGCAAAGCTTAAGCTTAAGGAGAGAGGCCTCAAAACTAGTTAAATTATGTGAGGGTAAATTAAAGATTTTAATAGTACTATCCATGGGGCTCAGTGGCTCTCCTTCCTTTCTTTTTTGTTTATTCTTGACAAGTTTACCTCCTCGTCGGCTTCCTCCATGTTTTCCTTTTACTTTTGTTAACTTTAGAGACATCTCTTAAAAAGAATTGTTAGACATCAAGTTTTGTGTTTTAGAGGGGGGGGGAGCTTCTATACTGTCTATTAGGTCCTGTTACATCTAAAGACTCAAAAAATGTTCGGCTTGCTCCTTCTTTGACAAATGTCTAGTTAACAGGCTATATATGTTTTGAGTACCTATGGATAAAACTATGGGTAAACTTTGTGCATTACTATGTATTGTGGGAAAACAGAGAAAGACTAAAGCGGGACTTTGCATGAGACATGTCAACGGTTATTTGTCAATCATTAGACTAATAGCTGTTTCATTACTCTATTTTTAGTCACTTTGCATCTGAACTCCTGATGATTGGTTGTAAGCCAAGAAACGCGTTGAGTTACCAACTTATGGATGCTTATACCTTTATAACCTTCTGTATTGTAATTGTATTTATTATATCTGCTATGCCTACTGATTGATTGTTTATATCAGTTCTATCATGTCCAATGATGAATTAAATTGTTTTTTTATGAATATCAGATGTAAATCCTTTGTGATTACGCCCTTTGTTTCTTATTACCATTGATACCATGGATTATAGATTTATGTTGGATACAGGTTAATTTAATTTGATTCTGACCAACTAGCCTTTATTAACCATTGACATGTCTCATGCAAAGTCCTGTTTTAGTCCTCTTTCTCTGTTTTCACACCAATAGGGATGGAGACATGTCATCGCTTTAAATTGGTATGGACAGGTCACAACTCCCCTTTTGTATGACCTATGTTTTGTGGGAGTTTTATTATCATCTGCTGTACACTTTGTTGGCGATCTTACCCCTAGAGTCCTCTCTATAAGGGGTTCAGGTTGTACTGTCATGGGATTGTCAATACTGTCACCATTATTAGCTGTAGGAGTATAACCAATGGGTAAAGCAGCATTGGCCACCATTTGAGTGTCACTTCCATAATGTATAGGTCCATGATTACTATCCACTTTGGTGGTCCCCTTCCACTTCCAGATGGGTCCTCCTCCCTTCTTTTCTTAAGCTTATTATTCAGCAAGGTACCCACCGTTTTGTTATTACCCGGCCTATCTCTTTTCTTACCTAAATGACTACCTTGAGTACTCATGTTATTATTACATCACGCCAGATGATTCTTATTAGACAAAACACGCTAGATCGAGTCCCAGCCAGGCCTTTGCGAACCACTTGTCAGATAGATTGATGGATTTTATTGTTTGAGCGCTAAACCTACTGATGGAATGTAGGTGTTCTGTACTTCTTTAATAAATTTTGCTATCTTACAGTTTTACACTGGAGACATTTTGTTTTTTGGATGCCTGGACTGTATTATATTACCGAGAAAGTGGAATCGCAGCTACAGCCTGGCAGTGTGAAACCCCTGAAGCCACTCAATGGATTACTCCTGTGGAGAATTTTCTCCCTGTCAGCCTGTTTGACTCAGTACCGTAAGGTTTCTGAGTCCACGCTTTCTGGTAAGCGTATATATGTTTCTTGTTGGTGGATATCACTTTTCTGGTGATCTACTTAACAACTTCAGCCCCGGAAGGATTTACCCTCTTCCTGACCAGAGCACTTTTTGCAATTCGGCACTGCGTCGCTTTAACTGACAATTGGGCGGTCGTGCGACGTTGCACCCAAACAAAATTGACGTCCTTTTTCCCCCACAAATAGAGCTTTCTTGATTGTATTTGATCACCTCTGCGGTTTTTATTTTTTGTGCTATATACAAAAAAAGAGTGACAATTTTGATAAAAAAGCAATATTTTTTACTTTTAGCTATAATATCCCCCAAAAATATATAAAAAAATTATTTTTCCTCAGTTAAGGCTATGTATTCTTTTACATATTTTTGGTAAAAAAAACCCGCAATAAGCGTATATTGATTGGTTTGCGCAAAAGTTATAGCGTTTCCAACGCAAGGGATAGTATGGCATTTTTATTATTATTTTTTTTTAATGGTAATGACGGTGATCTGTGATTTTTATGGTGACTGCAACATTATGGAGGATTCATTCGACACTTTTGACACTATTTTGGGACCATTGGCATTTATACAGCGATCAGTGCTATAAAAATGCACTGATTACTGTATAAATGACACTGGCAGGGAAGGGGTTAAACACTAGGGGGCGATCAAGGGGTTAAGTGTGATTCTAACTGTGGGGGGGATGGGCTACTTCTCACATGACAGCGATCACTGCTCCTGATGAGAGGGAGCAGTAGACCTTTGTCTTGTCACTAGGCAGAATGGGGAAATGCCTTGCTTACATAGGCATCTCCCCGTTCTTCCGCTCCGTGACATGATCGCAGGCACCCGGCGGACATCGAGTCCACAATGCCGCATCTTAAAGGGGGACGTACCTGTACACCCATTTGCCCAGCCATGCCATTGTGCCGACGTATATCGTCGTGCGATGGTCAGCAAGGGGTTAAGGTCCTATGTGGAATTGTCTACTATCATGGGATTTCTCTACACTTTGAGGATTTATATATATATATATATATATATATATATCTGTTATGCATCATTGGACTGTTTGCACTGTAAAATTTGGAAATAATACCACCTCTATTTGGAGTACATGCATGTTGCATTTTAACGCCCACTTGTGTGGTTGCTTTTTTTACATATTTGTTATGTATATTAGTTATTTATGTGTAACATTTGTTTTAACACATTGGTTTATAAGTCATACGAGTAACCTCTAGTAGCACCTATGTTACCTTTAACATGTTTTCTATTATGACCACATTTGTGTGGTTCCTTTCATTGAACCACTGATATTTGAGCGAAGCACTTTACTACACAGATTTATTTTTATGGATGTCTTTGTAAAGAACAATGCCACTTAAAAATGCGTCCACGTTTTTTTAATTCTTAACACATGGGGAGTAATGCCTAATTCTAGGTATTTCTGGAGGAATAAATTGTTCCACCATTGTATACACTCATATTGTTTGTTTTTTTGCAATTGAAAGAATGCTTTGCACAGACCTTTTGGATTTATCAGTTAGGGAATGTCCCCAAATGGCTTCTATGATGACCTCGAGCTACACAATGTGGTCTACATACAGATTAGGTGGCACAAAAACCCTTATTATAAGCAATATTGAATATAATTTATTCTGTTTTTTATCTAGGTACAATAATAAATAGTTACCTATAACTAAGTAAGTAACTAAGTAAGCTTTGGAAAGTAATGGGTTTATATTTAATAGTTTTTTTTTGGTACTGTTCTCAGGAATTTATGTAGAATTTAATCCACTACTGATATACAGTAAAAACAAAATTTTCGTTTTTTAAAATTATTTATTTATTCACTTATTTTAAATTTTTTTCAATTTATTTGTCAATTCGCTATACTGTATATATCTATTTTATGCCCATGAAGTCATTGTTTGAAGTGATTATATATTCATTTAAAATCGTAATGGTTTATATGCTTTTTTGTATTTGTTGTTTTTTTCTATGCTGGCATATCGGTGTATACTTAATAGTACTCTTTATCTTTTATATAGTGTTTTATATACATATTAGAATTAGCTATATAGGGTTGTATTTATTGTTTGTATTCTTTTTTTAATGAGAGTATGCTGGTATCTGCAATGTGCCTTTTAAATGTTAGTCATACCCATTGCCCGCCCCTCCCTTTAATGTTATCTATATAAGCTGCCACCGTCTTGACCTTTGACTTGAAAAAGTGCTGTGATGGATACTGCCTCCAGTCAAGGCCTTTTAGCTCCTCCATCCAGCTGTCCCATTTCCGTCATCTTCAGATGTACTTGTGAAATCACTTTTAGCGCATCACTTCTGGTGCAAGCCGCCCTGGGCCCCAAGATTGAGACAGGAACATTCAATCCTGCTGTTTGGGAATATAGATAGCCCTACCAGCTGGCACAATGCAAACTCCACGCCTGCCTTCGCACATCAGGATTATATAAGAAGCATGACCTGGTTATGGTTACTACATTAACTATTAGCAGCATGTACCCGTATTATTTCACTACGTTTATGGCCACAAGGATTTTAACAATAAAGAGTACCTCTGATGTGGTACATTTTAAATTACATTTTTCATTGCAAGCTGATTTTGCTTTTACAACACCTTTCTTGGATCCATAATGGATTGATTCTAGTGGGTTCCAAACGCTTTTTGGTTTTGTACATCATTTCCCAAATATCAATATTGCCATATTTGAGTAAAGGCCTCACCTTTGTTTACATTTAGCTTTTGGCTGGGGAATGTCCCAGCTGACAGCTTAATGGGGCAAGCGATAGCATACCTCCCAACAGTCTCGGATTGGGTGGGACTGTCCTGCATTTGCACCTTTGTTCCGCGGTCCTGGAGTACAGGGGCTTTGTCCCGCATTACTCCATGCAGAGAAGGACCTGCAGCTGTATGCTGTAACATCTAGCACAGCCAGGGATTGGTGGGCAAACCAGGGATTGGTGGGCAAACCAGGGATTGGTGGGCGAGCCGGCAGGGGTAAGGCTGCAATGAGGGAAAGTGCAGCTGTTAAATTCAGCCTCTGAAGAGGGGGATGGGCACACCGGTATTCGCTTTCAGCCTCCTGGCTCCACCCCACAAACAGAGCGCCACCCTGCCCCTCCCTGACCCTGCCCACCACAAAGCACAACCCTGCCCCTCCACCTGACTCTGGCCACCAGAGAGCGGCACCCTGCCCCTCCTCCTAACTCCACCCACCACAGAGCAGCACCCGGCTCCTCCTCCTGACTCTGGCCAATAGAGTGGCAACCTGTCTCTCCTCCTGACTCCGCCCACCACAAAGCACAACCCTGCTTCTCCACCTGACCTCGGGCCACCAGAGAGTGACACCCTGCCCCTCCTCATGACTCTACCCACCACAGAGCAGCAACCGGCCCCTCCTCCTAAATCCGGCCACTAGAGAGTGACACCCTGTCTCTCCTCCTGACTCCACCCACCACAGAGTGGCACCCATCCCCTCCTCCTGACTCCCCCCCACCATAGAGCGGTGGTCTTCCAGAGACATGAGGTTAATGCTCCGAGGCAGACTGAAGAGGGTGGGCCAGGAGGGCCAAGAGTAATGTGGCGGCCCCCGCGGTGCGGAGCCGGATCCTCACCCTGCAGGCTATGAACTCCAAGTGCAGGCAGTGGCGTATGCTGTGAGAGGGCCTATCGTCACCAAGACTGGACAGATTGAGAGAGAACTGCAGAGGATGAGTGGCTACAACTGCCAGCATGGCCTGAGTGACAGGGGGACTACAACTCCCAGCATGGCCTGAGTGACAGGGGGACTACAACTGGCAACATTTACTGAGTGACAGGGGGACTACAACTCCCAGCATGGCATGGGTGACAGGGGGACTACAACTGCCAGCATGCCCTGAGTGACAGGGGGACTACAACTGGCAGAATTTACTGAGTGACAGGGGGACTACAACTTCAAGCATGGCATGAGTGACAGGGGGACTACAACTCCCAGCATGGCATGAGTGACAGGGGGACTACAACTTCCAGCATTTACTGAGTGACAGGGGTACTACAACTCCCAGCATTTACTGAGTGATGGGGAGACAACAACCCCTAGCATGGCCTGAATGACAGGGGGACTACAACTCCCAAGGTGGTCAGGATGACCAGGAACTACAACTCCCAGCATATCCTGAGTTACAAGGAAATTAAAAGTTCCTGTATGCATAGGGTAACAAGGGACTATATGCACTCCTGAACCTCACACTCTGTACGTAACGCGCTCCTGAACCTCACACACTGTACGTAACGCGCTCCTGAACCTCACACTCTGTACGTAACGCGCTCCTGAACCTCACACTCTGTACGTAACGCACTCCTGAACCTCACACTCTGTATGTAATGCCTTCCTGAACCTCACACTCTATATGTAACGCACCCCTGAACCTCGCAGTCTGTACGTAATGCACTCCTGAACCTCGCACTCTATACGTAATGCACTCCTGAACCTCACACTCTGTACATAATGCACTCCTGAACCTCGCACTCTATACGTAACGCACTCCTGAACCTCGCACTCTATACATAACGCACTCCTGAACCTTACACTCTGTACATAATATACTCCTGAACCTCACACTCTGTATTTAACGCATTCCTGAACCTCGCAGTCTGTACGTAACGCACTCCTGAACCTCGCACTCTGTATATAACGCACTCCTGAACCTCGCAGTCTGTACGTAATGTACTCCTGAACCTCGCACTCTATACGTAACACACTCCTGAACCTCGCAGTCTGTACGTAACGCAATCCTGAACCTCGCAGTCTGTACGTAATGCACTCCTGAACCTTGCAGTCTGTAGGTAATGCACTCCTGAACCTCGCACTCTATACGTAATGCACTCCTGAACCTCACACTCTGTATATAACGCACTTCTGAACCTCGCACTTTATACGTAATGCATTCCTGAACCTCGCACTCTGTATGAAACGCACTCCTGAATCTTTCCACACTTTGTGTAACGCACTCTTCCACAGTCTATGCAAAACCATTTGTAATGGCAGCTTTTTATTCTTTTTTTGTTAAATGATTGTGCTGGGGTTTGTGTCTGTGAGACGCTTGCTTGTGGCACAGCAATCAAAGCAGCAAGCCCCAGTTTTGTTTAATTACACTCCATAAGCCCGTCACTTAATAATGTGGCCACAACAATTTTTGCCACAGGGTGCGTAGGGACACTTCCTCTCTCAAGTGTCCCTCATTCTGAAGTTCAAAAGTTGGGAGGTATGCGATAGGGCACTGTGCGGGAAGCTGTCGCATATATGACAGCTTCCCAGCACAAGCTTTGTCATTCATTAAAATAATCTTGTTATACTTACCCGCACTGTGTAATGGTTTTGCACAAAGCAGCCCCGGTCCTCCTCTTTGTGGGACCCTCTCCACCGTTACTGGCTCCTCCTCCCGACAAGTGCCCCCATAGGAAGCTATCATATATTTAACTCAGGTGCTGTCCATTTTTTCTGATCATCCTTGAGATGGTTCTACACCTTCATTTGAGTCCAGCTGTGTTTGATTATACTGATTGGACTTGATTAGGAAAGCCACACACCTGTCTATATAAGACCTTACAGCTCACAGTGCATGTCAGAGCAAATGAGAATCATGAGGTTAAAGGAACTGCCTGAAGAGCTCAGAGACAGAATCGTGGCAAGGCACAGATCTGGCCAAGGTTACAAAAAAATTTCTGCTGCACTTAAGGTTCCTAAGAGCACAGTGGCCTCCATAATCCTTAAATGGAAGACGTTTGGAACGACCAGAACCCTTCCTAGAGCTGGCCAAACTGAGCTATCAGGGGAGAAGAGCCTTGGTGAGAGAGGTAAAGAAGAACCCAAAGATCACTGTGGCTGAGCTCCAGAGATGCAGTCTGGAGATGGAAGAAAGTTGTAGAAAGTCAACCATCTCTGCAGCCCTCCATCAGTCGGGGCTTTATGGCAGAGTGGCCTGACGGAAGCCTCTCCTCAGTGCAAGACACATGAAAGCCCGCATGGAGTTTTCTAAAAAAACACCTGAAGGACTCCAAGATGGTGAGAAATAAGATTCTCTGGTCTGATGAGACCAAGGTAGAACTTTTTGGCCTTAATTCTAAGCGGTATGTGTGGAGAAAACCAGGCACTGCTCATCACCTGTCCAATACAGTCCCAACAGTGAAGCATGGTGGTGGCAGCATCATGCTGTGGGGGTGTTTTTCAGCTGCAGGGACAGGACGACTGGTTGCAATTGAGGGAAAGATGATTCTCCAGAGTGCTCAGGACGTCAGACTGGGCCGAAGGTTTACCTTCCAACAAGACAATGACCCTAAGCACACAGCTAAAATAATGAAGGAGTGGCTTCACAACAACTCCGTGACTGTTCTTGAATGGCCCAGCCAGAGCCCTGACTTAAACCCAATTGAGCATCTCTGGAGAGACCTAAAAATGGCTGTCCACCAACGTTTACTATCCAACCTGACAGAACTGGAGAGGATCTGCAAGGAGTAATGGCAGAGGATCCCCAAATCCAGGTGTGAAAAAATGGTTAAATCTTTCCCAAAAAGACTCATGGCTAGATCAAAAGGGTGCTTCTACTAAATACTGAGCAAAGGGTCCTACTTAGGACCATATGATATTTCAGTTCTTCTTTTTTAATAAATCTGCAAAAATGTCAACAATTCTGTGTTTTTCTGTCAATATGGGGTGCTGTGTGTACATTAATGAGGAAAAAAATATGAACTTAAATGATTTTAGCAAATGGCTGCAATATAACAAAGAGTGATAAATTTAAGGGGGTCTGAATACTTTCCGCCCCCACTGTAATTATTCTTAAACAGTATAGATGGAAGAATGGATATTTTTGAACACCTCTTGTTGTAACTTCACTTTATACCTCCATCCCCCATTGTGTTGGTTTAATAGCATTGCAGTATATTTTTAACTAATTCACAACAGGCACAATTTGTTTTCAGTAGCACCAAAATTTGCCTGGAGCATAATTATCTTGTGTTCTTTGATGAAATTTACCTAGAAACCAATTGCACTGCCATGGGAGCCATTTTCACTCCATGTTATGCCAATGTTGCAATGGGAAACTGGGAGGAGTTATACAACTGGAACAACAACCCCTTCTCCGGATACATAGCCTACTATTGGAGGTACATTTCTAGATAATTTCTCCTCCTTTGTGTCCCATTGCAACAATAATACCTTAGGGCTACAAATTACTTATGTCATTGATCCAGACAGATGGTTCTTTCTAGATCTAGAATTGTCCCACAACAATATGGTTATGGTCACCAGCAACTACTGCAAACTGATAGTAGGAAACTCCTACTTGGATTGCTCCAGCTGCCATTATCCATCATGGTGGAATAATATTCCAGGCGGACAATTTCATTGACAAAAAATTGTTCCTGAATGGAAGATTATATTAAGCAAATTAAGACTCTCGCCAATAAATTTAAAGAAAAAGGTTATCCAGAACCCTTAATAACATAGGCTTATAATAGATATGTATCCTCCCTGCCAACAGAAAATATTATAATTAATAGAAAACAAATTCAGGACAATAATTCAATTAGGATTATTAGAGTTTTAACAATAAATATAAGGCCATTACTAGGATTATTCATGAACATTGGCACATTCTTCACCTTGACCCAAAGCTAGGTCCTACTTTACCATATTTAACAGGGCGCGGACCCTCAAGAACATGATAGCTCCCAGTAGGTTAAAAACTCATAGTACACGTAGGTCTACGGACATTCTGTCATACTTTGACCATAGGACGGGCATCTTCCAGTGTAAGAAAAGAAGATGCCTTACCTGTCAATCCATCCATCATGGTCGGTAGAGAAGGAAATATATTTCAGAGCAGTCAATTTACTACCTGTTCATCTGAGTTTGTTATGTACATTTTACGTTGTCCTTGCAACCTTCTTTATATAGGCCTTACTACACATACATTGCACAAACGAGTCAGCAAACATCGCAGACTCATTCAAGAAAGGTCAGACAAGCACGATGTGCCTTGACATTTTCTTTGGTTTCACAGTAATGCCCCGTACACACGGTCGGATTTTCCGATGGAAAATGTCCGATCGGAGCATGTTGTCGGAAATTCCGACCGTGTGTGGGCTCCATCGGACATTTTCCATCGGATTTTCCGACACACAAAGTTGGAGAGCAGGAGATAAAATTTTCCGACAAAATCCGATCGCGTCAATTCCGACCGTGTGTGGCCTGTTCCGACGCACAAAGTGCCACGCATGCTCAGAAGAAATTCCGAGACGGGACAGCTCGTTCTGGTAAACTTAGCGTTCGCAATGGATACAGCACTTTCGTCACGCTGCAATGTTAAAAATGGTTTAATACAGCGCACTCTCTTCTTCTTTATAATGTGACAAGAATTAAGTAGTTTTGCTGCTTATATTCACACACACTTCTCACAAACTTATTTCGTTACTATTTATCGGGATTCCCTCAATATATTTTGATTTCTCACATCTGACAACATATTTTTGTATATTTTTAATTTATTTTTTTGGCTTTAATGTAGAATCTTTTTTTGTGTTTCTATTTTTTTTTTTTTTTTTGCGATTTTGATTTGTACTCCAGAAAATGTTTGTGTGTGTTTTTTGTGACAAGTTCCCACAACACCATTGATATGTTGTTCTGTTTAATCTGTAGGAGATTGTTTGGTGTTGTTGTCCCTTGTTAATTTCACATTTTATGTTAGAAATGTACCTGAATCCTCACCAACAAACTGTCCTTTTTGGATGAAAACACACACAGGAGAGTAGAATTTACCCAAAAAATGTATTAAGGGGTCACAACTAAACAAAGAGGGAGGCAACGCTGGAGAAACTGCAGAAGTGGGTGAAGCCTTGGACCCCCAGGGCAGACATCAATTATTTAAAAGCAAAATTGGTGGCCTGAGGAGTCCTTATCTAAGGGAGGGCAGTGTGGTCCAGAAGTCCCAGAGATCCGGAAAGCAGCAGATGACATCTGTGTCCCCAGGCTGTGGTCATACGAGAGACTGCATCTTCTGTCAGACCAGACTGAACCCAGGGTCATCACTCTTTGGTCTTCTTTCCACGCCTCCTTCCACGCGGTGGCTGTGGTGGTGGAGTTGTGGCAGCAGGAGGAGGAGGAGGAGGATCGTCGATCTCAATGACATCCGTCTTGGGTGTTAGTTCCCCACTCAACCCTTTACGTAGGACTTTATAAATCAGGTCCTCAGAGAGCTTTCGTTGACCCTCCTGCATGCCCTGCAATTTGGTGGCAGCCATGCAGGCAAAGGCCTCTTCAGGAGTGGGTAAGGCTCGGAGGGACGCAGAAGCCTCCTGGATCAGCCTGTACGCTGAATCCTGCACGGGACTTGGAATGGCCTTCCTGGCCCTTTTGTATGGAAGGCGGAGGGGAGGGACCTGAGACTCAGTCAGGCTGCGACTGGTCCCAGGCTTCTCTTGGCTGACACTTAGCCCTGCCTCCTCCTGGCTGCCACTAATCCCCGCCTCCTCCTGGCTGCCACTAATCCCCGCCTCCTCCTGACTGCCACATTCCACAACCTCCTCCTGGCTGAGGTCTTCCTGTGTATGAAAAAGGGACATAGTTTTAGTATTGTTTTCATCAATCACACACAATTTTCACCTCCTGACTGCTGCAAATTGAATGTTAACAAATATAACAGACTATCCTTCTGAGCCCAGCATTTTTCATTCTTGTGGCAATTTTGGGTGCCCACTACTGTCTATTGATATGTAAAACACTTTTTTCAATCAGCAATTAGTGATCAATAATAACATCTAGTAAACATCATTTCTTTATTGACTAGAAATCTGTAGAAGAATGCTATACCTGGCTCCAGCTGGGCTCCTCCACTTCTTCCTGGCTGGAAGGCCCAGGTTGGACATCAGAAGCCTCAGCTGGTATGGAAGGAAGCGTGGAAGGAAGAGTGGAGAGGGATTCCCTGACTTCAGTGTGGTCTGACAGAAATCGCAGTCTCTCATAGTACCACAGCCTGGGGACATAAATGTCATCTGCTGCAGCTCCGGACCTCTGGGAATCTGTGACCTTCTTGCGCTCCCTAAGATATGTGCTCCTCAGGCCACCAATTTTGGCTTTTAAATAAGGGATGGTTGCTGTGGGGACCACCGGCTTCACCAACTCCAGCAGTTTCTCCAGCGCTGCCTGCCTCTTCTGTTTGTGGTTATAGTGGGGGTGTCTCACTTGCCACAGACAGGGCAGCTCCCTGTACTTGTCTATGAACAGGGGCAGGAAATTGTGGTCGTTGAACCCATCCATTTTCTCTGCAAGACACAACACAAGACAAACCCGAATGTCAGGCCAAACTCTCCTAATCTTGTTACAATATAGGCTTCCATTTCAAAGCAGTATAGGCGCAAGTTTAGATCTTACCTTCGTTATCACGATCGGCGTCTCTGATGCTCCTTCCTCCGCTCACAGATCGTACGTAAGACGCACGTGTGTTACGCTTTATACACACTGCGCATGCGTATAACTCCGCCCGCCCCTGACGTTCTTTCTAGTCTATTCCCCGCCCCTTTTCGTTTGGCGCAGTGGGGGAAGAGCACATGGCGGATAGACAGCAGGTGCGTGCTAATTGTAGCAACGAGGAGGAGGAGGAAAGGCCGGAGCCTGAAACGTCCCGATCCAGAAGGAGATTTAAGGACTCAAATATGTCCTTTGGGGAGATGTTGGAGATGGTGGACATCCTGAAGAAGGCCAACTATGATGGAAAGTATGGGCCTTACCCCAACCACAATCTCAGAAAGGCCAAGATCATGGCGAAAGTGGTCAGGAGTCTGCACCGGAAATTCGGGGTACGACGATCGAAAGATCAGCTCAGGAAGCGGTGGTCGGACCTGAAATTACGAGAACATGAGCAGTACAGAAAGATCCGGAGAGTGCTGCAAAAAAGTAAGTAGTTGTGCTGTGTTCCTATTGTTTTTGTGTTTATTACGTTCGTGCTGCTCCATGTGCTTTTAGGAACTGTTGTACAGTTTAAAATGGCAACTTTCATGTTCATGGGCACATTATTCGTTCGGATCTAACATTTTTCGTTCCAAATATAAAATAACATTGTTTAGCCCATACGCATTTGGCCACCATTTTGACGCCCTATACTTGTCTTAAAAGAATTGGGTTGTGTAGATGGCTTTGTTACTAGAATGAAATGCAAACTAGATTCTGTGTAAGGAGAGGACACTCAGCAGCTGTTTTCACATCTGGACACTGGAGCACTAGTGTGGGACAAAAGAACACCATTTTTGTTAGGGGGGCCACACAGGTGCTCCAGTGTATACTATAGGGGGGTCTCCATCTGTGAAGCTTGTACCAAACAGGTAAAGTATTGCAGGTTGACAAAGGGCATTAAAAAAGCTACATGTTGGAACTCTGCTAAAATAGATAATTGTACCCCACTTCCAAGCAATGTTTCATCTTTATAGTTCTGACATTAAATATCTGTGTGCTAATTATACCATTTTGTTTGACATAGGGGAGAAAAGACTCGGAGGACACCCCTCATCTGAGGAGACCAGAGCCCCCCCCCCCCCTCTGGAAGAAGGTGAAATCCCAACACAAGCTGAGCAGGAGGAAGAAGACGTGGTGGAACTAGTCACCACAACAGGTGAGTGTCTGCAACCACAGTCTCAGATAAGAGATGGATGGCGGCATTTTTTTTAAACCAAATTTATTTTGGGGTTCCTCTCTTTTTAGGTGATCGTGAGGTTGTGGATGAAGATCCTTTCACATCCGAAAGTGCCCAGATCCTGATCGGGGAGATCATGGGGTGTAATTTACAATTGGAAATCATCAAGCAAAACATCAATGATGTTATTCCAAAATATAAAAACATCATTGATGTTTTGGGGCGAGTTTAAAGCCCCTCCAAATCACTTTCTTCTTTTGTGTGCTACAGTGTGCTAAATGTTTTTGTGATTTTTCCCAAAGCCAAATTTGGAGGATGCACACAGTGTGTCAACATGTGCTATCTGCCATCACGGGAGATCAATGGACGTGTTTTGGGGGTGCAACCCCTTCCTCAATAATAAAGTAGCTGAGAGGAAGGGCTTGCTCCCCCAAAACACATCCCTTGATCCCCCGTGATGGCAGCTAGCACATGTTGACATTGGGAAATTTGTGTGCATCTTCCAAATTTGGCTTTTCCAGGGGTGATTTCCCCCCATCTGAACGCTATATCAAACACAGTTCCTAAATACTCATGTCTGATATTGCCTTCAAGTTCTACCAAATGTGAACTTTGTAAGATCAAGATTTGTGTCTTTATTGTTGGCTTTACACAGGCCTGTTTTCTATAAAATGGACATTTTAATTTTGGATAATGCCACCACCAAAATTGGTATACAACAAACATGTTGGTTTGTCAGCAAAACCTTTGGTAAATGCACATGAGATTGTGCAGGTATTAAAAAGATTGTTAATCAAGAATGTGTGGATTATTGTCTCAACGCTACAACACTTTTGGGGTGATGTAATTGTTGTTTTATGAGAAAATGGGTGTTATTTCCTAAGGGCAAATCCACTTTGCACTACAAGTGCAGTTTCAGTGCAGTTGCAAGTGCACTTGTAGTGAAATGTGTTTTTGCATTTAGTAAATAACAGCCAACAGTGCTTTGTATAAGGTTACACAATCACGACATTTTCTGCACTCAACACATTTCTGTCAGGGTCAGCTCAAACAAACACAAGCAGTAAATGTCCAGAAATATTTTTTTTTTTTTAATTTGAAAAAGGCTTCACATATTGTCTGGCATATTGATAGCCCCCCTACCCGCAAAGAACTCCAGGTAGCGTAACCGGACATCACGGGCACTCAGGGAGGGCAAGCCAGGACGGCCACTTTCAAGCGCCGTCAGTGTGGTTTGATGTAGGATTCCGCCTCAGGCCCAACTGAGCCAGCATAGTTGGCCGAATGTTTCCGTAAAAAGTTATGGAGAACACAGCACGCAAGTATTATATGGTTCAGTTTATACTCCGCCATATGGATAGGTGTCAGAAATAGGCGGAACCGGCTGGCCAGGATTCCAAATGTGTTCTCCACCACTCTTCGGGCTCTGGCCAGCCGGTAATTAAAAACCCTCTGTTCCGGGGTTAGGGTCCTCATCGGGAATGGCCGCATCAGGTGGTCCCCCAGTGCAAACGTTTCATCAGCAACGAACACAAATGGGAGTCCTTCCACATTGTCCTTTGGAGCTGGCAAGTCCAAGCTGCCATTCTGGAGACGCCTGTAGTACTCCGTCTGGGCGATGACTCCACCATCGGACATCCGGCCATTCTTCCCCACGTCCACATACAGGAAGTTGTAATTAGCCGACACCACCGCCAACATCACTATACTATTGAACCCCTTATAGTTGAAATAGTACGACCCCGAGTTGGGTGGTGGGACGATGTGGACGTGTTTCCCATCAATTGCCCCTCCGCAGTTAGGAAAGTCCCACTGCTGGGCAAAGTGGGAGGCCACAGTCTGCCATTCCTGTGGCGTGGAAGGAAACTGTTGAGGAAAAAACAATAAACATTACTATTTTTACTCTGAAACATGGCAAGCATATTAGACACAAACATTATGGGGCAACCGACAGCATTTAGTAAGGGGAATTTAACAAGGCCAAAGTATAAGGTACACCTATCATATTCCCCCCCCCCCCTCTCATGGGCCATTTCTAACATTATAGGGGGTGTGTGTAAATCTTGGGCAGGTAACCTTCTTCACTTCATTGAGAGATGAATGCCTAAATAATGGGTATTACTTGGAACAGCCCCTCCTTAGTTACACTATTGGCAGCCCACTGGACAGGTAAGAAGTGTCATAATACAAAGATATAAATACACATTGTACACATTTGAGGACATTTAGACATTCTGCTATTACCTATCAAGATAATAATAGGATACAAAAACGTTAAACAGTACCATTGGAAAGTATACAGGCAGGCCCTTGCACTACATGCTTTGGGGAATTCATCCATAAATCTCACCAGTAAAGAGATGGGTATAGTGTGTATGGGTTTGGCAAAGTCAGCAGATAGATGATTGAGGATAGATAGAGAATTGGGATCAGCTGACCTAGCAGTTGGGGGTTGGGAGGGTTACTAAAAATTATTTGGGGACACCACAAAAAAAAGCCTCTGGCACTCTGCCTGAATTTAAATCAAAAATTACATTTCCAAACATTTTAGGGGGTGTTTGGGGTAAAGCAGTACTATGGAGCTGATAAAATACATTGTTAAGTGACTACATGAGGTGAATATAGGGCAGGAGACACCATGCTGGGGAGGTTATTGAAGGGCAAATATGTATGAAGGACCTAAAATAATAATTACATAAAAATCCAGCATGCATGAGAACAAAGGGGACATTCACAGCATATTACAATCATGGTAATTAGGGAATGAGGAAAGAAATACAATATATTAGCAAACATTCAATACAATAAAATGTGATATAAAAGGATAAAAATCTTACCTTCATATACTCCTTCTGCAGGACCTGTATGATGGCAGAACAGGTCTCTGGGATAATGATCCCCAGAGCCTGGGGGGAGATGCCTGTCGAGAACTTGAGGTCCTGCAGGCTTCTCCCTGTGGCCAAATACCGCAGGGTAGCGACCAATCTCTGCTCCGGAGTGATGGCTTGCCTCATGCAGGTATCCTGCCTTCTGATATAGGGGGTCAGCGAAGCCAACAAACGGTGAAACACGGGGTCCGTCATCCTGAGAAAGTTCCTGAAATCATCAGGATTATTCTCACGGATCTCACGGAGCAAAGGCATATGAGAGAACTGGTCACGCTGAAGCAACCAATTCTTGGTCCATGAACTCCTCCCCACCCTGTTCATGGACTGGACTTGTGTCAAGGTCAGGACCCCAACACCAAGCCCCCGCACAGCACGAACTCTACGAGGAGTACGCATACGAAACATGGCTAGAAAACGGTCGGCTGCTCAGAACGAAGTAACAGAACGCACTGAAGAACAGCAAGGCCTGTGAAGAACGACCTGAAAAACAGCAACGAGCAGGCAAGATCACACAGAAAACTCCGATACGAACTGACTGCACGCACTGAAGAGCAGATACAAACCCACAAGCACAAACTGAACGGCAGAAAACGATCTGAAAGCCACGAGTCTGAAAAAGCACGAATCGTCTCTCACCAAACTTTTACTAACACGAGATTAGCAAAAGGAGCCCAAAGGGTGCCGCGCTTGGTTCTGAACCGGCCTTTTCTAGTGTCGTCGTACGTGGTGTACGTGACCGCGTGGTTGGCGATCGGAAATTCCGACAACTTTGTGCGACCGTGTGTAGGCAAAACAAGTTTGAGCCAATATCCGTCTGAAAAAATCCTAGGATTTTGTTGTCGGAATGTCCGAACAAAGTCCGACCGTGTGTACGCCCTATAAGGATATCGGATGTTTGAAAGTCTTGGCTATTTTGTTGGATATTGAGCCAACAAAATGTTCTTCCTTCCATGTAGAATAAAAAGCTTTGGGATCTATAAGTAAGGGACTATGTCCCCAAATGGCTTCAACGAGAACCTTGAGGTACACAATGTGGTCTACATACTGATTAGGCCACACAAAAACAAGCAATAAGCATTATTGAATATAATTTATTGTGTATTTTTTTTTGTAGGTACAATAAAATGTTGTTGCCTCTAGTAAGCTTTGGAAAGGTTTATATTTAGTTAACTTTTTAGATACTGTTCTCAGGAATGTATATATAATTGAATCTACCACTGATATAAGGTAAAAACCTGATTTCTATTCATTGAATTATTTATTTATTCACTTATTTATCTATTTTTTTCAATGTATTTGTCAATTCTATATATATATATATATATATATATTATGCCCACCATGGAATCATTGCTTAAAGTGAGTACTGTATATATTTATTTACAATCAAAATGTTTTTTATGCTTTTTGTATTTGTTGGTATTTTGTTTCCTTTTTAATTTTTATTCTTTGCTATTTTGATGTATACTTAATAGCACTGTTCATCTTTTATATAGTGTTGTATATGAGTATTTGGCTTATTTATATAGGGTTGTTCATTATTGTTGATTTCTTTTAATGTGAGTGTGCTGGCATTTGTGGCATAAACTGCCATGTGCCTTTAAAAGTTAGTCCTTTTCATTGCCCGCCCCTCACTTTAATGTTGTCCTTATACGGATGTCCGTCACCATCTTGACCTTTGACCTGAAAAGGCGCTGCTGTACCAAATGTGCTGTCTTGGTTACAGTGACATAGATACTGCCTGCGGTCCAGGAATTTCAGCTCCTCCATCCAGCTGTTTCATCTCCATCATCTTCCATTGAACTTGTGACATCACTTCCAGCATGTTACTTCTGGTGCATGCCACCCTGGGCCCTGAGATTGAGACGAGAGCGTCCAGTCTCGCTGTTTGGGAATACAGATAGCACGACCATCTGGCACATTGCACACTCCACGCCTGCCATCGCAGATCGGGATTGTGTAAGTAGCGAGGCCTTGTGATGGGTACTACATTAACTATGATCAGCATGTGCCCCTCAATTATGAGCAACCATAAAGAGTACCCATGATGTGGTACATTTTAAATGAACTCTTTAATTGTAAGCTGATTTTGCTTATACAAAACCTTTCTTTGACCCATAATGGATTGGTTCTCGTGGGTCCCAAGTGCTTTTTGGTTTTGTACATCAGTTATGGTTTGTTTGATCCATCTCTCTAGGTGGTTACACCTACAGCAGCTGTGGACTACCACTAAGGCAAACAATCATTGGATAAACACTAAACCCATATTGTAGAACTCAGCGCCATGGTTGTTTCAAGTTATACTTGGGAAACGATCTGTTGCTGGGTATTTCGAGTCTGATGGGTAAACAGTTCCTTTTCAGGTCTGCTTTACTTTTAATTGATGTGTATGCCAGTGAATGGATTCAAAAGCAGCTATTGGACTGAATAGTGGCTATGGATCCACCCACTGCCATGCGCTGTCATTCAAAAGTAAACTAGACCTAATGGGGAACTAGTCTCTCATTTTCCCAACAGGCTCTGCCCAACCCGGTGCCAAACTAATTTGCCATGCGCCTGCCAGTGTGACAAATGCCAGGGAGGGCAGACACTGAAGTTGTCCAGTGCCATGCCCTGATGTTTGACACCTTTTATGAATTCCTCAGATTGTGTTAAACTCAATGATTTCTCATCCTCTCCCTGGCTGCATTATTATTTTTCTATATTTAGCACTATAGTATGACCATTTGTGTGCTGTCTTTGAAGCGTCTTTTTATACTCGACATGTAAGCATGATGTGAAGCATATATGCACATTAAATGAAAAACACTGCATGCACTTTTAGCTTAGTTTTGCTAAGTTGGTTTACAAGTTGTTGCTACTAAGAACAGACTGTTGTGTTACATTGCATTTATTTTGAGAAAACAGAGATTATTTTTTCTTGTTCAAGTATTTTATTAAAGATTATCAGAAAACATTGAATGTAATGAGTAAAGAGAAACATTTTACATTGTAACATTAAGATAATCTTATTATAGGAAAGTATATCTCTAGTCGCATATGACATCATATACTGTGATTGTTTAGTTCAGAATTAAGTTAAGACAGATTAATGCAGTAAATTATTAGTTATCTATCTAAACAAGAATCTACTATATATATATATATATATATATATATAAATTTATATATATATAAATGTATGTAGAGTCGCTAGTATATTTGGTGCTCTTTTCAATAGTGGAACATTATGGTTAATATACCACTGATTTGGAGCCTAATATCAGCATAATATTATGGTATGTTAAACAACTATAGTGGAGTTTACCTGAATTAAAAAGGTAATATGAAAAATAAGGAGGGGAAGGGGTTTACAACAAGGAGGGGAAAGAAAGAAAGTAGGAAGAGGGATGGATAGGAGGTCCCCGAAGGTAGGTTACAGAGGTGATTTTACCTCATGATGCTTTTGCATCCTTAATGTTTACTTTTATGTTTTATTGAGGCCACATGATATACACATTGTTTGTCTATTTTTTATGTTATCTGTTTTGACAACTAAACGATTAGGCTTCATCATGAACACGGGGCATTTTTAAAACCTCTCCTGAACAATTTAACTTGAGAGATAGTAAGCGACGCTTAAAACGTCAGTTTTGACGTGTTTACATGCCGCATTTTTCAAATAGCCAAAAATGAAAAATGCCTGTAAACACCTGTACACGTGTTTACAAGCTGTTACAGGCATTTAGCATTTCAAATGTCTCTGAACATCTTTCCTGAACAAATTTTTTTTGCGTTCCAAAAAATGCTTCTAAACTCAACTGCCTGAAAACGACTATAAACGACCCTGTGTACATAGATAACATAAGATGAGAGTTCAGGGGCAGCTGAAAAAAACGTCCAACTGCTCCTAAAATTATTTTTAATAGAAATATATATACACACTCACACAAACCTATTCTATGCTACCTAACTAATGTAATAACCATATGTTGTGTCAGCTGTTGATAGATCAATTTAAAACCTAAAATATGTGAATAATACAACACCCACTGACACTGAAAGGTTTAATTCAGAAACAGATGCTCAAATAAACTTCAATAAATAATAATGAAATTGTGATCCAAATCAGATAATTTGTAAGTCCATTTCCTTCCAAAAGTGATTAAACAAAGTTGAATCCAAAATTTTGTTCCCTCATCCACACCTCAAGTGCTCAAAGTGTTTGTGAAGGTAAAACATTTTCTGCTATAGTTCCCTCTGATATAGAACAGTAAGGTCCCCAGTGGATGTCCTTGATAAAAATATGTGGTATAATGGCTTACTTCAGAGCCCCATTTGGTGCTTAGCTGACTGCCCGCTGGTCTCCTCTCCCGATGTGATAGCTGCAGGGGGAGGTGCTGGGAAACCCCCGCTGACGTCAGCCGAGGAGAGGAGGAGACGGGCGGGCAGTCATGTGAGCGCCAAACGGCGCGCTATTATACCGCATATTTTTTATAAAGGACATCCACTGGGGATCTTACTGTTCTATATCAGAGGGAACTATTAAAAAAAATTGCTGTTATTTTTAGTGCAGGAGGGAAGGATCGGGGAGCTGACAGGCAAGGAGGGGAGGGGGGAGGAGGACAGAGGGAGACACAGAGACAGGAGAGCAGGCTGCAGCTAATGGAGGCATGTACTGTGACCAAGGTGTCAGGGCTCAGCAGCCCTGATTGTCGTGGTCAGTTTACAGGAGGGAGGGCATAGCCAGGCAGGATCAGCCAGGTATTAAAGGTGTTACAGGGGGCCAAATTACACAGCACAAGCACTGTGCTGTATAACATGCTTTAAAAAAAACAGGATCAATATATATTTTTGGGCTAACAAACTTTAAGAAATATATTCTGTGCTCAAAATGCCAGAATATAAGATTACTGAAGAGGTTTTACACTTTTCATAAAATTATTATGCTGGCTACCACTTCCTACAGTACATTTCCCTTTGATAATGTTCTTTAATAATGTAGGTTTCCTAATGCTTTGGCTCCAATGCTTTCTTAGTCGTTGACCTGGAACACGTTTGGATAGAAGGAATTCTGAAAATCATTTACAATATGCTTGTTCCTGATCTGTGACTCAAAAGTGTTTAAGCCAGACACAGCCAGGAAGCTAGCATTTTACCAGTTTCCAATGTATTAAAAAGCCGGGCCTTCAGAATGACTCTATAGACAGGTTTACTGAAAGAAAACCTTTAATAATAAATATGTAGACCGCCATTCTTGACCTTTAGAAATATTAGATTCCTAGCTGTCTCTGGCTTGCTTCAGTACTTTGAGTCATAATACATATGCTGCTGAAAACATCTGAGCCACTAATCCAAAAACTTGTTCAAGGTGAGTGGCTACAAATTTTAAAGTGGGGAAGAAGGGGTCATCAGGACAGCTAGGCAACTGACATTTTCATAAGTAGATGATGGTAAGGGCCAGCATGGTGTGATATTGCAGAGGCTTCACCCAAGTGTATTGCTTTTCCATTAAGTTCAGACCAGCCAGGGAAATACATTTTTAGATCTTTTAGGACACTTTATTTAAATTAATAATTCACAGGGTTGCCCTGGCAGGGATTTTCAGCATCAGAACTTTGTCTCAGCCTACTTTGTGACCAAGAAAATGCCTACCTGGGTTTCACTGGTGCTGCCTAAAGACACACTGTCTCCTAATGCTTCTCAAGCGATAGCCTGGTCAGATCTGGCCATCTCTCCTTAAAGCCAGAGTTGACACTCCCCCGTGTCTTCAACATACATACTCTGCTCCTGTAGCAGCTTTTCTTCAAGGCAAAGGAGCCCTAAATCACAGAAAGCTCCTTGATTGCTGCTGGTCTCCATAAAGATGTGGACACAGGGTTAGAGGCTTCATTCCTCCCAAAACTCTACAAAGCCTCTGGGCTACAGAATTCAATTTGGGAGTTACAAAATCAGTTTTTTCCATAGACATTCTGGACAAATATACTTCTGTTTCCACAGTGGCAGGGTCCAGTAATATCACAATGGGTTTAGCAGGTTTTTTTAAGTTAAAGTCAGGGTATACAGTGCTATAAACCACCCAAAAGTAGTCTTATAAGTGTTATTTCTGATTTTGAAAGTACTTTTTATAATCTCCCATCCTGAGTAACTTTTTGATGTTTGCAACCTGGCTACCATAATTTCATTGTGACCAGCCAATATTGGGAAAATGCAGCTTTAGGGAAGTGGAAATGATTAGCCCACCCTCCTTCCTACACCAACCTGTCTGAGAAGTACATTTTCCATTAATAAAACTTTGGAATGGCTCTGGGTGGTAAAGTTGAGGGAGTTTGGCTATACATACAGTAGTACTCTCTTAGTTCTAACCATAAACAGTGAATTACTGACTGGCAAGTGCTCCATATGTAGTGCCTTCTCATGTCTGTGCTCTAATTCCATGACCTATGATGTGATCGCTTGCTCTCCTACATTATGTGACACTAGTGTGGAGATGAGTCATACAGCTTCAAAGATATTTAGTTGAAACACAGGTCTTCAGCACTGTATTGTACAAAATCTTTCTACTATAGGGGCAATAAGACTTCACAGCTATAAAATAGTTAATGTGCCAGGAATGCTCCATTCTCAGTAAATACATAACCCCTTTTTTTTGGGAGGGAGGCTGTCACTGATTTGTGAAGTTGTATAGATGTACATGTTTATTATGAAAAACCCTACAGAAAAATGAAAGGTTGAATGGAATAAAAAATGAATTGTGCTATTATTATATAGGATTTATATAGCGCCAACAGTTTACGTAGCGCTTTACAACTTGAGGGTAGACAGTACAAATTCAACACCCTTTAATACAGTAGGAACCAGAGGGGCCTGCTCCTTAGAGCTTACAATCTACGAGTGCTATGAGATTTGGTGTATTTTCAAAAATTTGAATAAGTGCAAAAAGATTGCAAAAGCAGAATGTTAATGATCAATGTAATACAATACTATAATTCACTATTAAAAATTAGGCAATGTATTTTTACTATTTACCTCTAATTGTAAACAGTCTAGAATCTTGAATCCAATAAACAGCTCTTAGAAACCATGAAACAGAAGTACAGTTAAATCACACTTGTTTAATAATAAAAGTAAAAAGAACAAACATAGTCAAAACATAGCCAAAGTTCAGTAACTGGAATGGATACTCAGCCAAGCCAGAAGTCAGGGATCAATGTAGTGGAACAGCAAGCAGGATCTGTAGCCAGAAGGGATGTCAGCAAAGCCAGTCTTTAAACAGTACGCAGGAGATGTTTCTTGTGATGTTGACCAAGGTGAAGGCAGAGATCCTCTGAACTGGACGGCTTAAGTAGGCAGGACTGACTAGCAGGATATCAACAACAGCTGAGTAGCTGTGGGGAGAGATGGGAGCTGGTAATTAGCTGACAGCTGAGCGGCCAGCTCAGAGAAGGAAGGGCTGAGCCCAGCCCTGACAACAGCATGTACCTATAAACCAGATCTTACACATAAAAGTGATACTTTTACTACACTCTTCTTCAGTTATACAAAAATACTTCTTCATGTATACAAGAATATTTTATAAAGAACAATTGAAAACAGGTGGAGCCAGCCAGGCTTTGTGTGCCCCATTGCCCCATGCTTCCATAATGTTTTTAATGTTTAGGGTATATTTGTTATAGACAAAGCCTTCTGTGGCAAGAGCACTTACATTTCCCATTTGAATAATAAAGTGTATAAGCTTTTATGCTTGCTCTCCAGTTATTTCTGATATAAAAACACCCTACCATCTCATGTCAGCATGCAAACTCAATATCATATCCAGTGTAGTAAACTATAAAATGTCATATGACAAACACTTTACATATAAAGCAAGACTATATTTTAGGTATTTTAAAGGAAAACTATAATAGTTTTTATTTATTTTAGTTTGCCATTTTTTTTTCGTTTTTTGTTTTGTTAAAATGCATACAGTGAATACATATATAATCTTTGTTTTACAAATAAAAATGAAATATATAACAATGGATTTCCAGAGCACTATGGATTTTCAAGCCAAAGCTGCCTGTCTTTAGGCTTGCTTTGTCAGGCTGGAGTCCTATAGATGGAAAGAGAGTGAAGGGGATGAGTTACAAGTTTCAACTTGACCTACTGGGCTCTGTAAACATAGGACTTTTTACAGCAGAAAGTATAGATAAGCTGAAAAGCATATACTGTAAAAAGAAGTCTAAAATTCCACCTGTTTGCTGGACAATCCAAAATATTTGAATATAAAATTTCATATTATTTTTTTTTACTTTTGTTTAATACTGACCATATATAAATAAATAAAACAAATAAAAATAAATTCAACACTGAGATATCACAAGCTTGAGATGAGTCTTCTTCTCACTAAGCATGCAGTTATTGGGGTTGATTTGGAGGGTGGAGGGTTAAGTCTAAATGAAGCTGGGTTACTGTAGTTAGATTGGCAGGGGCTCACAAAAAAGAAAGGCCAGTCCTGTTTGTGAGCACTCAAACAATATTGCTAAGTTAAATGAAGATGTACTGACACCGTCCACTGCTGTACTGGCACCGTCCACTGCCCTACTGACACCATCCATTGCTCTACTGACACCGTCCACTGCTCTACTGACACCGTCCACTGCTCTACTGACACCGTCCACTGCTCTACTGACACCGTCCACTGCTCTACTGACACCTTCCACTGCCCTACTGACACCGTCCACTGCTCTACTGACACCGTCCACTGCTCTACTGACACCGTCCACTGCTCTACTGACACCGTCCAATGCCCTACTACCACCATCCACTGCTCTACTGACACCATCCACTGCCCTACTGACACCATCCACTGCCCTACTGACACCGTCCACTGCTCTGACACCATCCTCTGCTTTACTGATGCCCTCCACTGCTCTGCTGACACCATCCACTGATCTTCTGACACCGTACACTGCCCTACTGGCTGACAGTGTCCACTTTTAAGGTAGGCTATTTTCATATTTTAACTGAAATTTCTTTTATTAATCGAATCATATTTTATGGGTATACTAATGCTTTTGTTTTATTTAACCATGCCCATTTAAGCCCCCCCCACTGTTAATGCAATTTGGCCACAGCCACTGTTCACTGTAGCACACCTCGTTACTACTCTCTTTGGGTAACCCAAGGTATTTTACAATCCTATAGCGTGTACTACAGAAAAATTGCCATGCACCGCGAAAGTGTTCGGGTTTGGCTTGAAGAAAAGGTGGCAACCCTACCTCAGACACATTAACTTCACTTTCTTCCACTGTAGCAACAGATTACTGCAAAATGAGTATGTTACTTTATGAGCATCAAATGCTTACTTAAAGAGGAAGTAAACTTTCCCACTCTGATGCTTCTTTTCATTTAGTCCATTATAATAAGTAATTATCAAACTATAGCCAGTGTAATCCAGCCCAAATTGCATATTACTTACTGTTTAAAGAAACTTTAAAAAACTTATCTCCAGGGGTTAGGCAGCGCCATCTTAAGTATTGTTTTCTGAGTCCACAGTGGAGTGTATTTCCGCCCTTACATTGAGCACTTCCTGTACTGTTAACCAAGCCTCCTTCTCAATCCAATGTTTCTATGGCAACCCTCCTTACCAGCTAATAGCTGACTTGTTTTATTTCATAGTATTTACTTGTGCCGATAATCTAGTGTTTGCCTGTGTCAGTCTTATCAGCTTCAGCTGATAAGGCTGCAGTAATGCTGTCGGATGCTCTGGTTTACATTCCATGTGATGTCACATGGTCACATGGGGTGTAGGAGGAAGGTCTGAGTGATTATGAAGTCTCCTGGAATTGCAGCGGTGTGCTGTAGGAAGTCCTGATAATAGATAGATAAGTACACAGAGTGTGCTGTAAATCAGGGGAGATCTGGGCATGCTCAGTGATGTCATTCTAAAGAACATAAAGGATTACAACAATACTAAGCAGGTAAGGAGATATCTACAAGCAGTGTTCATTAGGGGTTTTTTATGCTGATTTATATGGGACAAAGTTGTGGGGGAGAGTTTACAACCACTTTAAGCTAGCACAATGTCATCCATAATGCATGTTCTGTCTCAAGGAGCAGATAGCTAAACCTTCTTATCCCAATAACTGTAGATACCATATTTCTTTGATCTCAGTTTTATTAGAACAAGCCAAGTGAAACGACAAAATAACAGAAATAGACCTCAATAAGAATAATATTGCATACAATACAGCATACATTGCATAAACAATGATATACAGTACAGGATGGGATAGTAAAAACATACTTTTTAAGTTCTCTAAGGGGTGATGGCGATAGAGAAATACATGTGTTGTTTCCTGAATGTCTTCTCACAGAATGGTGGCTGTTTCACTTCCTGTGAAGATTCTACCCAGAATTCCCTGCTTGCTGACAACTTCCTTAGTTACACATACAAATAAACAAAGAAAAAGAACTGCAGCAATACCAAAAAGGAACGCTAGATGGAGCCTGCACACCACATACGATTGTCTTAAGTAAATTACACATTTTGCATGTAAATTTAACAACACAGGTACAAATAATCAGCAAGACATCTGGTGGACAGAACACTCCCCGCCTGACATCAAGTGATGTCGCTAACAGAGTCCTCTGTATAAAGCAACAGAATAAGTTCGGTCACTGGTCTCAAGAATACTTATACACAATTATCCTTGCTTGGCAGTACTTTGTTGATCAAACCTAAAGGCCACATATTCCTTAGTGTCTGGCAATCTTTCATGAGCACAACATCACCAGGTTTAAGATTAGGCTTTTCAGTGTGCCACTTTCTCCTTACTTGTAAAGTAGATATATATTGTTCCCTCCACCGGTTCCAGAAGGTATTGGCAAGGGTTTGTACTTGACGTTTGTAAAGGTCCTTCTCACAAAACTCTCCAGTTGGAGCACCAGCAAGACTAGTCTTTTGCGTGAGTGAAAAGAAAATCTGCCTCAAAGTAAAAGTAAAAGGGGGGGGGGCAACAGCACTTACCACAGCAGTGGTCCTCAGTTAACCAGCGTGCAGGGGCTGTAGGCTCAAATAGCGGCCATAACCGGCCGCTATAAGAGCACCCCAACCCGGAAGTCAGGGACGGCACGGAGGACACATGCTCGCCTGGCAGCCTTTAGCTGCTTGCGTCTCCATGCCTGGGAACTCGATTCCCTATGACAGGAGCGCGCGCTTGCGCAGTAGCAGCTGACACTGCGCCTGCGCAGTGCGGGCGAGCAGACCCGGTGACGTCAGGGACCGCCCTCCGTGCCGTCCCTGACTTCCGGGTTGGGGTGCTCTTATAGCGGCCGGTTATGGCCGCTATTTGAGCCTACAGCCCCTGCACGCTGGTTAACTGAGGACCACTGCTGTGGTAAGTGCTGTTGCCCCCCCCCCCTTTTACTTTTACTTTGAGGCAGATTTTCTTTTCAGCTTACACTCTGTGCTGAATAGTTATCTCTATAGACCGTGCTTACAGCATGTCCCCTGTATACCCATTCATGTTGCTATCTCAGCACTATTTTCATCACCTTGTTATTTTCACCTGTCAGTCTGTAATTTGAACCTTAGCTAACTGGTTCTATGACTGATGAGTCAATATCCATATGATTTTATTATCATGTTTTTTACAGCTGCCATTGCAACTCCTCCTTGGGCATACTAATCATTCCAGCCTATTTTGGGGGGACCCCCTTTACTACCCAACAGTGACAAGTGGCCTCAATTCATCCACCATATGATTTTCTTCACTCGGTTTTCATTCAAGTCAATGTATATATAAGTACTTTAGGGGTGAGTGCCAGTCCTATATCTGTGTGTGCAATTTCCTCTAACCCTCCTCCACACACCCCACTAGTAGGGTTCCTGTCACCGACCCCACTGTTTTTTTCCCCCTTCCTTTCTCCCCCCCCTCCCCCCCCCCCGCTGCCCCCTCTTTCCCCCCCCTTTTTTTCCTTTTCCCCCTCCCCCCTTCCCCCCCCTCCCCCCCTTTCTTTCCCCCCTTTCCCCTCCCCCCCTTTCTTTTCCTCCCCCCCCCCCTGTCCCCTCCCCCTTTCCCCCCCCCTTCCCCTCCCCCCCCTCCCTTTTTTTCCCCCCTTCCTTCCCCCCTCCCCCCTTCTCCCTCCCCCCCCCCTCTTTCCCCCCCCTTCTTCTCCCCTCCCCTCCCCCCCCCCCCTTTTTGCACACTGGTTCATTTTAGAGACACACCACTGGCACCGCGCACCCCCCATCCTACTTCTTCTTTTGATTGATTCCTCAGCCCTTCTGATTTACCTTTTCTCATTATACAAAATTTATCTACTCAGGGTCTGTTTAGTCATCCCCTGTGTTCGCCGCAGGGGGAATCACTTGGGGCCATGCATACCTACAGGCAACCATAGAACGGGTGAGCTCATCCTTCTTCTATCCATATTGTACATAATTTTGCAATGTATCGTCTAATGTTTTTGCTGCTTTTTTATGTTTATGCATTTGTATAACCTCTGTATGATTGTATTTATCACAATTACTGTATGTTGTACCACAGATATTGCTCTCCTGAGGAAGCGGTAAAACCGCGAAACCGGTCGAGAATTCAAGCTCTATTTGTGTCTATCTCACTACGAGTTGTAATCTAACTGGTTGTATTTATTGCTTCCGTTTTCAAATTGCAACTGTATGTGACATTGTTACAATTTTTTAATCATGTTTTCTATTAAAATGGAATTTTTATACTGTATTATTGCTTCCTTCGCTTTCACCTTTTATATTAAATTTTGATTATACCTGGTACCGGAATAGTCCCCCCCCTTCCCCCCCCCTCTTTAGAGGTTATTGTCTTTGTTGCATGGGGTATTGAGATTTTGGCCAACAGTGGCAGCCACCTGCGACCTCCCTCTACCTCATGCTCTCTGCTTTTGTATAAGTTTGTCTCTGTTGTAATTAGTTCAGCTAGCTCTGTATCCAATACTGCAGCACAAAGTTCCAGCTTGGGTATGGTGTGTTCGGGAAGTGGTGTTAGTTTTGCTTTCCCCATTACAAACCCTATGTGACATTGTCCTTTAGTGTCTAAGGTTTTCAGGTAAGCTACAGCAGCAATTGCTTTAACAGAAGCATCTGAAAACACACAAAGTCTTTGCATCTGAACATTAGCAGACGACAGAGGAGCATAAGCTCATGGAATTTTAAGGTTGGATAGAGCTGTTAGTGAGTCCTTCCACTCTAGCCATAGGTTCTTCTTGTCGGTGGGAAGAGGGTGGTCCCAATCTAGCGACTCACAGGTTAATTCTCTCAGTAGTGCTAGATGGTGACAGGTGCTGCAAAGCCTAAGGGATCATACAGGCTGTTTATGGTAGACAGGACACCTCTATGGGTAAAGGGTTCTTCTTCTGTGTTTACTTGGAAAGTAAACGTGTCAGATCTTAAGTCCCAAAGCAAACCAATACTGCGTTGCATGGGAAGTGAGTCTGTGCCTAGATCTAAGTCCTTTAACTCGTTAGAACGATCTTGGACAGGAAAGGCTTCTAAAACTTCTCTACTGTTGGAAGCAATCTTGTGGAGTCTTAAGTTGGAACAAGCAAGCATTGCTTGAGTTCTTTTGAGGAGACTGATTGCAGCTTCATTTGTGGGTAGTGATTTCAAGCAATCGTCTACATAGAAATCCTTGTCCGCAAACTGTCTGACATCTGACCCATACTCTAACTCTCCCACTCTAGCAGAGTGTCTGAGGCCATATATATAGCAACTGCAGGGGAAGGACTGTTGCCAAATATGTGCACCCTCATGCGGTATTCTGTGATGTCTCCAGAGGGGTTGTTGTCCCTGAACCAGAGAAACCTCAGAAAGTTACGGTATTCTTCTTTAACAAGAAAGCAATAGAACATTTGTTGTATGTCTGCCATAAATGCGACTGAATCCTTGCAAAAGCGAAGAAGTACTCCTAATAGTCTGTTGTTAAGGTCAGGGCCAGAGAGAAGGACATCATTTAGCGAGACACCTTCATGTTTGGCGCTGGAATTGAACACCACTCTAATCTGCCTTGGCTTCTTAGGGTGATAGACCCCAAATATAGGTAAGTGCCAGCATTCCTCTGAGTCTTTGAGGTTTGGGGCTATCTCAGCATTAAGGATGAGCTTCGTGTTCGAGTCGAACCCATGTTCGACTCGAACATTGGCTGTTCGGTCGTTCACCGAATTCCGAACTTTATGGGCCGTTCGCGTCACGGCCCATAATTCACTGCGGCATCGCAGTGCATTGCTGGCTGATGATTGGCCAAGCATGCACTATGACCCGGATGCTTGGCCAATCACAGCGCCATTGGTAGAGAGAGCTGTAATTGGCCAAAGCCAGGGTGGCTTTGGCCAATTATGGCTCAGGGGGTTTAGAACACGCCCCACACTATATAAGGCCGCCTGCACGGCGGCCCTGTGTAGTGTGTGTTCCGGCGTTGAAAGAGAGATAGATAGACAGAGAGACAGTGTCATTTCATTTGAGTTAGATAGATTAGGCAGGATAATCAGTGAGTTAGCTGCACTTACAGTGTATTGTGTATATATATGCATCCCAGGTGTTGTGTGTGTGTGTGTGTGTATATATATATATATATATATATATATATATATATATATATATATATATACACACACTGTATTCAGTTTAGCTAGATCCGTTCTTGTTATCTTCTTACTGACAGGCAGGCTTGTCTTGTTACAGTATTTACAGCTACCTGAAGAAAATTGCTGGTGTTCTTTTGATCCTATTAGTACCACAGTCAGGCAGCTAGACTATTTACAGTTAGTGCAGTGCGTCCTGCTCACAGTGTTCAGCTAAAACTACAAGTTAGTGTGGTGCGTCCTGCTCACAGTGTTCAGCTAAACCTACAAGTTATTTTTTTGCGAGCTCTGCACAGTGTTCATCTAAAGCTACAAGTTAGTGCAGTGCGTCCTGCTCACAGTGTTCAGCTAAAACTACAAGTTAGTGTAGTGAGACCTCTGCACAGTGTTCATCTAAAGCTACAAGTTAGTGTAGTGCATCCTGCTCACAGTGTTCAGCTAAAACTACAAGTTAGTGTAGTGAGACCTCTGCACAGTGTTCATCTAAAGCTACAAGTTAGTGCAGTGCGTCCTGCTCACAGTGTTCAGCTAAAACTACATGTTAGTGTGGTGCGTCCTCCTCACAGTGTTAAGCTAAACCTACAAGTTATTTTTTTGCGAGCTCTGCACAGTGTTCAGCTAAAGCTACCTGTAGAAGGTTGGTGGTGTTCTCATACTACAGGCAGGCAGTTGATTTTGCTAGCTGCAGTATCAGTATATATATATATATATATATATATATATATATATATATATATATCCCAGCTTAGTGCAGCTACAGACCATTAGTATGTCTGGAAGGCCAAGAAGGAGAGGCAGACAGTCACAAGCCAATAAGAGAGGGCAAGCAGGCTTTGTGTCTAGTGCTGGTCGTGGAGACGGTGCATCCTCATCAGCACGTGGCCGTGGGACACACTTGGCCTTTTTTTCGGCAGCTGGCCGTGTTGAGCCGCAACATGCGGAAGACTTGGTCGAGTGGATGATCAAGCCGTCCTCATCCTCCTCATCCTCTCTCACCCATGCTCAGGGTACTTTGTCTGGCAAAGCAGCGGCCTCTTCCCTCGGCTCAATGTCATCAGTGACTCCTTCCCTAGCCCCACCATGTCCTCCTGAGGATTCCCTCGAACTGTTTGACCACAGTGTTGGGTACATGCTCCAGGAGGATGCCCAGCGTTTGGAAGGCTCTGATGATGATACTGAGCTCGATGAAGGCAGTAACATGAGCACGGACAGAGGGGGTGCCCAAGAAGGACAGCAATCTGGCAGTCATGCTCCCCCTGCTGCAGCATACTGCCAGGTTTGCTCCAGTGATGAGGAGGGAGGGGATGATGAGGTCACTGACTCAACGTGGGTGCCTGATAGGAGAGGGGAGGAGGAGGCGGCACATGACTAACGAAGCAGGATGCCCTCCAGGGGCCAGCCTAAGAGCAGCACATTGATTGCATCACACCCCAAAGCTCCACATGTGCAGGGCGCTGCAGTCTCTGCGCGTTATTCAAAAAGTTCTTTGGTGTGGGCCTTTTTTGAAACAAGTGCATCAGATCGCACCGCTGCTATTTGCAACATATGTCTCAAGCGTATCTCGCGTGGCCAAAACATCTCCCGCTTGGGTAACACATGCTTGACCAGACATATGTTGACCTGCCATGCAGTTCGTTGGCAAGCGTATCTAAAAGACCCACACCAAAGAACAAAGAGGACCTCTCCTTGCTCCTCATCAGCTGAGATCTCCAACCCCACTATACCTTCAGTCCTCTCTGAGAGCTGCACTGAGAGGAATGAAGGTGTAGAATTAGGTGTGTCACAGCCAAGTACTTGTGGGCAATCTGCTTTTGGTACACCGACGTCAGATTGTACCGGGCAAATTTCCCTGCCCCAGCTGCTGCACCGCCGAAAGAAGTTTGCTCCCAGCCATCCACATGCCCAGCGGTTGAATGCTAGCTTGGCAAAATTGCTAGCACTTCAACTGCTGCCTTTTCAGTTGGTAGACTCTGCCCCCTTCCGTGAGTTTGTGGAATGTGCGGTTCCTCAGTGGCAGGTACCCAAACGCCACTTTTTCTCACGGAAGGCGATTCCGGCTCTCTACCAGCATGTGGAAGGCAATGTCCATGCCTCGCTGGACAGGGCGGTCAGCGGTAAGGTGCATATTACCACTGACTCATGGTCCAGCAGGCATGGACAGGGACGTTACCTAAGTTTCACGGCACATTGGGTGACTCTGCTGGCAGCTGGGAAGGATGCAGGACAAGGTGCAGTAGTGTTGGAGGTTGTTCCGCCACCACGCCTCCAAAATGCCACTACTAATGATTGTGACACACCTCTCTCCTCCACCCCCTCCTCTTCTTCTTCCTCCATGGCCTCTTCCTGTGCTTTTCCCTCAGAACCAGTGGTGCTCCATAGCCGTACAAGGGGTACGCAAGTACGCAGGCCAAAAGATGCCATGCGGTGCTTGAGCTGGTGTGCTTGGGGGACAGGAGCCACACTGGGGCAGAGGTTCTGTCAGCTCTGCAGGGGCAGGTTCAGAGGTGGTTGATGCCACGCCAACTTAAGGCAGGAATGGTGGTTTGCGACAATGGCACCAACCTCCTCTCTGCCCTCCGACAGGGACAAATGACCCATGTGCCCTGTTTGGCTCACGTCCTTAACTTGGTGGTGCAGCGGTTCTTGGGCAGGTACCCGGGCTTACAGGATGTCCTGAGGCAGGCCAGGAAAGTCTGTGTGCATTTCCGCAGGTCTTATAATGCCAGTGCTCGGCTGGCAGACCTCCAAAAGGAGTTTAACCTGCCCAAGAACCGCCTAATCTATGACATGCCCACCAGGTGGAACTCAATGTTGGCCATGCTGCAGCAGCTGCACACGCAGCAGAGGGCCATCAATGAGTACCTGTGCGACTATGGCACCAGGACAGGGTCAGGGGAGCTTGTTTTTTTTTCCCCACGCCAGTGGGCCATGATCAGGGATGCATGCACTGTCCTGTCACCATTTGAGGAGGCCACGAGGATGGTGAGCAGTGACAGTGCATGCATCAGTGACACTGTCCCCCTTGTCCACCTGTTGGAGCACACGCTGCATGGAATAATGGACAGGGCACTTGAGGCAGAACAGAGGCAGGAAGAGGAGGACTTCCTTAGCTCTCAAGGCCCCCTTTATCCAGACAGTGTTCCTGCGTGCCCGCCGATCACACAGGAAGAGGACGAGGAGGAGGAGGAAGATTGTGTCAGTATGGAGGTGGAGCCTGGCACTCAGCATCAGCAGCAGTCTTTAAGGGATCAGTCCCAAGAAACACATGGACTTGTACGTGGCTGGGAGGAGGTGGCTGTGGACCATGTCGTCCTTAGTGACCCAGAGGACTCCGGACCGAATGCCTCAGCAAACCTACGCTGCATGGCCTCCCTGATCCTGCAAAGCCTGCGTAAGGATCCTCGTATTCGTGGTATCAAGGAGAAAGACCAATACTGGCTGGCAACCCTCCTTGATCCACGTTACAAGGGTAAGGTTGCGGACCTTATCTTGCCATCGCAGAGGGAGCAGAGGATGAAACCTCTTTGGGAGGCCTTGCAGAAAGGTCTGTGCAACGCATTCCCAGAGACTGGGAGGTTACAAACTCCTGTTTCTGAACAACGTGTTGCTGAGGCTTCGGTCAGTCAAAGAAGGAGCGGTGGAGAAGGTGGCCGTCTGACCGATGCGTTCAGACACTTTTTTGGTCCGCAGCCCCAAGGTATGATCGGTTCCAGCAACCATCGCCAACGTCTGTTTTACATGGTGCAGGAATACCTAGGGGCAAGATCTGACTTGGACACCTTTCCCACCGAAAATCCTCTGGGTTACTGGGTCTTGAGGATGGATCACTGGCCAGAGCTTGCACAGTATGCAATTGAGCTACTGGCCTGTCCTGCATCCAGCGTTCTTTCGGAACGCACATTCAGTGCTGCTGGAGGCTTTGTAACCAATCACAGGGTGCGTCTGTCCACCGACTCGGTCGATCGACTGACCTTCATAAAAATGAATCAGTCTTGGATCATCACCAGCTACCAAGCACCTGATGCTGATGTAACCGAATAATGTTTTTGGAAATCTCAGATCCCTTCAAAGACTGCCTATGCTGAGTGACTATCCCTGAGTAATTATCCTCTTCCTCCTCAATGATCACGCTGATAGCTTGTAAGAACATTTTTGGTTCTGGGCGCCACCACCAGTGCCTAAGGCCCAATTTTTCAGCCCCTGTTTAAGCGTGTAATTACAATTTTTGATGCAATACTTTGCAGCAGGGCTCGTTTCTGCATTCCAACTAGAGTATCTGTGAGGGGTTGCAGTGTTGTGGCACCAGCACCAATGCCTAAGGTCCAATTTTTCAGCCCCTGTTTAACAGGGGCGTGTAATTACAATTTTTGATGCAATACTTTGCAGCAGGGCTCGTTCCTGCGTTCCAACTAGAGTGTCTGTGAGGACTTACAGTGTTGTGGCACCAGCACCACCAGCACCACCAAAGGCCCAATTTTTCTGCCCTTGTTCAACAGGGGGATGTAATTACAATTCTTGATCTAATATTTCACAGCAGGGCCCATTTCTGCGCACACCAAGAGCGAGTGAGGACTTACAGTGTTGTGGCACCAGCACCACCACCACCACCACCAAAGGCCCAATTTTTCTGCCCTTGTTCAACAGGGGCATGTAATTACAATTCTTGATCTAATATTTCACAGCAGGGCTCATTTCTGCGCCCACCAAGAGCGAGTGAGGACTTACAGTGTTGTGGCACCAGCACCACCACCACCACCAAAGCCCAATTTTTCTGCCCCTGGTCAACAGGGGCATGTAATTACAATTCTTGATCTAATATTTCACAGCAGGGCCCTGTGAGGGCTTACAGTGTTGTGGCCACAACAACACCTAAGGCCCACATTTCTGCTGAGTATATAGGGCAGGCCCCTACTTTCAAACATCTAACTTACAAACGACTCCTACTTGCAAACAGAAGGAGACAACAGGAAGTGAGATGAAATCTACCCCTAGGAAGGGAAATTCTCTCCTGTAAGAGTTAATATGGGAAAAACATTTCTCCTTTCCACTGATGCTTTCCAATCCTTGTTTCACAAAAAAACCCAAATTTTCAAAAAACATTTGTCATTGGGACAAAAAGTGAGGTGAAATCTTCTGAAGAGGAGGACAGACAGCAAAACAAATGTCACAGGGGTGATAACCCTTCCCTATGTTTTCCAAAAAGATTTTTTGGCTGGAGCTAAACACGTTAAAAATGTACCCGTTCAAAATTACAAACAGATTCTACTTAACAACAAACCTACAGTCCCTGTCTTGTTTGCACCGCCTGTATACTGCTGTTCAGAGTATATAGGGCCTGGTGGCCCCACACCTTTCCTTATTTTAATTTGGGTGCGGGGTTCCCCTTAATATCCATACAAGACCCAAAGGGCCTGGTAATGGACTGGGGGGTACCCATGCCGTTTGTCTCACTGATTTTCATCCATATTGCCAGGACCCGACATTACATTAAACCCGCAAGCAGTTTTAAATGAGATTTTTTCCTTTAAAAATGACATTTTGTGCAGGGACCGTTCTAAACACGGGAAACACGCGCCACTTTACAGGCATACTATAGACACCCCCCAGGTACGATATTTAAAGGAATATTTCACTTTTTTTTATACTTTAAGCATCAATAAAATCACTGCTCCCGAAAAAACGGCTGTTTTTAAAAGTTTTTTTTGCCTTGATACATGTCCCCTGGGGCAGGACCCGGGTCCCCAAACCCTTTTTAAGACAATACCATGCAAATTAGCCTTTAAAATGAGCACTTTTGATTTTGAACGTTCGAGTCCCATAGACGTCAATGGGGTTCTAACGTTCGTGCGAATTTTCGGTCCGTTCACAGGTTCTGGTGCGAACCAAACTGGGGGGTGTTCGGCTCATCCCTACTCAGCATGACCATTCTGGAATATTTTCTCCATGAAGGAAAAGAAATGTTCTTTCATCTCTGGTTTCCTTTGAAGATTGTGTCTTAGGAAAGTGAGATGTTTATATTCTAGTTCTCTATTGTTAGGCAAACGTCGTCTTTGTGGTCTAAAGGGAAGAGGTGCAACCCAGCTATTAGTCCCATCTTTCTCCATACTCCTTTCCATAACTTCTAAGAAGAGCCTATCCTCAATGGACATTGCTACCTGGTTGTCTTCCTTTGTTCTCCTGAACACTGTGCTTTGGTCTTCGTCATAGGTATTGCTGTCACAGAGGGGACTTAGGAAGGGAAAAGGTACAGGGTTGTTGTGTGGTAGCTTCTTTATGAGGACGTGATTCTGACAGGGTTGGAAAAGAGAAGGACGACCATTCTCGAGGGTACTAGTGAGTAGGTTATTAACAGATGCAGGTTTGTGTGCACCTCCCAGGCAAACATCACCTATAATGACCCACCCGAGATCCAGTTTTTGGGCATATGGAGCATTTTTAGGACCGTTGATCTGTTTTCTTACTTTGTGGACTTGCAAGATATCCCTTCCTAGGAGTAGGATTATCTGAGCCTGATCATCTAGTTCTGGTATGAGATGTGCTATGTGATTCAAGTGAGTCTGGTGAGCTGCTTCGTCTGGTGTGGGAATCTCTGATCTGTTGTCCGGTATCTGGTTGCACTCTATTATGGTCGGTAAGGGTAGGCATGTCTTACCATCCATAGATTAAATTTGTAGGCCGTCAGCTCTTCTCCCGCCGTTTCCACTGTACCTGCACAAGTCCTAAGGGAGTAAGGGCTGCTGGGGCCTTTAAGGTTTAGAATGTCAAAAAACACAGATGTAGCTAGTGACTTATTACTCTGATCATTTTGGATAAACTCTCACAAGACAGATTTGGAGCAGAATCTGCCACCTGTACTTCCTTTGCAGACTTCGGTGCACTGTGAAGTTATTGCTATTGCATCTGTGCTAGAGTCTTTGGTCTCCCCGCCTTGCTCCTTGTCCCTATAAACAGGTGGGAAAGTTCTTGGAGTAGGCCTTGGTTGTAGAGCTGTGTTGTGCTCTGTGCTGTCACATTCTGTACATTACAGTCCTTTGCGAAATGTGTGGACGAAGAGCAGCACTTGTAACAGATGTTGTTCTCTTTGAGGAAAGCTTTGTGATCCTGGATGGTCTTTGTCCTGAAGGCTCTGCATTTCAAAAGAGGATGTGGCATCTTATGTAGAGGGCAGAACTTAGTAGGGTCACTGTCTTGATCCTCTGGCTGAGACTCTGCAAATCTGTGGGAAGAAATGTTAGTTTTGTGCACTGCTACTGAAGCTCTGAGTTGTTTAGGGCCAGAAGAAGTGGTATAAGACACTGGAAAAATGAAGCTGGGGTCATCTTTCATTCCTGCTTGTCTGTCTACAAAGTCCACAAACTCACTAAAGGGTGGAAAAGGCACATTGTGTTTTCGTTTGTAGTTACAGCCATGAGTAATCCATCTTTCGTGTAACTCATAAGGAAGTTTTTGTGCTAAGGAGTTAATACCTCTAGCACATTCAAGATAAAAAAGGCCAGGTAAGTCTCCTTCTGCTCTAGCAACTTGTAACTCCATACATAGGTCACTGAATTCTCTGAGTATTTGGTAACCTCTGCTAGGTATTTTTGGGAAGTCTTCTATCCTTTTAAACAGTTTACTCTCTATAGCCTCTGGTGAGCCATAACATCTATCCAGTCTGTTCCAGATGTTTGTAAGGCCTATCTCAGGGTGGATTATATTAATGTCTCTGATTCTTTTGGCATGTTCAGCAGAATCATTGCCAAGCCACTTTACGAGGAGTTCTATCTGTTCCCTGCAGGATAGATCTAGACCTTAAATATAAGAAAAAAAGTGTAGCGCTATAGTATGTCAGTCAAAAACATTAAGGTGTACTGATTGACCAATAGTGTATATCCCAAAAGTTAAATGGTATTGGATCACATATACAAAAGCAATAAAACAGTGAAAATTCCAAAATTTGCAAAGAAAACCACTCTTATTAAGACCTTTAAGATATATCAATATAAAGAGTGTGTATCACACAGATTAAACCCAAACCCTTATAGCTGACCACAAGCATATAGGGATGGGAGCAAGTGATAAGTCCCTGAAGTGAGAGAAGTTCTTTTAATCAGGTAGAGACCTCTTGAAACATGGATCCAGATCTCATAGAAATGGTTGTTAATGGTGGACTCCTCCACTGATCAGCCTGATGCAAAGAATAACATAAAATGCCCTTACCAGACGCGGTGGACTCACAAGCCATACAGCGGTGAGTCGTACGAGCTTGAACCGTGTAGCACGGTAGGGTTATAGTTGTTCCTGGTCTGCAACCTGATGGTCTTGAGAAGGACTCCAGTCCTGAGCAGTCTCTCGATTCGTCCTCCAGCACTCTCTTGGGTCTCAGGTAGTTAGAGGTAGGGAAAAAGTGGACGAAAAGAAGCTCCACATAGTGTAAATCCAATCAATCAGGAGATTTATTGTATAAAAAATTTTCCAACGAAAAAGTTCCAAATAAAAACAAACATTCATAAAAACGTAATTAGCGCAGTAGACAGATGGTATAAGGTAGCGTCCTACACCCGACGCGTTTCGTCTGAAAAGACATCAACTGGGGTACAGCTAACCTCTCATCTGCTGCGCTATTTAATAAAAAGTGCTCAAATCAGCATTGGGGACACCTGCGTGGCGTGACTTCCGGGTTTGCGTCATGTGATGGTGTTCGATGTCAGCTGACTCGCTGTCTGGCCTATCAAAAATTGAGTTCAGGATCCAAACCAAGCCTCGGTTTGGGTCTCGTATACAACCAATTCTAATTGGGCAATGAGGACATGTGATCCCCACATCCAAGCGTCACAACGTGGTGACGCGGAGCCCAATATACTAGTCCTAGTTAGCTGGCTGTTTGTGGACGTATGCGTCACCGCGTATCTACGCGGCGACGTCACACGTCCATTATACCCTCTCATTTTTCAGAATAATGCAGGCGGCGAAGAACCGCTCGCATTGCGCAGACGCAGCAGCGCAGAATCGAAAGTCCATCCCACCTAAGATTATCGAGGGATAGTGTTTATGGACAACCATCAATCGAAAACACTTCCTCACTCCATTCACCGCTCATGTAATTCTCCATAACTACTAGGATTGTCAGACATAGATTTTATGCCATCCAAAGAGAATATAATCACTGGGGCATAGGAGTAATATAGGTGCATGGACTGATGAAATCATTGAGGAGAACTCTGAATGCGAAACCATGATAGTCACGACACATATGTTCCCCCATGTTTACAAACATTGTTCTTGAGCCGAATAGTGCAATCTCTTACATAGCTGTATATTACAAACTATCTTTTATTAAAAATTGTATAAAAAATATTGAAAAAGAAAATATATATATAAATATATAATCACAGGGAATAAAAATCCACCTGGTATGTTGGTCATAACGACTAAAACCATCTAGCAAGAACGAACGTCTAAGACAGGAGATGTGTAAGCTTCCTATTTGACCCCCTGTGTTGGGTCTTAAGTATTTCCTATTTAAATGTGAACAGAAAAAAAGGAGGAAAGTAGAAAAGAAATATATTGAATCAAATGGACGTTATATATATTGTGGAGTCCGTGTGGTAGGGATGATAAAATCTAATACAAATTGAAGTACCTACAGTCAACCAGAAAATATGTGTAGACAATTCCAGAATGGGGGGGGCGTAGTGAGGGTCCTAAGACTGATTTATAAACGCGTTTATGTCCCACTCGATGTTTAAACCGTGGGGTACATAACATTTAATTTGATGTATCCACCAAGTTTCGAGTCTAGAGACTCCCCTTATGCTAGATTCCCCTCTCCAATGTGGAATGAACCTATCTATAACCTGGAAAGTGGTCCCTGCTGGGTTGCGGTCGTGATGTGATGCATAGTGTTTAGAAACGCTATGATTAGTTTTGCCTTTCTTGATTGCTGTGATGTGTTCTTTCACCCTAGTGGTGAAATTACGTATTGTCCGACCAATATATTGTTTTTTACACGGACATGTAATGAGATATACAATATATGGGGTTTTGCATGTAGCAAATTGTTTCATATTATATATTTTGCCTGTGGTGGTAGAATTGAATGTATCCATTTTGCGTGCTTGGCAAACATTCCATTTGCAAACTGTGCATCTTCTACAAGGATAGAATCCCTGCATATTGTGAAAGAATGAAATTTTCTTTGGAGGATCTATCACATTCGGTGCGATTTGTCCTTTAATTGATGGGGCACCCCTAAATATAGTAGCAGCTTGTTCGGGTAGTACAGGGCCCAAAATGGTGTCACTCTTCAATATTTTCCAGTGTTTTTTAATGATGTCTCTAACTTGTCTATGTTGAGTGGAAAAATTCGTTAGAAAAGACCATTTATGCTTGGAATCTCCCTGTTTTTTAAGTTTGCCTGATTGGGCTGTCAGTAAAGAGGCCCGATCCATTAAGGCTACCTGTTGAATATCCTTTGTGATAAGGGAATTATCATATCCTTTTTCGCAGAAGCGTTGTTTTAAGATCTCGGCTTGTAGAAAATAATCAGAGAGGTGGGAACAATTTCTCCTTATTCTCACTAGCTGGCTTTTTGGAATGGATTTAAGCCATACCTCGTGATGACAGCTATCGGTCGGAATATAGCCATTCCGATCCGTAGCCTTAAAATATGTTTTAGTTTCCAAACGACCGTTATTCGATATGATCTCCAAGGTATTCAGGGACCTAGTTTTAAAGGACCTTGAAGACCTTCCCCCCAAAAGGATATACAATGATCCGAAGTTTAAAATAGGATTAAAGTCCCTATGTGAAAGAAAGGATCTTATTATCCGCTCTGCGGATAAGGGAGGAGGGGTTGTCATCCTTGACAAAAGTGACTACCATAGCGAGATATGGGATTTCATATGGGATGGTGACATTGAATCTGTTACAACCTTCTTGTCTTTTTTGAATAACAATGACAGAGGGATCGTCCTCTCTCATGAGGTTAACCCCATTCAAATCCATTTTTTGGATCTGAAAATAACTATAGAAAATGGGGTGATCACCACATCCACATACTTTAAAACGACAGACAGAAACGGTTACATCCCTCTGGACTCCTGTCATCACCGTTCCTGGCTGTCAGCAGTCCCGAAAGGACAGTTTCTACGGCTCAGGAGAAATTGTTCCAAGTTGGAAGATTTCAAAGAGGAGGCACAGGTACTTAGAGCTAGATTCTTGAATAAAGGCTATGATGGCCAAGTTCTTGATACATTAATAGCAGAAGTGGGGAACAGGGATCGTCAAACCCTCCTGATTGATAAACCACCACAAGTGGAGCAAAGGGATGATTTTGGTCTGGCGTTCTTAACTACCTACTCTAGCCAGCATTGGGCTATAAAACGTATAATAAAAAGACATTGGCCCATCATAAAGAATGATAGGGTTTTAGGACCACTATTGTCAGAAAAACCCTGTGTGCTCTTCAGGGGAGCCTCCAACCTTAGGCACTTTATAGCACCTAATGTTCCAGATCCACCAGTAAGACCCTCCTTTTTTGGTGATTTAAAGGGCTTTTATCCCTGTAAAAAGTGCCAAATTTGCAGCATAAATACCTTTAAAGGCAGAAGGTTAACGGAATTTACATCCACAGGAACAGGCATTACATATCCAATAAAATCCTTTATCACCTGTTCTACAAAGTGCGTAGTATATCTTTTGAGATGCCCTTGTGGGTTAGAATATGTAGGACGCACTACCAGAAAGCTACAGGTGAGACTAGGGGAGCATGTTGCCAATATTCGAAGGGGCTTTGACAAACATAATGTTTCAAAACATTATGACCTTAAACACAGAAGGGACCCTACGGGGACCACGTTTCTAGCCCTTGAAAAATACATACCTCATTGGCGAGGGAGTAACGGTAAACGTAGTATTTCCAGAAGTGAGACTAACTGGATATATAAATTGGGTTGTCATGTCCCTACAGGCTTGAATGTGGAGTGGGACATTAATTGCTTTGTTAACAATAGCTAATAAGCCCTTAACTCCTCCCCCTCCCCGCCCCCTCTTGGTTTAGATGTCCCCTCCACATTCTTTGGCTAACATTATCTTCTTTATACAGGAAATGACCTTACATTTTTTTGCTATTGGGTCATTTAGCTTGTACCAAGTTTCTCCTATGTAGGGGCTATCATCTTATGTTTGGATGACTTTTCTCATTTAAAATGTTTCAGCTTCTAGTAAAACAATTTGTGTGATATGACTACATTTCTGGCTTGTTACATTACGTTTCCTTGATGTTTTAAATTTTAATTTTAAATTTAATTTTTAATTTTTGTTTAGTTATATTAAGCCTTGGTAACACCGGGACTTTTTATTTTAGTTTTAACGATAGAAATTATAATAAGAAATGTTTTTTGCTCGAGGGGGGATGCGAATTGTCCTTCAGCCTTTCCTTTTTATATATTTTTTCTATTTTTTCTATTTAAATAGGCTTAAAATACCAGATCTGATTTAAACTTGGAGCATTATCCAAATTGTCCACAAGATGGCATCGGATAAGATTCATGGAAGCATATTAGTATCAACACTAGTGGTGATGCTTCAGCTGTCTCCAAACTTCAGTAATTAGACAACCAATGGCTGAGTGTCTTCGCTTCGCCGCTCGGGTACTTAAAGCGCATGCGCGGACGTGTAGGCGTGCCCCTGATGATGTCATTTCTGACGAAACGGCCGTAGGGTAGACACGTACGCACGGACTGCGCATGCGCGGACTTTCATTTTCTATCGGAATTGTTTTATCACTCCTTGCAAGGACTTTTGTATTGTTAAACGCCTTCATGGCTTTTTAATAAAGGAACCAATAATTTACTACACCATTGGAGCATTTCTCCCCCCTTTTTTCTTTGGATATTTATGCTACTGGGATTGGCGCTCCTTCACGGCTGACTGATTTGGGATCAACCATCTAGTGCTTCACAGCAGGATCCAGCCAGGAGAGGGACAGCATCCATGGTGGTGATTGATTCATGCCTTTTTAAAGAGGCGGTCCGGTAAGCCTTCAATCTTTCTGGTGACGGGTCTCACAGCGGTGGAAGTCAGATATCCAGATTGGTGTTTCATGTACCTCACGGACGTTTAATCACTTATATTTTTGTATTTTATGGACATTTTTTGAAGATTAATATGCACATTTTTTATTTGAACTAAAATAATTTTATTGCTTGAATATTTTTCACTGTATACTCAAATCCAGCGCTGCGCTCTTTGTATATATTCTTAGTGGTGCCCCCTATCAGGGTTATAGCGCATAGTCGCAGGATACTTCTTCATAGGTTTATTATTATCAATATTTTTGCACACTTGAGCACAATATCATTTTTCATTGATTTATATTTTTCACTTTACACCTAGCGCAAATTTTTCCTTTTAGAAAAAAACGTTTTTATGAATGTTTGTTTTTATTTGGAACTTTTTCGTTGGAAAATTTTTTATACAATAAATCTCCTGATTGATTGGATTTACACTATGTGGAGCTTCTTTTCGTCCACTTTTTCCCTACCTCTAACTACCTGAGACCCAAGAGAGTGCTGGAGGACGAATCGAGAGACTGCTCAGGACTGGAGTCCTTCTCAAGACCATCAGGTTGCAGACCAGGAACAACTATAACCCTACCGTGCTACACGGTTCAAGCTCGTACGACTCACCGCTGTATGGCTTGTGAGTCCACCGCGTCTGGTAAGGGCATTTTATGTTATTCTTTGCATCAGGCTGATCAGTGGAGGAGTCCACCATTAACAACCATTTCTATGAGATCTGGATCCATGTTTCAAGAGGTCTCTACCTGATTAAAAGAACTTCTCTCACTTCAGGGACTTATCACTTGCTCCCATCCCTATATGCTTGTGGTCAGCTATAAGGGTTTGGGTTTAATCTGTGTGATACACACTCTTTATATTGATATATCTTAAAGGTCTTAATAAGAGTGGTTTTCTTTGCAAATTTTGGAATTTTCACTGTTTTATTGCTTTTGTATATGTGATCCAATACCATTTAACTTTTGGGATATACACTATTGGTCAATCAGTACACCTTAATGTTTTTGACTGACATACTATAGCGCTACACTTTTTTTCTTATATTTGTTGTCACAATTAGTCTAATTGGTGGTGTTGGCAGCTTATCGTTTTCACTACACTTTGTATTCTATATATATATTTGGTTTGTTTGGTGGGCGCAGCAGCTTTTTCCTTTACTTTATTAGATCTAGACCTTGAATGACACTCTGAAAAGCGGATCGCTGCGCCCTGTAGTGTTGAGGGCGATCACTAAATTTGACAAGTCCTTGGGTAACTAACTCTCTTTTGAGGAACTTAGCAAAGTCTACAGTAGCCTGATTGGCATTGGGGTAGGCTGCTGGTGTATTGTGGTGCGGTGTAAAGGCATACCTGGTAAAAGTCTCTTCCTTAGGCGCGCTGGGTTCAAACTTACATGAGGTTGGCAGTTCATACCTGTTTGTTGCATACACCTTTGGAGTGAAGACTGGTGTTTGATGCTTGTATGAAGGCTGGGTACCTTGTGGAGTAGAAGGTTTGGTTGGAACTGGAAAGTCTGGAACTCTGTCAGATTTTTCTTGCTTGCAGCTTGGGGTCCCAGGTCGTCTTGTGGCTCCTTTAACCACTTGACAACTGGGCACTTAAACCCCCTTCCTAACCAGACCAATTTTCAGCTTTTGGTGCTCTAACATTTTGAATGACAATTACTCAGTCATGCAACACTGTATCTATATGAAATTTTTGTCCTTTTTTTCACACAAGTAGAGCTTTCTTTTGGTGGTATTTAATCACCGCTGGGTTCTTTATTTTTTGCGCTATAAAAGAAAAAAGACCGAAAAATCTGTAAAAAAAAATACATTTTCTTAATTTCTGTTATAAAATTTTGCAAATTATTAATTTTTCTTCATATATTTTGGCCAAAATTTATACCGCTACATATCTTTGGTAGAAGCACCAGAGGGCGGCGGGAGGGGGGGACATCCTCTCTCGCCTCCCGTAAGAACGATCAAGCAGTGGAACAGCCGCTATGATCGTTCTTATGGTGTAGGGAATCGCCGGCTGAAAAAGCTGATATCTGAATGATGCAGGCATCATTCAGATATCACCGCACAAAGTCAAGGACGTTGTATGACGGCCGGTGGGCGAGAAGTGGTTAAAACGCATTATTTTTTTTTAACACAAAGTTATCCATTTATACAATATTTCTACCACATAACATGTACATACCAAAAATTACACCCCAAAATAGATTCTCCTACTCCTCCTGAGTACGGCGATACCACATGTGTGAGACTTCCACAGCCTGGCCACATAGAGAGGCCGAGTACAGCCGAGTATGGCTCAGCATGGCAGGCTATGGCGAGGTATTGCAGAGTATGGTGGGGTATTGCAGAGTATTGCAGAGTAAGGCGGATTATTGCAGAGTATTGCGGGGTATTGCAGAGTATTGCAGAGTATGGCGGGGTATTGCAGAGTATGGCGGGGTATTGCAGAGTATGGCGGGGTATTGCAGAGTATTGCAGAGTATGGCGGGGTATTGCAGAGTATGGCGGGGTATTGCAGAGTATGGCGGGGTATTGCAGAGTATGGCGGGGTATTGCAGAGTATGGCGGGGTATTGCAGAGTATGGCAGGGTATTGCAGAGTATGGGGGGTATTGCAGAGTATCGCTGAGTATGACTGGGTATCACCAAGTATTGCAGAGTATTGCGGGGTATGGCAGAGTACTGCGGGGTATGGCAGAGTACTGCGGGGTATTGCAGAGTACTGCGGGGTATTGCAGAGTACTGCGGGGTATGGCAGAGTACTGCGGGGTATGGCAGAGTACTGCGGGGTATGGCAGAGTACTGCGGGGTATGGCAGAGTATTGCGGGGTATTGCAGAGTACTGTTGGGTATGGCAGAGTACTGCGGGGTATTGCAGAGTACTGCGGGGTATTGCAGAGTATTGCGGGGTATTGCAGAGTACTGCGGGGTATTGCAGAGTACTGCGGGGTATTGCAGAGTACTGCGGGGTATTGCAGAGTAATGTGGGGGTATTGCAGAGTAATGTGGGGCATTGCAGAGTAGTGCACAGCATTGCAGAGTAATGTGGGGCATTGCAGAGTAGTGCACAGCATTGCAGAGTAATGTGGGGGTATTGCAGAGTAATGTGGGGCATTGCAGAGTAGTGCACAGCATTGCAGAGTAATGTGGGGCATTGCAGAGTATTGCACAGCATTGCAGAGCGTTAGGGATGGCTGAGCATGGATGGATGGCTGGATGTCTCTGTGCAGCCATCCATCCATCTCCCTCTCCGCTCACAGTGTACCGATCGGTACACAGGAGGGGAGGAGAGGAACCAGCGTCATCAGATGACGCCGGTCTGTTTACATGTGATCGCGCCGTCATTTGACGGCGCGATCACATGGTAAACGCCCGCGATCAGTGGCCATTTACCGGGATCCGCTTCTGCAATGGCGGTGGCAGCGTCTCTTTCTACTGCCAGCTTCTCCATGTTAGCTTCTAAGAAATCTTGCTGCAATTTCAGAGATGCTTCCTGCTGGGCTAGCTCTTCTTCCAGGCATATTCTTTCCTTCTCTCTCTCTTGTTCCATGTGTACTCTTTCTTGCTTTCTCTCTTGTTCCATGCGTACTCTTTCTTGCTCTCTCTCTTGTTCCATGCGTACTCTTTCTTGTTCCAAGCGTAGTCTTTCCTTCTCTCTCTCTCTCTCTCTTGCTCTAAGCGTACTCTTTCCTTCTCTCTCTTGTTCCTGTCTCATCTTTTCTGCATCAAGGCGGGCCTTTTCATTTTCATCTGCAACTCTTGGTCTGCGAATGCGGCCCTGGCTTCAGCTTTTGAACGGGCGATAGCTGCTGCATTTGTGACAGATGACTTGCTCGTGAACGTGTTTTGTAAGAAGATGTCCCACTGTGAAACATGGCTGCGGGGAAGAAGCTGTCTTGCTGTATAAAGACCGTTCTAGTTTCGATGCTGCTTGACAGAGCGTGTCTCTGTGTAGCGTGGCTGCTTGCTTCGCCTGCCGCAGGCCTGTTTCTTTAAGGCTTCTGACTGTATGGATACTGCGTAGCCCCCGGCTGTACAGACCTCCGAAGTCGGCTTATCTTCCCTTCAGAGGTTAGCTTAAAAATGTCACTGTTCTGTCTCAAGGAGCAGATAGCTAAACCTTCTTATCCCAATAACTGTAGATACCATATTTCTTTGATCTCAGTTTTATTAGAACAAGCCAGGTGAAACTACAAAATAACAGAAATAGACCTCAATAAGTATAATATTGCATACAATACAGCATACATTGCATAAACAACGATATACAGTACAAGATGGGATAGCAAAAACTTACTTTTTAAGTTCTCTAAGGGGTGATGGTGATAGATAGAGAAATACATGTGTTATTTCCTGAATGTCTTCTCACAGAATGGTGACTGTTTCACTTCCTGTGAAGATTCTACCCAGAATTCCCTGCTTGCTGACAACTTCCTTAGTTACACATACAAATAAACAAATAAACAGAACTGCAGCAATACCAAAAAGGAACGCTAGATGGTGCCTCCACACCACATATGATTGTCTTAAGTAAATTACACATTTTGCATGTAAATTTAACAACACAGGTACAAATAAGGTACAAATAATCAGCAAGACATCTAGTGGACAGAACAGTGCAAGCGATCAAATACCTGTGAAAATGTAATGGTCAAACTAATTTGTGTATGCACAAACCCAGTTGACCTTACCTTAATGTTATGCTAGTGTATTGTTATGGGTAGTAATGTAACTTTGAAAGGGGGAAAATGCTCTGCTAAATACAACACAAACCTTCACTCTGTGTGTTACCATTCTATTACATTACCTAAAAAATCACATTTATGTGATATCCTTTTAACCACTTCCAGACCAGGCACTTTTTGTTTACATTTAACAAGGTAGTATGGCAATTAGAAGTTTAAATTAGGTTTGAGGAGGCGACACTGTGCCCGGAGATCTTTGACTTCTCCCATGTTGTTTAGGTAGATCTCCACCTCTTTAAGTTTGCCTACCCCTGCTCTAAAGAATAAATTGATGGCTTTTGCCACTTTTTATGTCACACAGTATTTTTTCAAACGCAATTTTTTGGGAACATTTTTTGAATTTGAAAGCAAAAAAAGTACATAACCCAATTTTTTGTAAAATATAAAAGATGATTTTACACCGAGTAAATGGATACCAAACATGTCACGCTTTAAAATTGCACAAGCCCATGCAACGGCGTCAGAATGCAAATTTTACTATCCATAGGCGACACTTTAAAAGCCTTTACAGGTTATCACTTTAGATTTGCAGAGTAGGTCTAGTGCTAGAATTATTGCCCATGATCTGGCATTTGTGGTGATACTTCACATGTGTGGGACGATCGCTGTTTGCGCGTGTGGGACCAACAGGCTGGTTTGCCTTTGTGCATGAGCACTGAGGGATGGGGACACTTGTTTTTTTAATCATTAATTTTTAACACTGTTGCTTTAAAAAAAAAGTTTTATTACTTTTATTGCTGTCACTAGGGATGAGCTTTCTGTTTGGGTCAAACATGAGTTCGACTCAAACATTGGCTGTTCGCCCGTTTGTCAAAAACCGAACATTATGGGGCGTTCGCGCCAAAGTCGAGCAGCGCGTAACGGCCCATAATGCACTGCGGGAGCCAGAGGCGTATCTAGTGAAAATGGTGCCTATGGCAAGCACTGAAACTGCGCCCCTGTCAAAACATTTGAAAACAGTTAACAAAACGACAAGTCAAGCGCTTTAATCTTTCAATTAACAAATTATGGATTGGCCCTACATAAAAATTACAAGTGCACCTTCCTTACTTTCACTGATGCAAACTGGTCTATGATGTGCTCAAAGTCATTTTTTTCTGTTTCTTCTCTTTCTACACTCAGCACACACACACACACACACACACACACACACACACACTGGCCCACGGGCACACACTGATACAAAAATCACTGATGATGCCAACACACTGGCACACTCATTAAAATACATTGGTGCACATACACACACACACATACACACACACACACACACACACACACACACACACACACACACACACACACATATACACACACACACACACACACACACACACACACACATACTAGACGGTCAGAGTGTGAGGCACACACATACTAGATGGTCAGAGAGTGCAGACGCGATACAAGAGATGGTCAGAGAGAGCAGATGCGATACAAGAGATGGCCAGAGAATGCAGACATGATACAAGAGATGGTCAGAGAGTGCAGACGCGATACAAGAGATGGTCAGAGAGTGCAGACGCGATACAAGAGATGGTCAGAGAGTGCAGACGCGATACAGGAGATGGTCAGAGAGTGCAGATGCGATACAGGAAATGGTCAGAGAGTGCAGACATGATACAGGAGATGGTCAAAGAGTGCAGACGTGATACAGGAGATGGTCAGAGACTGCAGACGTGATACAAGAGATGGTCAGATAGTGCAGATATATTACAAGAGATGGTCAGACTGCAGAGATATTACAGGAGATGGGCAGACTGCAGACATATTACAGGAGATGGTCAGACTGCAGACATATTACAGGAGATGGTCAGACTGCGGACATATTACAGGAGATGGTCAGACTGCAGACATGATACAGGAGCTCAAAGACTGCAGTTTCTGGCTTACTAATGCCCTGTACACACGGTCGGACATTGATCGGACATTCCGACAACAAAATCCATGGATTTTTTCCAATGGATGTTGGCTCAAACTTGTTTTGCATACACATGGTCGCACAAAGTTGTCTGAATTTGCGAACGCCAAAAACGCGGTGACGTCCACCACGTATGACCAGACTATAAAAGGGCAGTTCAGTACTAAGCGCAGCACCCTTTGGGCTCCTTTTGCTAATCTCGTGTTAGTAAAAGTTTGGTGAGAGACGATTTTTTCAGACTCGTGGTTTTCAGATCGTATTTCTGCTGTTCAGTTTGTGCTTGTGGGTTTGTATCTGGTCTTCAGTGCGTGCAGTGAGTTACCATTGATTTTTCATTGTGTTCTTGTTCGTTCGTTACTGATTTTCAGGTCGCTCTTCACAGGCCTTGCTGTTCTTCAGTGCGTTCTGTTACTTCGTTCTGAGCAGCCGACCATTTTCTAGTCATGTTGCCTATACGTACTCATCGTAGAGTTCGTGCTGTGCGGGGGCTTGGTGTTGGGGTCCTTACTTTGACACAAGCCCAGTCTATGAACAGGGTGGGGAGGAGTTCATGGATGAAGAATTGGTTGCTCCAGCGTGACCAGTTCTGTCACATGCCTTTGCTCCGTGAGATCCGTGAGAATAATCCTGATGATTTCAGGAACTTTCTCTGGATGACGGACCCCGTATTTCACCGTTTGTTGGCTTTGCTGACCCCCTATATGAGCAGGCAGGATACCTGCATGAGGCAAGCCATCACCCCGGAGCAGAGGCTAGTCACCACCCTGCGGTACTTGGCGAAGGGGAGAAGGATGCAGGACCTCAAGTTCTCGACAGGCATCTCCCCCCAGGCTCTGGGAATCATTATCCCGGAGACCTGTTTTGCCATCATCCAGGTCCTGCAGAAGGAGTATATGAAGGTAAGATTTTTATCCTTTAACATCACATTTTATTGTATTTAATGTTTGATAATATATTGTATTTCTTTCCTCATTCCCTAATTACCATGATTATAATATGCTGTGAATGTCCCCTTTGTCCTCATGCATGCTGGATTTTTATGTAATTTTTTTGTCCTTCATACATATTTGCCTTCACTTACCTCCCCAGCATGCTCTCCTGGGCCTATATTCACCTTGTGTAGTCACTTAACAATGTATTTTGTCAGCTCCATAGTAGTGCTTTACCCTACATACCCCCTAAAATGTTGAAAATTGTGATGTATGCTTTAAATTCAGGCTTTTTGTTGGGGTCCCAAAATCATTTGGAACCCTCCCTCCCCCAACTGCTAACTCAGCTGTTACCAATCCTCTATCTGCTGACTTTGCCAAACCCATACACACTATACACACCTCTTTTGTGGTCAGATTTATGGATGACTTCCCCAAAGCATGTAGTGCAAGGGCCTGCCTGAATACTTTCAAACGGTACTGTTTAAAGTTTTTGTATCCTATTATTATCTTGATAGGTAATAGCAGAATGTAAAAATGTGCTAAAATGTGTACAGTGTCTATTTATCTCTTTGTATTATGACACTTCTTACCTGTCCAGTGGGCTGCCAATAGTGTAAAGTAAGGAGGGGCTGGCCAAAGTAATACACATTATTTAGGCATTCATCTCTCAATAAAGTGGAGAGGTTTACCTGTCCAAAACATCTCCCCCCATAAATTTTTTTAAATGGCCCACGAGAGGGGGGAGGAATCTGATAGGTGGACTTTATACCTTTGTCTTTAAATACTCCCTAAAATAAATGTTATATTGGCCAAGAATGTTTGTGTCTAATCTGCTTTCCATGTTTATGTGCAAAATGATTTTTTTTTTTCTTGTTTGACGCCACAGTTTCCTTCCAACCCACAGGAATGGCAGACTGTGGCCTCCCACTTTGCCCAGTGGTGGGACTTTCCTAACAGCAGAGGGGCAATTGATGGGAAACACGTCCACCTCGTTCCACCACCCAACTCGGGGTCATACTATTACAACTACAAGGGTTTCAATAGTATTGTGATGTTGGCGGTAGTGTCGGCTACTTACGAGTTCCTGTATGTGGATGTGGAGAAGAATAGCCAGATGTCAGATGGTGGAGTCATCGCCCACATGGAGTTCTATAGGCCTCTCCAGAATGGCAGCTTGAACTTGTCACCTCCAGAAGACAATGCGGAAGGACTCCCATTCGTCTTTGTTTCGGATGAAGCGTTTGCGCTGGAGGACCATCTTATGCGGCCATTCCCTATGAGGACCCTCACCCCGGACCAGAGGGTTTTTAATTACCGGCTGGCCAGAGCTAGAAGAATGGTGGAGAACACGTTTGGAATAATGGCCAGCTGTTTCCGCCTATTTCTCACACCGATACACATGGCGGAGTATAAACTCAATCACATCATCCTGGCTTGCTGTGTTCTCTGCAACTTTTTAAGGAGAAATTCTGTGAACTATGCTGGCTCAGTTGGGCCTGAAGCCAGAATTAATCTCAGTGAACCAACCCTGACGGCGCCTGAAGCTGGCCGTCCTGGCTTGCCCACCCAGAGTGCCCGCGAGGTCCATATAAGATACATGGAATACTTTTCGGGTAGGGGGCCATCAATATGCCAGACAGTGTCTGAGACATTTTTACAATATTTTTTTTTTAAACTGAACAAATATTTGCTTACATTTACTGCTTGTCTTTCTTTTAGCTGACCCTGACTGAAATTTGGGGAGTCGTGAAAATGGCGTGATTCTGTAAAATTATAAAGCACTGTTGTGTCTTATTTACTAAAGGCAAAGACACTTTGCACTACAAGTGCACTTGAGACTGCACTGAAACTGCACTTGTAGTGCAAAGTGGATTTGCCCTTAGGAAATAACCTCCATTGTCACTGAAAACACCAATTTTACCACAAAAAATGTTTATGAGCATTGAAAGAAGAAGCCACACATTGTTGATTATCAGTCTTTTTAATCCAAGCACAATCACATGTGCATTTCTAAAAGGTTTTTAAAACAAACCAACATGTTTGTTGTATAACAAATTTTTAGGTAGAAATTGCCTTTTAAGGTAAAACAGGCATGTTTCAAACCAAAAATAAATACACAAATCTGGAACTTACAAAGTTCAACTTTTATAGAAATTGAAGGCAATATCAGACATGAGTATTTATAAACTGTGTTTGATATTGCGTTCAGCAGATGGGGTGAAGTCACCCCTGGAAAAGCCAAATTTTGAAGATGCACACAAATTGCCGAATGTCAACATGTGCTAGCTGCCATCATGGGGGATCAATGGACGTGTTTTGTGGGTGCAACCTCTTCCTCTCAGCTACTTTATTATTGAGGAAGGGGTTGCACCCCCAAAATGCGCACATTGATCTCCTGTGATGGCAGATAGCACATGTTGACACACTGTGTGCATCTTCAAAATTTGGCTTTTCAGGAATATGTAAAAAAATGTTCAAAACATTTTCCGGACAAAAAAACTGAAATAATTCGGGATTTCGAGGGGTTATAAATTCTCCCTAAAACATCAATGATGTTCTTCATTTTGTTTTGAACATCACTGATGTTTTGCTTGATGTTTTCCAAGTTCCTATTACACCCCATGATCTCCCCAATCAGGATCTGGGCACTTTCACTGGTGAAATGACCTTCTTCCACAACATCACGATCACCTAAACATGTATAAAAAAAACACACCATGTATTATAAATATGCCGGCATCCATCTCTTACCTGAGGCTGTGGTCGCAGACACTCACCTGTTGTGGTGACAATTTCCACCACGTCCCCCTCCTCCTCCTCTGGTTGTGTTTGTGGGATTTCCACTTCTTCATGAGGTGGGGGGTCTGTTGTCTCCTCTGATGAGTGGTGTCCTCCGAGTCTTTTCTCCCCCTATGTAAAAAAAAATAGGTATACTTAGCACACAGATATTTGAGGGCAGAAATAGGAATATGAAACATTGCTTGGAAGTGGGGTACAATTGTCTGTTTTGGCAGAGTTCCAAGATGAAGAAATATTTTTGTCCTTTGTCAAGCTTGAATACTTACCTATTTTGTACAAGCTTCACAGATGGAGACACCCCTATAGTATACACTGAAGCACCTGTGTGGGCCTCCCGTTGCTGTAATTAGCACGCACCTGCTCTGTCTCCGCCATGTGCTCTCCCCCACTGCGCCGAACAAGAAGGGGCGGGGAATAGACTAGAAAGAACGTCAGGGGCGGGCGGAGTTTCACGCATGCACAGTGTATATAAAGTGTAACACGTTTGCGTCGTACGTACGATCTGTGAGCAGAGGAAGGAGTATAGGAAGAGCCGATCATGATAACGAAGGTAACATTTAAACTTGGGCCTATACTGCTTATAGATTGAGGCCTATATTGGGACAAGCTTAAGAAACTTTAGCCTGACATTAGGGTTTGTCTTGTGTATTGCAGATAAAATGGATGGCTTTCATGACCACAACTTCCTCCCCCTGTTCATAGACAAATACAGGGAGCTGCCCTGTCTGTGGCAGGTGAAACACCCGCAGTGTAATCATAAACAAAAGAGGCAGGCAGCGCTGGAGAAACTGCTCGAGTTGGTAAAGCCGGTGGTCCCCACAGCAACCATCCCCTATTTAAAAGCCAAAATTGGTGGCCTGAGGAGCACTTATCTTAGGGAGCACAAGAAGGTCCAGGATTCCCAGAGATCAGGAGCTGCAGCAGATGATGTTTATGTCCCCGGGCTGTGGTACTATGAGAGACTTTGTTTTCTGTCAGACCAGACTGAAGTCAGGGAATCCCTCTCCACTCTTCCTTCCACTCTACCTTCCACTCTATCTTCCACCCCAGCTGAGGCTTCCAATGTCCAACCTGGAACTTCCAGCCAGGAAGAAGTGGAGGAGCCCAGCTGGAGCCAGGTATAGCATTGATCTACAGATTTCTGGTCAAGAAATAAATTATGTTTACTAGATGTTATTATTGATCACTAATTGCTGATATAATAAAGTGGTTTACATATCAATAGACAGTAGTGGGCAAAAATAATTGGGACAAGAATGAAAAATGCTGGGCTCAGAATGATAGTCTGTTATATTTGTTAACATTCAATTTGCACCAATCATGAGATGAAAACTGTGTGTGATTGATGAAGAAAAAACTAAAACTATGTCCCTTTTTCATACACAGGAAGACTTCAGCCAGGAGGAGGCTGTGGAAAGTGGCACACAGGAGGAGGCTGTGGAATGTAGCACACAGGAGGAGGCGGGGGTTAGTGGCAGCCAGGAGGAGGCGGGGCTAAGTGGCAGCCAGGAGAAGGCCGGGCCCAGTAGGAGCCTCACAGAATCGCAGGTCCCTCCCCTCTGCCTTCCAAACAAAAGACCCAGGAAGGGGAGTTACGTGCAGGATTCAGCACTCAGGCTGATTCAGGAGGCTTCTGCATCCCTGAGAGCCACCCCCACTTGTGAAGTGGCCTTTGCCTCCATGGCTGCCACCAAACTGCAGGACATGCAGGAGGGCCAACGCTTCATGTGTAAATGAGAAATCATTTATCAAACATTGAATAAGGGGTTGAGGGGAGAAATCACACCCAATACCCACCTGAGTGAGTTGCATCATCATCCTCCTCCTCCTCCTGCCACAACTCCACCACCACAGACACAGCGTGGAAGGAAGACCAGAGAGTGATGACCCTGGGTTCATTCTGGTCTGGCAAAAGATGCAGGCTCTTGTATGACCACAGCCTGGGGACATGTATGTCATCTGCTGCTGTTCAGGATCTCTTTGACTTCTGGACCAGATTGTACTCCCTTATATATGGACTCTTTAGGCCACCAATTTTGCCTGGAAATAATTGATGTGTGCCCTGGGGGCCAAAGGCTTCACTAATTTCTGCTATTTCTCCAGCATTGCCTCCCTCTTTCTTGGTTATGAGCCCTTAATAAATTTTTGGTTTGTTTTATTATACTCGCCTATGTGTGTTTTCCTTCAAAAAGGACAGTTTGTTTGTGAGGAGGCAGGTACATTTCAAAAATACAATGTCAAATAAACAAGAGACACCAAACAATCTCCCTGAGATTCAATAATACAAGATAATAATGGTGTTGTGGTAACTTGACACACAAAACACACACAAAACTATTAAGAAGTAAAAAAAAAAAAAAAGAAAAAGAAAACAAGATCAGGCTTTAAAAAAATCCAAAAAAACATATTTAATATAAAAACATCCAAAAAATAATATTTTTTCGGTAGATGTAACAAATAAAAATATTTTATTGATGAAATCACAAGAAATAATAAAGAAAGAAGGTTGTGAGAAGTCTGTGTGAATATCAGCAGCAAAACAACTTCATTCTTCTAGCATTATAAAGAAGAACAGAGTGCGCTGCATTAAACATTTTAAAACATTGCAGAGTGACAAAAGTGCTATATCCATTCCAAACGCTAATTTTACCAGACCGAGCAGTTTCGTCTCGGAATTTATTCTGAGCATTCGTGGAACTTTGTGCGTCAGAATTGTCCACACACGGTCGGAATTGACGCAATCGGATTTTGTTGTCGGAAAATTTTATAGCCAGCTCTCAAACTTTGTGTGTCAGAAAATCCGATGGAAAAAGTCCGATGGAGCCCACACACGGTCGGAATTTCCGGCAACAAGCTCCGATCGCACATTTTCCGTCGGAAAATCCAACCGTGTACAGGGCATAACAGTCTATTTTCCAAGCACATTTAGTAAGATAATAAATGGTTAAAAAGTCTGTGAAGATCCAAGCCTGACCAGTCTAAATCCTGAAAGGCAATAAAAAAAACAAAAAAAAAAACCTCTCCAGAAACAGCTGCAAATTGTCAGGAATACTGTGTCACACTCTTGCAGCGTCTTAAAGAAGTATAATTATCAGTGTGCTCACCTGTCCTGTGTGCAGTGTAAATAGATAAAGAGAAGAGCGAGGGAATAATTTCCTAACCAGTGTGAGTGCTGCATACAGGACGGGAGAGCTGCTGCCTAGACTTCTGCAGCTGTGAGAGAGAGACCCACCTCCTGGTATCACCTTATCTATGAGCACTCCGTTCTTATTAGGTGTCACATAAATGGGAGCTCCTCTTGGTATCAGCTCTGTAATGAGCTCCCACCACCTTCTCCTGTTCTTGCCTTATCTATGATCTCCCTCCCTCCCCCGGTCAGCCTGTATCACTCACCCGTTCTGCTTGATGGTGTCTTTCAGTCCAGCCCAGGCCACGGCGTCCCCCCTCCTCCTGGGCACGGTGCTGAGGCTCCCGGAGAGTGGATGACAGACACCTTCGAGCTCTGCGCTCTCAAGACTGAGGGAACCAACATCATGGGCAGCATGCAGCAGGCGGCGGCCATCTCTCTTGTCATGTGATGGCAGTCGGCAGTCAGCTGACACCTCTGAGGGTGGAGCCTTCTGTACCCTGGGCACTCATTGGCTAGGATGCCCCTGCTATCTCCTTAGATAGTAGCTGAATGCTACATCCCTCTCAGCATACTGTGTAGGCAGCGCCAGGTGACAGTGGAGCGGTTCAAGTTTTTTTTAGAGGGGGGAATTAGACACCTTGGCCCAGTTCGTCCCTGCCCAAAACCAATTTTTCAGGAAACTACCTGGGGCGGCCACAGGTCCAAAGCCCGGGAATGTCCCAACAAAATTGTGACTGTTGCTGGCAACTATGTGGTAAGTGCCTTGCTGCCTGGCCACTCACGAACGCCCCCTTCACATGGCACCCATGGCACTTGCCATATCTGCCATACCCTAGATACACCCATGGCGGGAGCACAGTGCATTGCTGTATGATGATTGGCCAGAGCATGCACCATGACCTGCATGCTTTGGCCAATCACAGCACCCTCAGTTAAGAGAGCCATAATTGGCCAATTATGGCTCAGGGGGACTAAGTCCACGTCCACACTATATAAGGCTGACTGCACGTCTGCCTCGTGTAGTGTGCCGTTGCCGGGGTGGATGGAGAGAGAGTGTCATTTAGATTGAGCAGGCAGGCAGATTATTCAGTTAGCTGCAGTGTATTTCATATATATATATATGTATATCAGTCAGTCTAGTATATACAGTGGGGACGGAAAGTATTCAGACCCCCTTAAATTTTTCACTCTTTGTCATATTGCAGCCATTTGCTAAAATCGTTTAAGTTCATTTTTTTTCCTCATTAATGTACACACAGCACCCCATATTGACAGAAAAACACAGAATTGTTGACATTTTTGCAGATTTATTAAAAAAGAAAAACTGAAATATCTCATGGTCCTAAGTATTCAGACCCTTTGCTCAGTATTTAGTAGAAGCACCCTTTTGATCTAATACAGCCATGAGTCTTTTTGGGAAAGATGCAACAAGTTTTTCACACCTGGATTTGGGGATCCTCTGCCATTCCTCCATGCAGATCCTCTCCAGTTCTGTCATGTTGGATGGTAAATATTGGTGGACAGACAGTTTTAGGTCTCTCCAGAGATGCTCAATTGGGTTTAAGTCAGGGCTCTGGCTGGGCCATTCAAGAACAGTCACGGAGTTGTTATGAAGCCACTCCTTCGTTATTTTAGCTGTGTGCTTAGGGTCATTGTCTTGTTGGAAGGTAAACCTTCGGCCCAGTCTGAGGTCCTGAGCACTCTGGAGAAGGTTTTCGTCCAGGATATCCCTGTACTTGGCCGCATTCATCCTGCCCTCAATTGCAACCAGTCGTCCTGTCCCTGCAGCTGAAAAACACCCCCACAGCATGATGCTGCCACCACCATACTTCACTGTTGGGACTGTATTGGACAGGTGATGAGCAGTGCCTGGTTTTCTCCACACATACCACTTATAATTAAGGCCAAAAAGTTCTATATTGGTCTCATCAGAGCAGAGAATCTTATTTCTCACCATCTTAGAGTCCTTCAGGTGTTTTTTTTAGCAAACTCCATGCGGGCTTTCATGTGTCTTGCACTGAGGAGAGGCTTCCGTCGGGCCACTCTGCCATAAAGCCCCAACTGGTGGAGGGCTGCAGTGATGGTTGACTTTCTACAACTTTATCCCATCTCCCGACTGCATCTCTGGAGCTCACCCACAGTGATCTTTGGGTTCTTCTTTACCTCTCTCACCAAGGCTCTTCTACCCCGATAGCTCAGTTTGGCCAGACAGCCAGCTCTAGGAAAGGTTCTGGTCATCCCAAAAGTCTTCCATTAAGGATTATGGAGGCCACTGTGCTCTTAGGAACCTTAAGTGCAGCAGAAATGTTTTTGTAACCTTGGCCAGATCTGTGCCTTGTCACAATTCTGTCTCTGAGCTCTTCAGGCAGTTGCTTTGACCTCATGATTCTCATTTTCTCTGACATGCACTGTGAGCTGTAAGGTCTTATATAAACAGGTGTGTGGCTTTCCTAATCAAGTCCAATCATTATAGTCAAACACAACTGGACTCAAATGAAGGTGTAGAACCATCTCAAGGATGATCAGAAGAAATGGACAGCACTTGAGTTAAATATATGAGTGTCACAGCAAAGGGTCTGAATACCTAGGACCATGTGATATTTCCGTTTTTCTTTTTTAATAAATCTGCAAAAAATGTCAACAATTCTGTGTTTTTCTGTTAATATGGGGTGCTGTGTGTACATTAATGAGGAAAAAAATGAACTTAAATGATTTTAGCAAATGGCTGCAATATAACAAAGAGTGAAAAATTTAAGGGGGTCTGAATACTTTCCGTCCTCACTGTGTATATGTGTGTATATATATATATATATATATATATATATATATATATATATATATATATATCCACTGCATACAGTTTAGCTAGATCTCACTGCGGTCCGTTCCTGGTGTGCTGTTTCTAATATATTTCAGGCAGGCAGGCAGGTGATTCAGTGATCTGCAGTGCATAAAATATATATACAGTCTCCTACATATATATATATATATATATATATATACAACGGCATTCTAGTTTAGCAAGCCTATATCTGACTGCAGGCCGTTCCTGGTGTACGTTTTCAAATACACTTTCAGGCAGGCAGGTGATTCTGTGATCTGCAGTGCATAAAATATATATACAGTCTCCTACATATATATATCCACTGCATTCTAGTCTAGCCAAGCCTTTATCTGACTGCAGGTAGTTCCTGATGTACGTTTTCAAATACACTTTCAGGCAGGCAGGCAGGTGATTCGGTGATCTGCAGTGCATAAAATATATATACAGTCTCCTACATATATATATCCACTGCATTCTAGTCTAGCCAAGCCTATATCTGACTACAGGCCATTCCTGGTGTACATTTTCAAATACACTTTCAGGCAGTCAGTCAGGTGATTCAGTGATCTGCAGTGCATAATAAATATATATATATATATATATATATATATATATATATATATATATAAAAATATAAATACACACAGTCTCCTACATATACATATATATACCCACTGCATTCTAGGCTAGCCAAGCCTATATCTGCCTGCAGATCAATCCTGGTGTATGTTTTCAAATACACTTTCAGAAGGCAGGCAGGCAGGTGATTCAATGATCGGCAGTGCATAAAATATATATACCGTCTCCTACATATATATATCCACTGCATTCTAGTCTAGCCAAGCCTATATTTGACTGCAAGTAGTTCCTGGTGTACGTTTTCAAATACACGTTCAGGTAGGCAGGCAGGTGATTCAGTGATCTGCAGTGCATAAAATATATATACGTCAGTCTAGTATATATATATATATATATATATATATATATATATATATATATATCCACTGCATACAGTTTAGCTAGATCTCACTGCGGTCCCTTCCTGGTGTACTGTTTCTAATATATTTCAGGCAGGCAGGCAGGTGATTCAGTGATCTGCAGTGCATAGAATATATATACAGTCTCCTACATATATATATCCACTGCATTCTAGTCTAGCCAAGCCTATATCTGACTGCAGGCCATTCCTGGTGTACATTTTCAAATACACTTTCAGGCAGGCATGCAGGAAGGCAGGTGATTTGGTGATCTGCAGTGCATAAAATATATATACAGTCTCATATATATATATTTATATATATATATATATATATATATATATATATATATATATATATATATATATATATTCACTGCATTCTAGTCTAGCCAAGCCTATATCTGACTGCAGGTAGTTCCTGGTGTACATTTTCAAATACACTTTCAGGCAGGCAGGCAATTCTGTGATCTGCAGTGTATAAAATATATATACAGTCTCCTACATATATATGTCCACTGCATTCTAGTCTAGCCAAGCCTATATCTGACTGCAGGCCATTCCTGGTGTACGTTTTCAAATACACTTTCAGGCAGGCAGGCAAGTGATTCAGTGATCTGCAGTGCATAACATATATGCACTGTCTCCTACATATATATAGAGTCTCCTACATATATATATCCACTGCATTCTAGTCTAGCCAAGCTTATGTCTGACTGCAGGCTGTTCCTAGTGTACATTTTCAAATACACTTTCAGGCAGGCAGGTGATTCAGTGATCTGCAGTGCATAAAATATATATACAGTCTCCTTCATATATATATCCACTGCATTCTAGTCTAGCCAAGCCTATATCTGACTGCAGGCCGTTCCTGGAGTACTTTTTCTAGTAAACTTCAGGCAGTGTTTTGCTAATAAAATTTTACAGCATGTCTGGAAGGCCACCAAGGAGAGGCAGACACTCACAGGCCACTAAAAGAGGGCAAGCAGGCTCTGTGTCTACAGCCAACAGTGCTGGTCATGGACAAGGTGCATCCTCAGCACATGGCTGTGGGGCACGCTTGTCCTTTTTTCGGCAGCTGGCCGTGTTGATCCACAACATGCAGAAGAGTTGGTAGAGTGGATAACTAAGCCGTCCTCATCCTTCTCATCCCCTGTCACCAAGGCTCAGAGCAGTTTGCCTGCCAATGGAGCTGCCAAAGCGGCCTATTCCATCAGCTCAATGTCATCAGTCACTCCTTCCCTAGCCCCACCATTATGCACGGAGGAATCCCTCGAACTGTTCAACCACAGTGTCGGGTACATGCTTCAGGAGGATGCGCAGCATTTTGAAGGCTCCAATGATGGTACCCGGATTGAGGAAGGCAGTAACGTGAGCCCAGAGATAGGGAGTGCCCAGGAAGGACAAGAAACTGGCAGTCATGTTCCCCCAGCTGCAGCATACTGCCAGGTTTGCTCCAGTGATGAGGAGGGAGGGGATGATGAGGTCACTGACTCTACGTGGGTGCCTGATTGAAGAGAGGAGGCACATCTCCGAGGCAGGATGCCCTCCAGGGGCCAGCTTAAGGGCAGCCACCCAACTGCATCACACCGAAGAGCTCCGCATGTGCAGGGTGCTGCTGACTCCCCACGTAATTTGAAAAGTTCTTTGGTGTGGGCCTTTTTTGATACCTGTGCAGCAGATCGCACCATATGTCTGAAGCGTGGCCAAAACAGCAGCCGATTGGGCACCACATGCTTGACCAGACATATGATGACCTCCCATGCAGTCCATTGGCAACAGTACTTAAAAGACCCACACCAAAGAACAAGGTGGACCTCTCCTTGCCCCTCATCAGCTGGGATCTCCACGTTACAAGGTTAAGGTTGCGGAACTAATCCAGCCTTCGCAGAGGGAGCAGAGGATGAAACATCTTCGGGAGGCCTTGCAGAAAGGTTTGTGTAATGCATTTCCAGAGCCTGGGAGGTTACATTTTCCTGGTCCTCCTGGACAACGTGTTGCTGAGGCTTCGGTCAGTCACAGAAGGAGCGGTGGAGAAGGTGGCCGTCTGACCGATGCGTTCAGACAATTCTTTAGTCCACAGCCCCAAGGTCTGATCGGTTCCAGCAACCATAGCCAGCGTCTGATTTACATGGTGCAGGAATACCTAGGGGCAAGATCAGACTTGGAGACCTTTCCAACTGAAAATCCACTGGGTTACTGGGTGTTGAGGATTGGTTCACTGGCCAGAGCTTGCTCAATATGCAGTTGAGCTACTGGCCTGTCCTGCATCCAGCATTCTTTCTGAACGCACATTCAGTGCTGCTGGAGGCTTTGTAAATGATCACAGAGTGTGCCTGTCCACAGACTCAGTTGATCAGTTCACCTTCATAAAAATGAATCATTCTTGGACCACCAGCTATCAAGCACCTGATGCTGATGTAACCGATTAATTTTTTTATGAATGTGAGATCCCTTGAAGACTGCATATGCTGAGTGACTATCCTGTTCTTCCTCAATGTTCATGTTGATAGCTTCTAAAAACATTTTTGTTTCAGGGCACCACCACCAATGCCTAAGGCCCAATTTTTCTGCCCCTGTTTAACAGGGGCGTATAATTATAATTTTTGCTGTAATATTTCGCAGTTCTTGCGCTCAACTAGAGTATCTGCATGGGGGTTACAGTGTTGTGGCACCACCACCACTGCCTAAGACCCAATTTTTTGCCCCTGTTTGACAGGGACATGCAATTACAATATTTGCTCTAATATTTCACAGCAGGGCTCGTTCTAGCGCTCAACAAAAGAATCTGTGAGGGGTTACAGTGTTGTGGCACCACCACCACCAAAGGCCCATTTTTTTTCTGCCCCTGTTTAACAGTGGCATGTAATTACAATTCTTGGTATATTTCACAGCAGGGCCCGTTGCAGCCCCAACCAAGAGTAACTGTGAGGGCTTACAGTGTTCTGGTACCACCAACACCTAAGGCCCAATTTTCTACAAAGTATATAGGGCAGGCCGTATAGTATATACAGGCGTTCCCCTACTTTCAAATATCCGACTTACAAACAACTCCTACTTACAAACAGAGGGAGACATCTACCCCTAGGAATGGAAATTCTCTCCTGTAAGAGGTAATATGGGAAAAAGGTGTCTCCACTGATGCTTTATCACCAATCCTTGTTTCTACAACAACCCAACATTTTCAAAATCCAATTCTCATTGGGACAGAAAGTGAGGTGAAATCTTCTGAACAGGGGCACAGACAGCAAAACAAATGTTTCAGGGGTGATGATAACCCTTCCCTATGTTATCCCAAAAGCTTATAAATAGATTTATTGCCTAGAGTTACACTTAGAAAATGTACCTGTTCCAACTTACAAACAGATTCAACTTAAGAACAAACCTACAGTCCCTATCTTGTTTGTAACCTGGGGACCGCCTGTATACTGGTGCTGTTCATAGTTAATAGGGCTTGGGGAGCCCATGCCTTTTTTTTAATTTGGGTGTGGGGTTCACCTTAATATCCATACCAGACCCAAAGGGCCATTAATGGGCTGGGGGGTAACATTACATTACATACGCAAGCAGTTTTAAATTACTTTTTTCCTTTAGAAATGTAATTTTGTGTAGGGACTGTTCTAAACACGGGAAACACGTGCCACTTTACAGGCATACTATAGACAGCCCCCAGGTACGATATTTAAAGGATTATTTCACTTTTATTTTTTCACTTTAAGCATTAATTAACCACTTCAGCCCCGAAAGGATTTACCCCCTTCCTGACCAGAGCACTTTTTACAATTTGGCACTGCGTCGCTTTAACTGCTAATTGCGCTGTCATGCAATGCTGTACCCAAACGAAATTTGCGTCCTTTTTTTCCCACAAATAGAGCTTTCTTTTCATGGTATTTGATCACCTCTGCGTTTTTTATTTTTTGCGATATAAATGGAAAAATACCAAAAATTTAAAAAAAGATGATATTTTCTACTTTTTGTTATCAAAAAAATCCAATAAACTCAATTTTAATCATACATTTAGGCCAAAATGTATTCAGCCACATGTCTTTGGTTAAAAAATGTCAATAAGCGTATATTTATTGGTTTGCGCAAAAGTTATAGCATCTACAAACTAGGGTACATTTTCTGGAATTTACACAGCTTTTAGTTTATGACTGCCTATGTAATTTCTTGAGGTGCTAAAATGGCAGGGCAGTACAAACCCCCTCCAAATGACCCCCTTTTGGAAAGTAGACACCCCAAGGAAATCGCTGAGAGGCATGTTGAGCCCATTAAATATTTTTTTTTTGTCCCAAGTGATTTTATAATGATAAAAAATTACAAAAAGTTGTCACTAAATTGTATACTGCTCACACATGCCATGGTTATATGTGAAATTGTGCCCCAAAATACATTTAGCTGCTTCTCCTGAGTGTGGGGATACCACATGTGTGGGACTTTTTGGGAGCCTAGCCACGTACGAGGCCCCAAAAACGAAGCCCCGCCTTCAGGGTTTCTAAGGGCGTAAATTTTTGATTTCACTTCTCACTACCTATCACAGTTTTAAAGGCCATAAAATGCCATGATGGCACAAACCTCCCCCAAATGACCCCATTTTGGAAAATAGACACCCCAAGCTATTTGCTGAGAGGCATGTTGAGTCCATGGAATATTTTATATTTTTCCACAAGTTGCGGGAAAATGACAAACTTTTTTTTTTTGCACAAAGTTGTCACTAAATGATATATTGCTCACACATGCCATGGGCATATGTGGAATTACACCCCAAAATACATTCTGCTGCTTCTCCTGAGTATGGCGATACCACATGTGGGGGACTTTTTGGGAGCCTAGCTGCATATGGGGCTCCGGAAACCAATCACCGCCTACAGGATTTCTAAGGGCGTAAATTTTTGATTTCACTCCTCACTACCTATCACAGTTTCGAAGGCCATAAAATGCCAAAATAGCACAACCCCCCCCCCCCCAAATGACCCCATTTTGGAAAGTAGATACCCCAAGCTATTTGCTGAGAGGCATGGTGAGTATTTTGCAGCTCTCATTTGTTTTGGAAAATGAAGAGAGACAAGAAAAATGTTTTTTTTTTTCTTTTTTCAATTTTCAAAACTTTGTGACAAAAAGTGAGGTCTGCAAAATAATCACTATACCTCTCAGCAAATAGCTTGGGGTGTCTACTTTCATTGGTGGGGGGGGGGTTATGCCATCTGGGCATTCCATGGCCTCCAAAACTGTGATAGGCGGTGAAGAGTGAAATAAAAAATTTACACCCTTAGAAAGCCTGAAGGCGGTGCTTGGTTTTTGGGGTCCCGTATGCCGCTAGGCTCCCAAAAAGTCTCACACGTGTGGTATCCCCGTACTTGGGAGAAGCAACAGAATGTACTTTGGGGTGTAATTTCACATATCTCCATGGCATGTTTGAGCAATATATCATTTAGTGCAAAAAAAAAAAAAAAAAAATTGTCTTTTCCCGCAACTTGTGTCAGAATATAAAATATTCCATGGACTTGACATGCCTCTCAGAAAATAGCTTGGAGTGTCTACTTTCCAAAATGGGGTCATTTGGGGGGGTTTGAACTGTCCTGGCATTTTGTGCACAATATTTAGAAGCTTATGTCACACATTACCCACTCTTCTAACCACTTGAAGACAAAGCCCTTTCTGACAGTTTTTGTGTACATGAAAAAAATTATTTTTTTTTTTGCAAGAAAATTACTTTGAATCCCCAAACATTATATATTTTTTTTTCACGCAAAGGTCCTACAGATTAAAATGGTGGGTGTTTCATTTTTTTTTTTTCACACAGAATTTGCGCAGTGATTTTTCAAACGCATTTTTTGGGGAAAAAACACACTTTTTTAAATTTGAATGCACTAAAACACACTATATTGCCCAAATGTTTGATGTAATAAAAAAGATGATCTTAGGCTGAGTACATGAATACCAAACACGACATGCTTCAAAATTGCGCACAATCGTGCAGTGGCGACAGACCAAATACATTTTTAAAAGCCTTTTAAAGCCTTTACAGGTTACCACTTTAGATTTACAGAGGAGGTCTACTGCTAAAATTACTGCCGTCGATCTGACCTTCATGGTGATACCTCACATGCATGGTGCAAGTGCTGTTTACATTTGCGCGAGACCGATGCTTGCGTTCGCCTTTGCGTGAGAGCAGGGGGGGACAGGGGTGCTTTTTTTTTTTTCTTTCTTTTTTTTTTTTTTTTATCTTATTCTTAAACTGTTCCTTTCAATTTTTTTTAATCATTTTTATTGTTATCTCAGGGAATGTAAATATCCCCAATGATAGCAATAGGTAGTGACAGGTACTCTTTTTTGAAAAAAATTGGGGTCTATTAGACCCTAGATCTCTTCTCTGCCCTCAATGCATCTGACCACACTAAGATCGGTGTGATAAAATGCTTTCCCAATTTCCCAATGGCGCTGTTTACATCTGGTGAAATCTAAGTCATAAAATGCTTGCAGCTTCCGGTTTCTTAGGCCATAGAGATGATTGGAGTCGTTCTGGTCTCTGATCAGCTCTGTGGTCAGCTGGCCGAATCACCAGCTGCATTCTCAGGTTCCCTGTTGGGACAGGAGAGCCAGAGAAAAACATGGAAGATGGTGGGGGGGCATTCCCTCCCACTGCTTGTAAAAGCAGTCTAGAGGCTAATTAGCCGCTAGGATTGCTTTTACATGAAAGCTGACCGGAGGCTGAAAAGAATGATACCAAGATGATACCTAAACCTGCAGGAATCATTCTGGTATAACCACTCAAAGTCCAGCAACATACTAGTTGGGCATATATTGTAAACTTTTTTTTTCATGCAGCCTGTGGGCTGAACGAAAAAAGAGATTGATCAGTGAGTATGCCCACCATTAGAATACCTGAAAACAAAAAAAATGGTTAACAATAAAACACAGTAAACAGTAAAGTATAAAAAAAAAATGCATACCTATAAAGCAAACATGATAAAACATAATAACAATAAAACATTGCAGAATAAAATACAGAAAAAAAGAGCAGAACAATAGAGAGGGAATAGAGAGAGAACAATAAAACTATTTTTGTTTTTTTATTCTATATAATTTATTTTTTTTTACACTTTTTTTTGTAATTGTAACTTTTGTAACTGTAACCAGTTCCAGGTTCGGGTCTCTCAAAATGTAATGGCATCTTGGGAGACCCTGTGAAAGTGTGCCTAGTCTGTGCAGTGCTGTACCCTACGCTAATACTCAACTAGTGTATGGTAGCGTTCAAAACATTCACCAATGCAAAGACCAGAATTGTCAGGACAGGTGGGACAATAATAGTGGGTGCCACACCTATATCCCCGCTTGCTGCAGACACAACATCTTTTTTGGGGGGTTCGTTGGGTAGGGGTACTCAGGAGGACATAAAGAAAATGCCTCTCATGCAGCCGGCTTACTGTATTTGTTTGGAGAAGGTGAGGTGGAACACCGTCTGGAAACAGAAGGGCTCTGACGATCGCTTCCTGGAATTTAAGGAAGGATCCAGGAAGGATCCAGTCCGTCCTGAAGCTCTGTATAGCACATGAGCGTTCAGCAAAGCCAATTGAAATAAATAAACGGACACTTTCTTGTACCAGCGTCTGGCCTTACGGGCAATTAGGTACGGCGCCAACAACAGGTCGTTGAGGTCCACCCCTCCCATATTTTGGTTGTATTCGTGGACACAGAGGGGTTTCTCCACAACCCCATTCGCCGTAGTAATTTGGACCTGAGTGTTTGCATGAAGGGAGGTAAGAACGAAAACATTCTTATTATCCCTCCACTTCGGGAATCTACAAGCTGCTGGGGAAAGCCCTGGCGATTAGGTCGCACGGTGCCCAATGCTCCAATCTGCTGATCAAACAAATGACTAAAAAGTGGCACGCTCGTGTAATAATTGTCCACCTATAAGTGGTACCACTTTCCGAATAAGGGTGACACCAAGTCCCACACAATCTTGCCAGCGCTTCCTATGTAGTCAGAGCAGTTTGTCGGTTCTACGTGGCTATCTTTTCCCTCATAAACCATAAAACTACATGTATAGCCTGTGGCCCTGTCACAGAGCTTATACATCTTGACCCCGTATCTGGCACGCTTGCTGGGAAGGTACTGTTTGAATGACAAGCGGCCAGAAAACTTAATCAGGGACTCATCAACGCAGACAACTTGATGGGGAGTAAACAAGTCTGCAAAACGTTGGTTGAAGTGGTTTACGAGGGGCCGAATTTTGTAGAGCCGATCGTATCCAGGATCTCCACGAGGACGACAGAGTTCATTGTCATTGAAGTGCATGAACTTCAAGATCTGCTCGTATTTGGCCCTGGTCATGGAGGCAGAGAACAAGGGCATATGGTGAATTGGGTCAGTGGACCAATATGACCACAACTCACTCTTTTTAGTTATGCCCATGTTGAGGGAAAGGCCCAGAAAGAGCTTAAATTCGGAAACCGTGATTGGTCTCCAATCTCTGGCAAGGGAGTACTGGGGAATATGGGTGATGTGTTGACCAGCGTACAAATTGCTTTGGTCCACAATAGATCTATAGAGACCTTCGGTGAAAAACAGTCAATAAAAATCAAGTGATGTAAAATCAACTGTTTCCACCTGAATGCCGGGTTGGCCAGTGAATGGGGGAAGTACGGGTGCTGTAGAAGTGGTGGGTTCCCAATTAGGATTGGCGAATGCAGCAGGAAGGGCACTATGGGCACGACGGGCCTGTGTTCATCTTCTTGGTGGCAGGGGGACACTACTTGTGCTTGCCACCTCACCAGCTTGAACTGCACTTATGGGACTTGCCACATCACCATGTGATACTGCTGTGCTGGATTGACTACGACCAGGGTGTACTAGGCCGCTGGTGCTTGCCAGTTCACCAGAAGGAATAGCGGCGCTAGTACTGCTCTGCTCCATACGAAGGACCTGCGGTTCTTGCACATCAATGACAGAAGAAGAAGTTCGGGGTCTGGTACGCCTGACCTTGGCAGGGTCCACAACTCCGTCGTCAGAGCTATCTGTCATGGAGCCGCTGTCCTCTACAGGATCGTATTCTGAGCCTGAATCTGACAGATGAGTGACTTCCTCTTCACTATCTGTCATGCTCAGAAATGTGTAGGCCTCTTCACTATTGTACCTTCGATTTGCCATTTTGGGCTGTAAATTTAGTGATACACTAGTGAGACTCACAGGTAAAAAAGCTGCTGACTGTTAGTGACTGTATCAAAACGCTACCAAAAAAACTGTTAGCAATCGCAGGGATCAGGCCTGACTCTGCGAACGCTGCAGTTATGTGTGTTTAGTGTTTTGTAAGTGACAGTGATCGATCAATACTGCAATTGGGTGGGCTGGGCTGGGCGAAGGGGCAAAACACAGGTGCTAGCAGGTATCTGGGCTAATCCCGCTAACACTGCATTTTTGGGAACCCTAAACTGCTGGGGACGCTAGTATAGATCTGATCAGATATTGATCCGTTCAGATACTATACCACTAAGGGAGGTGTATGCTGCGTGCGTGGGTGTTAGCGGTACTGACACTAACCTGACGCTGCCTGGGGTGACGCAGACCCTATCTGACCCTAAAACCTAACTTGTATCACCCGCCGGGTGATCAGGAGGTTAAACCTTTATTAGGTAATAAACGGCGGGTGCCCTGACACTATAAAAAATAAACTAAATAACCAGCGTAACCCGTAACAGTTTTACGGTGATCACTGGTGAAAGGGTTAACTAGGGGGCAATCAGGGGGGTTAAAACCTTTACTAGGTAGTATATGGGGGTCCCTGACGCTATAAAACGCTGATGGCGAACCTAAATATTTACCTCCCTAACTAGCATCACCTGTGACACTAATACAGAGATCAGAAAAACGATCGCTTAGTGACACTGGCGACGGGGGCTGATCACGGAGTTAAACCTTTATTAGGGGGGGGGGTAGGGGGTACCCTAGACCTAAAGGGGCCTACCACTAACTGCCCTACCACTTATAACGGTCACAAATGACACCAATGCAGTAATCAGTAAAAAAAAAAAAAAACTGCTATTGGTGTCACTGTGCCAGGGGGTGCAGGGGGTGATCGGGGGGGTGATTGGGGGGTGAAAAGTGTGCCTAGAGTGTTCTACTGTAATGTGTAGTGTTGGTGCACTGAATTGGATGTCTTCTGTCCTCGGTGCCGGAACGAAAAGACCGGCATGAGGAGAGATGACATCACTTCCTCTGCCGCTGTTTACATTACAGCAGCAGAGGAAGATTTTAATTCATTGGGAGTGATCGCGAGGGGGTGGCCACGAATGAGTGGCCTCCCCCTCAGCACGGATCGCTACCCTAACGATGCCCACTGCCAGATACATGATTTTGCCTGCCCGTGCCATTCTGCCACAGTATATCGTTGGGCGGTCGGCAAGTGGTTAAATCACTGCTTCTGAAAAAGTTTTAAAACTTTTTTTTGCATTGATACATGTCCCCTGGGGCAGGACCCGGGTCCCCAAACACTTTTTAGGACAATAACTTGCATATTAGCCTTTAAAATTTGCAATTTTGATTTTTCACGTTCGAGTCCCATAGACTTTAATGGGGTTCGCGTATTCGCACAAATTTTTGGTCTGTTCGCATGTTCTGCCGCGAACCGAACCGAACCGAGGGGTGTTCGGCTCATCCCTAGCTGTCATCAGGATGTTTACATTTAGGCATGTGACCCGCACTCTTTATGGGGGAGATCTGAGGTCTATAAGACCCCAAATTCCTTCTGCTGCCCTTAAAAACATTCAAAACACAAAGTTTGGTATTTTTGAATGCTTTTGATCTTTTTAAAATGGCGCAGTTGACATCCGGGTAGACCGGAATGATATTAGGTCATCGCTTCTGGGTTACCATAGCGGAGAGCCGATCAAAGTCAATCCCAGTTTTGTTCAGCTGTACAGCTTGTTCTGCTCGGGTCTCCCTGTGGAACAGTAGAGTCTGAGTAAGACACGGAAGGCAGCAGGAGGGGCAGACATCCCCTCCCACTGCTTGTAAAAGCACTCCAGTGGCTAGTTAGCCATAGGGATTGCTTTTACAAGAGGGTCGACCGTTGGCTCTAAAAAGAATGGTACTGGGGTGATGCCAATGACAGATGATCACGTGATGTAAACAGAAGATCGGTAATGCCCCGCACACGGTCGGATTTTCCGATGGAAAATGTCCGATCGGAGCGTGTTGTCGGAAATTCCGACCGCGTGTGGGCTCCATCGGATATTTTCCATCGGATTTTCCGACACACAAAGTTGGAGAGCAGGAGATAAAATTTTCCGACAACAAAATCCGTTGTCGGAAATTCCGATCGTGTGTACACAAATCCGACGGACAAAGTGCCACGCATGCTCAGAATAAATAAAGAGATGAAAGCTATTGGCCACTGCCCCATTTATAGTCCCGACGTACGTGTTTTACGTCACCGCGTTCAGAACGATCGGATTTTCCGACAACTTTGTGTGACCGTGTGTATGCAAGACAAGTTTGAGCCAACATCCGTTGGAAAAAATCCTAGGATTTTGTTGTCGGAATGTCTGAACAAAGTCCGACCGTGTGTACGGGGCATAATAGTTTTTCTTTTCTCCTCACGCTGACAGCGCGAGGAGAAAAAAAAGCCGATCACCGGCTTCAGTGCAAGGGACATTGGTCCAGAAGGGGAAGAGGCGAAGCCACCTCATTTGTGCCCACCAATACCGCCTTTCATTGCCACCTGCCAGTGCCCACATAGTGCCACGAATCTGCATAAGTGCCAGCAATCAGTGCCACCTATCAATGCTCACAAGTGCCACCTATCAATGCCCACCAGTGGTGCCAATCAGTTCCTCATCAGTGCCACCTAGCAGTGCTGCCTATCAGTGTCACCTACCAGTGCCAATCAGTGCCCATCACTGCCACCCATCAGTGCCCATCAGTGCCAGCTATCAGTGCCCTTCAGTGCCACCTATCAATGCCACCTATCAGTGCCCACCAATGCCACTTATAGGTGCCCACCAGTGCCACCTCATCAGTGCCCACCAGTCCGGCCTAGAAGTGCCCTCCAATGCCACCTATTAGTGCTCATCAGTGCCGCCTATTAGTGGCCATCAGTGCCACCTTATCAGTGCCCATCAATGCAGCCTATCAGTGCCTATCAGTGCAGCCTCATCAGCGTACATCAATGAAGGAGAAAAATTACCTGTTTGCAAAATTTATTAACAAAATATAAAACAGTTTTGTATTTTTTTTTTTTAATCAGTCTTTTTTAATTTATTTAACAAAACATAAAAAACCCAGAGGTTATCAAATACCACCAAAAGAAAGCTCTATTTGTGGGGAAAAAAATGATAAAAATGTCATTGGGGTACAGTGTTGTATGACCGGGCAATTGTCGTTCAAAGAGTGACAGCGCTAAAAACTGAAAATTGGTCTGGGCAGAAGGGGTGTTTAGGTGCCCAGCAAGCAAGTGGTTAATATTTACTATAGTAGGTGTATGGGGTAAATCCGCGCAATGAATTGAATGTTTTAGTTATGGATATGGCTGCTGCCTCTACATATACAATACCACCTAAGTGGAAAGTATTACAAATGGTAAAAAAGCAGGAGTAGTATGGCGCTGCCCTTATGGAGACAACATTTTTTTTTTTTTCTTTCTTTGTAGTGAATGTATTGCCTAGTATCCTTATAGAATTGCTTCTAAAACCTGTATATGTTCAAAAATTGAATAAAACTGACTGGTGGTGAATATTTCTATTCAAAATGAAAATACAACAACTGGTGCTCCAATTGTTCAACAAAAGTGCATTGTGCCCTTTAAGTTAAGTAATAAAGTAGTTGTGGATATAGATGTAATATCATCTAGGTGGAAAGTGTTAAAAAAAAAAAAAAAAAGAAAACAGGAATAGTATGGCGCTGCCCTTATGGAGACAAAAAAAAAAAAAAAACACACCTCTCTTTAAAATGACTTTATAATTCCTAAAGTGTGTGTGCCAAAAATGAATAAATATGTGACTGGTGCCAAGTCCTTACTGTTAAAGGTACAATTGCAACATAAGGTGCTTCAATTATTCAACAAAAGTGCATAGTGCAGCATCACTAAAGTGACCAGTGTTAAATCATACAAATCCATACAACATTGTGCAAAATATCCATCATAAATAGTGACTCTTGTGCTGTGACCAGTATTGGTTGGATAGGAAAAGTTCCGTTTATGAAAAAAAACAAGTTCTTTTTAGAGTATTTTGTAGTGTTCAATCTTTGAGGGTCAAATATCTGTAGGAAAGCTTCTTATCCAGGTGCTGGTTTCTTTAATTAGTGCCTTGTCTGCATGCTCTGACAATGCTTGCACTCACCGGATTCTCCTTTCCCCTGCAGGGGTATGGATGGTCACAGTGTCTGCCACTGTGCAGCAATCAAGGATATCCCCCAAACTTTACTTGCGTATTGTGGTGTAGTAATTACAGTTCAAATGATCAAATCAAGCATGCCAAAAGTTAGCGAATTCCCTTTGTTAGAGGTGCTGCAAGACGTTCGTAACCCGCCCTACGCACGTTTCGTTGTCAGACTTCTACTGGGGCGCCATACTATTCCTGTTTTTTTTTTTTTTTTTTTTTTTTTTTTAACACTTTCCACCTAGATGATATTACATCTATATCCACAACTACTTTATTACTTAACTTAAAGGGCACAATGCACTTTTGTTGAACAATTGGAGCACCAGTTGTTGTATTTTCATTTTGAATAGAAATATTCACCACCAGTCAGTTTTATTCAATTTTTGAACATATACAGGTTTTAGAAGCAATTCTATAAGGATACTAGGCAATACATTCACTACAAAGAAAGAAAAAAAAAAAAAAAAAAATGTTGTCTCCATAAGGGCAGCGCCATACTACTCCTGCTTTTTTACCATAATATTTACTATACTTTGTGATTTTTGAGCGCGGTATAAAATGTATTTATATACAATTTCTTTATTATCACTAGACCCTTTTGATCTCACTACAGGCTGCTCTCCCTCTCTCTCTATATATCACATCCATTTAATTTATTTATTTAATATTTTTTGTTAATTATCAGTCCAGGGTCTGGGGCCCATAGGTTTTTTAAACTTATTTCTAATATACGATGGCAAAAATGCTTAGGCAGCATGGTTATCATTAACGAAAACATTAAGCAAAAAGAAAATGCTCAGTACATAGTCAGGTTGAAAAAAGACACAAGTCCATCTAGTTCAACCATAAAAAATAAAATAAAATAATATCATACAATCCCATATACCCAATCCTATACCCACAGTTGATCCAGAGGAAAGCGAAAAAAACCCCCAGAAAAGCAGGATTCAATTTGCTACAGCAGGGAAAAAAAATTCCTTCCTGATCCCAGAGAGGCAATCAGATTTTCCCTGGATCAACTTTACCTATAAATGTTAGTACCCAGTTATATTGTGTACATTTAGGAAAGAATCCAGGCCTTTCTTAACGCAATCAACTGAGCTGGCCAAAACCACCTCTGGAGGGAGTCTATTCCATATTTTCACAGTTCTTACTGTGAAGAAACCAGTAGATTCAGACATATAGCATACATCTTAACTAGTTGAGCTTAGCTCTGCCATGAAACTTTACTGCGGTGAGCAGCTTCTCTGGCAAATACAAACACTGAGAAGACAGGACAAAGCTGACCAACAGAAAAAATGAAGAATTGCCTAAGCTGCCTACATCCGAATCTACTGGTCATTTTGACATACAGTTTGCAATGAAGGTATTATCTGCTTACACACTCTTTTCATCACATGCTCATTTGCAGTTACCCAAGTTTGTGACAGGTTTACTACATTAGTATTTAAAAAAATTCAGCCTAAAATACTGCAAAAAATGTACCTTCATGCTTTAATTTAATTTCTATCTGGAAAACCACAGCACTCAATCCAATAATTGCTATTTTTTTTTCACAAATGATTGCATGGAGCAGAAAAAAACAGCAAAAAATGTGATCATTCTTATAGCCAGCTCTAGCATCTTCAGAATGTATTTACATGAAGAGAAGGAACATTGGTCACAAGGGAATGCATAAACCGTACATAAAAAAGACATATTTTTAAATTGGGTATCAAAGATTGAACATTTAGGCTTTTTCTTCACATCTGTTCTTTTCTTAAAAGTCTTGTGGTTAATTTGAATAGCCTTAATAGTTTAAAAACAGCAGGGTGCCACATTACTGGGAGACTGTTATTTGCCAATAATGCGGAATAAACTGTCTGAAATTAGATGTCATATGATAAAATGAAGCTCATTACTGAGAATCACCAAACTTATTACTCATGTATATGAATATATGCCACATCAGCTTTCCAAACTGCACGTCTTGCTTACCCAGAAATCAAATTACCTTTCGTGATTGAAATGCATGCAGTGTGTGTTATTGAATAAAAAGAGGGCAAATATGAGGACTGAAAATATTCAATTTATTTCCTTTGTTGTTTATATCCTGTTTACCCTGTAGTGCTGTTTCTCTTATTCGCTTTAACAGTTTATTAAATATAGGAAAGAATCAGCCCTTGCTGTTAATAGTTTTGTTGAGAGACAAGGTTATGCAGCATGTGTTCAATTTTTGTGTTGGTCTGTAATAACTAAAAAAAAATAATCCAGTCAGTACATCTATTATATTCTATCTTACTTTTTACTCTGATGTCCACATCATCAATAGAATAATAACAATATATATTCTATCTATCTATCTATCTATCTATCTATCTATCTATCTATCTATCTATCTATCTATCTATCTATCTATCTATCTATCTAAGACTACATGGTTTGGTGGTGGCACTTACAGCATCATAGTGAAATGTGATAGTAATAAATTGTCAATTCTCACAATACATAGCTACAGACGGGTATTTGTTGGCAATAAATAGGCAATCATGACAATACGATTGTAACAAATGAGCAGTTGTGACCCCCTCCCCCAATCTATCCTCTTTCCTACTCCTTCTCTGTCCCCTTTCCACTCCCCTTCTTTTCCCCTTTACCCATTTTCTCCACATTCCTTTTCTTCCCTTTTTCTTCAATGAGCCCCTTCTTTTTTTCCTGGCATTGTTTCTCTGCTTATTAAAGGGACAGAGGATTCAATTAATCTGAGACAACTGGAAAGTCCAAAAGAACTGCCATAGGGATCCTAAAGTTAAAACTGGCATCATCCTCATAAAACCTGTGAAAACCTGTGAACAGACAACCAGGTGGCCAACTTGCAAATGTGGGAACCAATTGCCTGATACCTAAAAAAATCAAGAGGCTCATCTAGTAGTAACATTAGTGTGAATGGGGCCTTAGTGAGCTGAAGTCATGGAATGTATGATCTTTGAGTAGCATTTCATTTTTCGTACCTGCAACCAAGATTTTACAGCATCAATGTCATCATTGTATTATCCATTCAATTTCTTTACAATATGGAGTGAGCTGTTTAGTAGCTGGTTATCTTTATGTTAGCTGCTTATGGTAGTTACATAATGGGACACTCTGGTATCTAGGGTACCTCATCAATGAAGACCACAAGAGATACCCAAAGACAAAAGGGGATATACGTGCCAGCATGTGCCCAAAAGTAATTAAGATAAAGTCCCCAAGAGCATTTTACTGTTTTTGGGAAAGTGTATACAAACCTGACAATGAACTTCTGTTATTTGCTTCCTTTTGGCCTGTTGACCACTTCCGGACCGCCCCATGTACATTTACTTCAGCAGGGGGCGGCCCGGCGGCGTGAAATCATATGTGATTTGTGCCCGCGGCTAGCGGGCGTGCGTGCGCCCGACGTCCCCGCAGCAATCGGATTTGATTCAGAACCGATCAATCATCAGGTCCAGGCCAATGATTTATGGCCTGGACCTGCTGAATGGTGCTGACCAATGGCAGAATGTCCTGTGCCTGTGTCATTTAAACCCAGGCACAGGAAATTATACAATCTCCCCCCTGGAGCCCTTTTCGGTTCCAGCGTGAGAGGCGAGAGCATCTATCATGAGTACACAAGCACTACACTGACACCAGTACACATAGACACATATTTACCCCCTGATCACCCCCCCCCCAGTTTTAACCCTTTTACTCCCGGTCAGAGTGTCACAAAGTACAGTGTACAGATTTTTAGTACTGGGTAAGAATGACACTATGTAATTGAAACTTGACAAGAAAAGAGCCCATCGCGCCCTTCTGGGAGAGAGGCGTTTAGCCTCAGACAAGAATGTGAGATTCTTATGGTCAGTCAGCATAAGAGCCGGCACAATAGAACCTTTGAAGAGATGCCTCCATTCTTTAAGCACTAAAATGTTTGCTAACAACTCTCTGTCCCCAATCTCATAGTTGTATTCTGCAGGAGACAATTTCTTGGAAAAGTAGCCAGAAGGATGCATAGCGCTCTCAAAGGTAGGACGTTGAGACAGCAGGGCACCAACTCTAGTCTCAGATGCATCAACCTCAAGGATGAAAGGTACCATAGGATCAGGATGTACCAACACAGGAGCAGAAGCAAAGGCAGCCTTCAGACTCTCAAAGGCATTAATGGAGTCTGGAGACCAATTCTGTGGGTTACCATCCTTTCTGGTTAGTCAGCGCTTTGACCAGAGACGAGAAGTTTCAAATAAATTTCTGATAATAATTGGTAAAGCCAAGAAAATGCTGCAATGGTCATAAACCCATGGGTCGGGTCACTGTAATACTGCCAAAAGTTTCTCTGGGTCCATCAAAAAAACAAGCAGTGGAAATGACATAACCCAGGAATTTAACCTGTTCATAATGAAACTCAAACTTCTCCAATTTGCAATACAGGTTATTATCTCTCAGCCTCTGCAGCACACAGCGAACATCTGTGTGATGGCTCTCTAGAGACTTGGAAAATATGAGAATATCATCGAGATAAACCACCACACATAGCTGCAACAAATCTCAGAGGACCTCATTAATAAATTCCTGGAAAACTGCCAGAGCATTGCAAAGACCAAACGGCATAACTAGGTATTCATAATGGCCTGTTCTGGTATTAAAAGCAGTTTTCCATTCGTTGCCCTACTTGATTCTCACGATATTGTATGCCCCTCGCAAATCAAGCTTCGTAAAAAGCGTTGCTCCCTTGAGGCGGTCAAATAACTCCATAATCAAAGGAATCAGATACGCGTTCTTAATCGTGAAGCGATTGAGACCCCTATAATCAATACAAGATCTCAGTTTATCATTTTTCTTTTTCACTAAGAAGAAACCAGCACCAGCAGTAGACAAGGATCTGCAGATAATCCTTGAGAAAGTGAATCGGCCACATACTCCTTCATGGCTTTGTCCTCCTAGACAGACAAAGGGTAGACCCGACCACGAGGGGTTATGGCACGAGGTTATAGGTCAATTGTGCAATCATATGACCAGTGCGGAGGCAAACTACTGGCTTGACCTTTGTCAAAGACGTTGCAAAATTTGCGGTACTCCTCCGGCAGGGCGGGGACTGAAGGGGTGAACAAGACCTTAGCCGCTTTCAGAAAAACATGTTTCCCTGCATTGTGGTGACCAGGAAAGAACCTCAGCACGAAGCCAATCAAGAGGGGTTGTGCCTCTGTAACCAAGGATAACCAAAAACCACCGGAAAATGAGGTGAGGAAATGACTTGGAATTGGATTATCTCATTGTGAAGAGCCCCTACGGCCACGGTCAATGGAACAGTCTCATGAGTCACATGGGCAGGTTGTAGAGGTCTCCCATCAATAGCCTCAATGGCAAGTAGAGTGGCACGAAGCTGCAGCAGAATCGAGTGCTTGGACACAAAGGCACCATCTATGAACAGGCCTGCAGCCCCAGAGTCGATTAGAGCCAGTATCTCAAAGGATGACTCAGACCAAGAAAGGGTAACTGGTACCAGGGGCTTATCCTTCTGGATAACTGGGGACAAAACAACACCACCTAAAGTCTGTCCCCTACAGGACCTCAAGGTGCAGGCGTTTTCCAGGCGGGTAGGACAAGAATTCAAAAAGTAACCTGCCTGGCCTCAATAAAGGCACAATCTCTCCCTCCTCCTAAAGGCCCTCTCATCCGCAGAGAGACATGTGAAGCTCAACTGCATGGGTTCTATCTCACTGGCAGACTCGGTACCAGGAGGTATGGGAGGTGAGGGAGGCAAGGGTGGGACTGCAAAGCACGGAGCCAAATGTACAGGAGGCTTCCCCAAGCGCTCCTTAAAAGAGGGTCTCTCGGAGTCTGCAGTCAATGAGGATGGCAAACATAATCAACTTCTCCAGCTCAGTGGGTATGTCTCGGGCTGCTATCTCATCTTTGATGTGATCAGAGAGACCATGAGAAAAAGCAGCCACGAGGGCCACATTATTCCATGCAACCTCTGCTGCCAGAGTACGAAACTCAATAGCGTAATCGTCAACAGTTCTCATACTCTGTTTGGTGGACATTAGGCTTTTGGCAGCAGACGTGGTGCATGCGGGAATGTCAAATACCCTCTTAAAGGAAGCCACAAACTCTGGGTAACTCTGGACAGCGGGTTTTTGCGTCTCCCATAGAAGGTTTGCCCAGGCCAAGGTTCTCTCAGGTAACAACAAAGCCTGGGGAATGCCCAGGAAAAAACCCAAGCCTACTTACCAACCAGCTCGCAGACAACTGAATTAACCTGTCTAACAGTATGCGTTAAAAACAGGGGTTTAGCCTGCACGCATTTGCAAACGCATGCATAAGCCACAGAGCCTGGTCACGGCACCCTCAAACCTACTTTGCTTCTGTCTGTGGGAAATTCCTGGGGCAGCATCACAAAGTAAATCTCAACATGGTTGAGAAACCCTCTGCATTGAACTGGATTGCCCCGAATCTCTGGGGAAGCAGAGCAGAACCAGACATACCTCCTATAGATGTAGCACCCTGGGGTTTAGTCAGGGAGCTCCTCACAAATTTACTTGCCAGAAGTAGTTGCCCTGGTCAATTGCTAGAGATCCATTGATTTCTCCCTAAGTTTGGCCTTGTTGCACTTTTCTCTTCTACCGCTAGGTGACTGGGTACTTGGTGGTACTAGATACGAGAAGGGCAACCCAAGGTCAGCTTATGGGTATATGGGCTATCTTAGCCAATATGCAGGGGTTTTCTTGAATCCCTTGGCCTACTGGGAGAACCTATATATTCGGGTGAGGTCAGGTGATCTGTGTTCTTTGCCACCTGGACGGCTGTCTGGGTGGACGTGTTTCGTGCGCCCTGGACTGTTAGGCCTGGAGATTGGGCCTATCCCAGGGGCATCTGGCTGCTAGGCTGTGTGAGGGACTATCCGGAAGTGAGAGAGTAGTGCAGGGTTGGGATTTCGGCTTGCAGTCCAACCAGGAATGACGGTTCTGCCGACTGGAGAACCTGTCAGTGGTCAGAGGTAGGGAAGCTGTCGCCACAAAGGGACCAACCGCCCTTTTACCAGGGACCACAGTGAGTAACTGAAGCAAGTACCGGAGCAGTATTCTCACCGAACAGGCATGGTGGAGAATCGGGAAACTTCAGGCGGTGATCAAGTCAGGGACCCAACCCGCGGAGGTGACACTTGCAGAGCAGCCTTGTGAGTCAAGCCAGGGACAGAGCCGGTTAGCAGGGGTGAAGCTTGAGAAGAAGAGGATTGTTTACCATCAGATATTCATGCTGCACGTTTTATTAGCATATATTTATTTATATCAGTTGATGCGACTCCGTTCTAGCTTATGTTGTTTTTTGTGATATCACACATTATGAGTTGCTGCTGTTTATTTTAATCTTACTTTAATTTTCATTCATTAATCTTTTATTTTGGAAGCACGGTTTTCTCCCGTATACACGAAGCTTGAGAAGTATCTGGAGTGCCAAGCTAGGGACTAAGCAGGGAAGCGTGGATGAGGCTTGAGGGAGATACCACAGCAAAGCTTTGAGGAGCTCCAGGGATTCAGAGTTAGTGAATCAGAGGGTCCAGTTAGAGATCAGGAGCTCAAGGGGCTGAAGAACTACAAGTGGAAGTTGTAGTAAAACAAAGAGGACTGTAACAATTTGTGTTAGGAACTGTTAAAGACCGTTGCCATAGGAGACAGCAATCCTGCACGTGCAGATGTGGCACCTTGCTGGGGGCCTTTCCCTGTACTGCTGTCCTCTTATTGTAGTCTCCGAGTCTGCCAATTTAAATTGCAATTGTTTAAGGGTGTCCTGGCCCTGACCCTCTTTCCCCCTTAGAATATAAAAAAAGGACTGTTAAGAGAAATAAAACCTCTTTTGCATTCAAGAAGTGTCTGGCACCTATTAACTTTATCAACCTTGCACCTCTATGCCTCACAACACACCCAATACAGAAACATGTCAGCTATCTTTGGCCCTGAAAGTTCTCATTAGACTGGACAAGGCCAGAGACCTTGCTACATAGAGGTAATATTCGAGGTGGGTGCCAGCACTGAGACCGGAGCAGCAGCAGGGACGGCCTGCAACACAGGTTTTACCGGAGCAGCCACAGTGGGAGGCTCCAGGGGAGCAGTGCGATTCAGGAGCGTGTGTAACAACTGATCCATGCGGTGATCCTGCTCATCCAGTTTGGAAAAAATATTACCAACAAGTGGATTGCCTGCAACTTTTGAATTCATGGCCTTTGCCTACTATCAGGAAACATGAATCAGACTGAGACAGAAGTGCAGGAAAAATCACACTATTTAATAAAATGATAAAATGGTATAAACAGAGCAAACGTAGTCCTGGCGAACCTGATCTCTGCATCGGGGACTAGTGGATTATTAGTATAGGGTACAGCACGACACAGTCTAGGGCACTTATTCACACAGAGTCTCGAAAATGGTTCCATGGCTATCGCATTTTGAGAAACCCTATCCTGGACGTTCAACGTTTTTTACAGTTACAATAAAAGTGTAAAAAAAATAAAAATAAAATAAATGAATAAATAAAAAAAGCCAAAAATAGTTGTCATTTTATTGTTCTTACTGTTTTACTGTATTTTATGCTATACTGTAATGTTTTATTGTTAACCCTTGTTTGCTTTGCAGGTATGCCATTTCTAACAGATTCCTCCATTCACATTGATCGATGTGGATGAAGAAATCTCTGCCAAAAAAAGAGTAAAAAATATGTAGCGAAGCATAGGGGCAATCCTCCCTCTGTCCACCCCAGCCCCTATGCTTTGCCATATATGCTCTTTTTTTTAACTGTGGTGGTGAAATCACCTCCTACAGTGCTGGAGTCAGGGGCAATCCTCCCTCTGTCCACCCCAGCCCATTTTGCAAATCTTGCTTTTTGTCACAAAGTTTTGAAACATTAAAGAAGAAAAAAAGAAAACACATTTTCCTTTTCTTTCTTCATTTTCCAAAACAAATGAGAGCTGCAAAATACTCACCATGCCTCTTAGCAAATGCCTTGGGGGTCTACTTTCCAAAAAGGGGTCATGGGGAGGGGGGTTGTGCTATCTTGGCATTTCATGACCTCCGAAATTGTGATAGGTAGTGAGTAAGTGAAATGAGTAATTTATGCCCTTAGAAAGCCTGAAGGCGTTGATTGGTTTTCAGGGTCCTGTACGCGGCTAGACTGCCAATAAGTCTCACACATGTGGTATCCCCAAATTCAGCAGAATGTATTTTGGGGTGTAATTTCACATATACCCATGGCATGTTTGAGCAATATATCATTCAAATGACATCTTTGTGTAAAAAAAAAAAAAATTGTAATTTTCCCGAAACTTGTGACAAAACATAAAATATTCCATGGACTTAACATGCCTCTCAGCAAATACCTTGGGGTGTCTACTTTCCAAAAATGGATCATTTGTGGGGGTTTGGTGCTATCTTGATGTGTGAGGGCCTCTGAAACTGTGATAGGTAGTGAGGAAGTGAAATCAACAATTTACGCCCTTTTAAATCTTGAAGGCGGTGATTGGTTTTCGGGGTCCTAAACGCAGTTAGACTGCCACAAAGTCTCACATGTGGTATACTCATACTCAGGAGAAGCAGCAGAATGTATTTTAGGGTGTAATTTTACATATACCCATGGCATGTTTGAGCAATATATAATTTAAGTGACAACTTTGTGTAAAAAAAAAAAAAAGTTGGTAATTTTCCCGAAACTTGTGGCAAAACATAAAGGGGGGGAGGTTGGTGCTATCTTGACATTTCAGGGCCTCCGAAACTGTGATAGGTAGTGAGGAAGTGAAATCAACAATTTACGCCGTTTGAAATACTCAAGGCGGTGATTGGTTTTCAGCACCCGTAGGTGGCTAGGCTCTCGAAAAGTCTCACACATGTTGTATCCCCGTACTCAGGAGAAGCAGCAGAATGTATTTTGGGGTGTAATTCCACATGTACTCATGGCATGTGTTAGTAATATATCATTTCAGTGATAAAAATGTTTCACTTGTGACAAAAAAATGAAATATTCAATGAGCTCAACATGCCTCTCAGCAAATTCCTTATGGTGTCTAATTTACAAAAATAGGTAATTTAGGGGGGGTTTGTACTGCCCTGCCACTTTAGCACCTCAATAAATGAGATAAGCAGTCAGAAAGTAAAAGCTGCGTTAATTCCAGTAAATATACCATAGTTTGTAGATGCTATAACATTTGTGCAAACCAAAAAATATACGCTTATTGACATTTTTCTTACTAAAGACATGTGTTTGAATACATTTTGGCCTAAGTGTATGACATAAATTTAGTTTATTTGATATTTTTTATAACAAAAATAGACTTTTTTTTCATTAATATCGCAAAAAAAAAAAAAAATCCCAATGGTGATCAAATACCACCAAAAGAAAGCTATGTTTGTGGGAAAAAAAGGACATGAATTTGGTTTTGGTGCAGCTTTGCATGACCGTGCAATTACCAGTTAAAACAGCATTACAAAACATTGCAAAAAATGCTCTGGTCATTAAGGGGGGAAAACCTTCTTGGGCTGAAGTGGTTAAATATACGCTTACATTTGTTTGCGACTGCAAAAAATACCAGTTGATGCTGCAAAAAATTTCCTGTGCTCTCTGCCTGTGCTATCGGCTAGCATTGTTCCCAATTCATGTCTGTGAACTATAGAACAACTCCTACCTTTGTTATGGAAATGAGAGAAGGGTTATCATTTAGTCCTAGCACAGTTCTTGTTCTAGGTTGACAATGCTGCTCCTTCATAGATGCAGCATATTAAGTGAGCATTATTAACCTAGGAAAGGAACAGAGGGCAAGGGGCCTGTGTCCTGTAATGTACTCCAAGAAAAGGATTTTGCAAAAAAATCCTATTTTCTTAAAAGAGAAGTATTTTTTTTTTTTTATTGGCACATCATACTTATGTAGCGCTGGTAGATTTGCAATCCATCATATGTTAGGTAAATTTAGTAACTTGTTCGTTAAATAGGTTAGGTTTGCCTCTGTTTCAGCTTGGCTGACGTTGTGTGTGTTTCCATACCTGTTATCACTGGCCAGTGTTGGAAAGGCAACGTGTCGAAGCGTATGGATGCTCTTCTGTCCCAGAGACAATTCGGTGGAGGTGGTCCTCCGAGTTGCATTCTGGGCCAGGGTATTTATGGGACAGACGCCATATTGTGGGGTTCGTTTTTACAGCCACCTGCTGGCCCTCCTGGCTGATAGGTATGCGTTAGAGAGCTATCTCACGGTCCTCCGTTCTGGAGGCCCATCGCTGCGGCACAGGGGTGGGCCCAGAAGCTTGTCTGGGGCCTACCACAGCAGCCGAGGAATGGTCCTGAGCTGTCTATCCAGAAGGGAAGAAGCTGGACAACCGAGGAAATCCCAGGGGAGGACCCGTCATGGAAGGATCATGCAGCATGCTGGTCTGGAGAGGGGCCTGGTGACTCGGTTGGAGGACATATCCTAAAAAGTAACTATACAGCATAGTGTTGCCGGGTTGGCTTAAAGGTTCAAGCACTGTGACTGACATTCATTGCAGAAAACCAATACATCCTGTGGCAGAGGATCGTACAGGTTTATCCCAAATAAGTCTGTGGCAGAGACTTTTGTTCGTGCTACGTACTGGCTGCTAGGCAAGTGAGAGAGGCCTATCCAGGCGAGCAAAGAGTGTGTCCCACAAGGGGAGTACATCCTATTGTAATATCCAAATTCTACCAGGACATTTGTCAAGAGTTTTATAAGAAGATATTTGAGTTTCTTCTGTGGTTTCCCTTCTGCCTCTTTCCTGCTACTTCCTTAGTAAATCGTTTAATAAAGCATTGAAAACGTATTTGGGTGTTGGTGCGTGTATCGTCCAGAGGTAAACTCAACGGAACCCTAGACCCGGTGCCTCTAAAACAGAGGGAAGGAGAGTGAAGGTAACAGCCCGCTTAAACCAGCAGCTCCACCGAGAGTTTGTGCTACACTTACCTAGGTGGATGCAGCATCGGTCCGATGCTGCATCTGTCCCCCGCCACCTCTTCACTGAGAACCGAGCCACCGAACAACACCAATGGCTCGGTTCTCTCACCTCCCTGAGCGGAGAACTGCTGCCTGTCAATCAGCAGCTCTCCTGCTCTGCTTCTCCATGCTCACTGGAGCGCTGAGCTGTGGAGGGGCAGGAACCGGCCGTCTCAGCGGCTCACTGAGAGGCTGAGACTGCCATCAATCCAGGCACCTGGCAGATCCAGACTTCGGTGCCTTGACCGATCCTGGTGACGTCAACAGAGAGCGGATTTCAGACCACTCTCTGCTCAAAATGGGTCACAGGAGTGCAAAACGATTTGCACTCCTATGACCCTTAAGAGAAGCCCAGCCAAATAATCCCAGGCTGGACTTCTCTTTTAATTGTACATTACAGGACACAGACACCAAAAGAAGTTCAACTGTCATATGCACAAAGAAAACAATGCCAACAGGCTCATGTAACTAAAGAGTCAAGAAAGACCTAAAGAACTAGGAAAGTGTCTTAAAGCACCTTACCATCAAAACTGGCATCAGAAGAGGTCTAAAATTCTACCTGTTAGAACTTAACAAATTTGTGTACAGAAGACCAGGCGGACTGTCTTTTAAATCTAGAAAAAGAAATGCCTGATGCTGAAAAGCCCAAAAAGCACTAATAGATCTCATGGAATGAGTTTTCGCAGGAAAAGGTGAAACCTTCTTCTTTAACCGCTAAGCCACCGCCCACCGTCATATGATGGCTGGACGAGGCTTCTATTGTTCTGGGAGGACGTCATATGACGTCCTCGCCTTCCGAGCCACTAGGGGGCGCGCGCGCGCCGCCGCCGGCGCGTGCGCGTGCCCGCTGCGTCGCTCGGGACCCGGTGCGCGTGCCCGGCGGCCGCGATGTCCGCCGGGCACCCGCGATTGCCGGGTAACAGAGCAGGAGCGTGGATCTGTGCATGTAAACACAGATCCACGTCCTGTCAGAGAGGAGAGGAGACCGATGGCGTGTCCCTTGTACATAGGGACAGCGATCGGTCACCTCCCCCAGTCAGTCCCCTCCCCCCACAGTTAGAATCACCTCCTTAGGTAATACATTAACCCCTCGAGCGCCCCCTAGTGTTAACCCCTTCCCTGCCAGTCACATTTACACAGTAATCAATGCAATTTTATAGCATTGATCGCTGTATAAATGTGAATGGTCCCAAAAATGTGTCAAAAGTGTCCGATATGTCCGCCGCAATATCGCAGTCACAATAAAAATTGCAGATCGCCGCCATTACTAGTAAAAAATAAATAAATAATAAAAATGCTATAAATCTATCCCCTATTTTGTAGACGCTATAACTTTTGCGCAAACCAATCAATATACGCTTAGCGCAATTTTTTTTTACCAAAAATATGTAGAAGAATACGTATCGGCCTAAACTGAGGAAAAAATGTGTTAAAAAAAAAAAAAAAATTGGATATTTATTATAGCAAAAAGTAAAAAATATTGTGTTTTTTCAAAATTGTCCCTCTTCTTTTGTTTATAGCGCAATAAATAAAAACCGCAGAGGTGATCAAATACCACCAAAAGAAAGCTCTATTTGTGGGGAAAAAATGATAAAAATTTCTTTAGGGTGCAGTGTAACATGACCGCGCAATTGTCATTCAAAGTGCGACAGCGCTGAAAACTGAAAAATGGCTTGGGCAGGAAGGGGGTGAAAGTGCCCTGTATTGAGGTGGTTAAACTGTAGTCTCTAACGATGAGTTGCCTAATCCACCTGGACATACTGGCGCAAGAGGCAGCGTGTCCCCTGTGAAAACTTTCAGGAATGAACAATAGTAAATGTAACTGTCCAAAAGAAGCTATAGTCTAGAGATAGACTCAAACAGTGCAAACCACATAGAGACTGTGGAGAGAAATTTCTCTAGGATGTTTAGTGGTAGGACACAGAGTACAAATGAAGTACAACATCTTGGTTAAGATGAAAGAGCAAAAGAACATTAGGTAGAAATCTTACCCCTGTGTAAAACAAAGAAAGGCTTCTAGGCTTCTTGCAGGATAATGCTGCTGACCCAGATACTCACCTCACGCAAGTGGTAGCAAAGAGGAAGTCAACCTTACGAATGAGTGAAGACAAGGGGATATTGTGACATGTTTAAAGCATGTTTTTTATAAGGCAAACAGAACAAGTTTGAGATCCAACTTAACCACTGGAGAATGCATGTGGGGGGGGGGGGGGGGGGTGCGATGTCAGTGATACCCTGTATGACTACCTTTATCAATGAGTTTCAGACAAGTGGTATTTGAAAAGAAATGACCAGGGCCAAACCCTGACCCATGGGGGTACTTAAGGCCAGCTGTTGTTCATGGCCAGATTGGAGGAAAGACAGAATTCATCCCACAGAGACCTTTCTGGGGTAGAATTCCCTGGCTTTGTATCAGGAGAAGTAGGCTTTCCAAGTTACATACTAAGGCAGGTTAAAAAAAGACACACGTCCATCTAGTCCGATCAATAGAGAACAAAAATAGTAAGCCTCAGTATACAAAATTCTATGCCCACAGTTCAGGAAAGGAAAAAAAACAATAAAGCATAATCTAATTTACTCCAGTGGGGGGAAAAAATTATTTCTGATCCCCCAAGAGTCAATCGGCTATTCTCTGGATCAGCTACCCCTGATGTTATTACCTATAACTGTTATGCCCTGTACACACGGTCGGATTTTCCGATGGACAATGTCCGATCGGAGCGTGTTGTCGGAAATTCCGACCGTGTGTGGGCGCCATCGGACATTTTCCATTGGATTTTCCGACACACAAAGTTGGACAGCAGGAGATAAAATTTTCCGACAACAAAATCCGATCGCGTCAATTCCGACCGTGTGTGGCCTGTTCCGACGCACAAAGTGCCACGCATGCTCAGAAGAAATTCCGACACGGGACAGCTCGTTCTGGTAAACTTAGCGTTCGCAATGGATACAGCACTTTCGTCACGCTGCAATGTTAAAAATGGTTTAATACAGCGCACTCTCTTCTTCTTTATAATGTAACAAGAGTTAAGTAGTTTTGCTGCTCATATTCACACACACTTCTCACAAACTTTTATTTGTGTTTTTTTAGTGGGATTCCCTGAATATATTGTTATTAGTTGTCACATCTGACAGTTTTATATTTTTTAATTTTTTTTTATTTTGGATTTTAAGCCTTTTTTTTTTTTTAATGTTTGGATTTTTGCCAAGGCTGATCTTTGTTCAATGTTATTTTTATTTTTACTCCAGAATATTTTTGGGTGTGTTTTGTGTGTCAAGTTACCCCATCACCATTGATATCTTTTATTATTTAATCTCCAGGAGATTGTTTGGTGTTGGTGTCCCTTGTTCATTTCACATTGTATATTTGAAATGTACCTGAATCCTCACAAACCAACTGTCATTTTTGAAGTAAAACACATAGGAGAGTATAATTCAAAACAAAAATCCTTTATTAAGGGATCAGAACCAAACAAAGAGGAAGGCAACACTGGATCAACAAGAGAAATTAGCGAAGCCTGGGACCCCCACGGCAGACATCAATTCTTCAACATCAAAATTGGTGGCCTGAGGAGTCCATATGTAAGGGAGGGCAGTCTGGTCCAGAATTCGCAGAGATCCAGATAGCAGCAGATGACATCTGTGTCCCCAGGCTGTGGTACCACAAGAGGCTGCATCTTTTGGCCGACCAGACTGAACCCAGGGCAATCACTGTCTGGTCTTCCTTCCACGCTTCATTCCGGGCTGTGGCTGTGCTGTTGGAGATGTGGCAGGAGGAGGAGTAGGACCTGGAGGAGGAGGAGGACTGGGAGGACCTGGAAGAGGACTGGGGGGACCTGGAGGAGAGGGAGGAGGAGGAGGAGGACCTGCAGGAGGAGGAGGAGGACCATCCCAAAGATGTGTGTGAGGTGTAATTTGGCCCCTCATACCTTTCTCCAGAGCCTCCGATATGAGGGCCTCCCACATGGCTTTTTGGCCCTCCTCCATCCTCTGCATTTTATAGGCTATGAAGGCAGCAATGTTCTCCTGCATGGTGTGTGGTGCTCCCAGGACCTCTGTAGCCCTCCAAAAGAATGCTATAGCAGCCTCCTCTAGGGTACTCCTCCTACTGCCACTTTCTGTTTTCAGGGGGGGGTGGAGGGACCTGCAGATCAGCCAGCCGGCTCGGCCCGGCCACCTCCTGGCTGAGACTTCTCTGTGTATGAAAAAGGGACATAGTTTTAGTTTTTGCATCATCAATCACAATCCTAAATTAGTACTCCCAACTAACATCTAGTTAACATCATTGATTGGACAAGCAGAAATATTTAGAGGAATGCTATACCTGGCTCAATCTGGGCTCCTCCACATGTGGCCTGGAAGGCCCAGGTTGGGCGTCAGAAGCCTCAGCCAGGGGGGAAGGAAGCGTGGAAGGAAGACTGGAGAGGGATGGCCTGGGTTCAGTCTGGCCTGCCAGAAAGTGCAGCCTGTCGTAGTACAACATCCTGGGGACATAGATGTCATCTGCTGCTCCGGATCTCTGTGAATCCAGGACTTTCTTGCGCTCCCTTAGATATGTACTCCTCAGGCCACCAATTAATATCTTTAAATAGGTGATGTCTCCCGTGGGGGTCACCTGCTTCACAATTTCACACAATTGCTCCAGTGCTGCCTTCCTCTTTGCTTGGTTCTTGAAATGGGGGTGGGTAATCTCCCACAGACAGGGCAGCTCACTTAGCATATCTATGAATACTGACATGAAGTCATTGTCTTTCATTAAGATATCCATGTTCACTGCAAGACACAACACAAGACAAAGCCTAATGTCAGACAAAACTCTCCTAATCTTGTTACAATATAGGCCTCAATCTAGAAGCAGTATAGGCACAAGTTTGTCTCTTACCTTCGTTCTTACGATCGGCACGTCCAATGCTCCTTCCTCCTCTCACAGATCGTACGTAATACGCACGCGTGTTACGCTTTATACACACTGCGCATGCGTGTAACTCCGCCCGCCCCTGACGTTCTTTCTAGTGTATTCCCCGCCCCTTTTCGTTCGGCGCAGTGGGTGAAGAGCACATGGTGGAGTTACAGCAGGTGCGTGCTAATTCTAGCAACGAGGAGGAGGAGGAGGAAAGGCCGGATCCAGGCACGTCCCGATCCAGAAGGAGACGTTTTAAGGCCACAAATATGTCGTTTGGGGAGATGTTGGAGATGGTCGACATCATGAGGAAGTCCGACTATGACGGAAAATATGGGCCTTACCCCAACCCCAACATCAGAAAGTCCAAGATCATGGCGAAAGTGGTCAGGAGTCTTGAGAGGAATTTCGGGGTACGAAGATCAAAAGATCAGCTCAGGAAGCGGTGGTCGGACCTGAAGTTGAGAGAGCCAGAGCAGTACCGAAAGATCCGGAGAGTGCTGCAAAAAAGTAAGTAGTTGTGCTGTGTTCCTATTCTTTCTGTCTTTATTACGTTCGTTCTGCTCCATATGCTTTTATTAATTGTAACGTTTAAAAAGGTCAACTTTAATGTTCATGGGCCCATTATTCGTTCGTATCAAACATTTTTCTTTCAGCCTCTAGAACACCATTGTTTAGGCCATATGCATTTTCACACATTTTTGGGGACCTACTTGGATGCCAAATATTTGTTTGTGTAGATGGGTTTGTTACTAGAATGAAATGCAAACTAGATTGTGTGTAAAGAGAGGACACTGAGCAGCTGTTTTCACATCTGGACACTGAAGCACTAGTGTGGGACACAAGAACACCCTTTTTATTAGGGGGGCCACACAGGTGCTCCAGTGTATACTATAGGGGGGGCTACATCTGTGAAGCTTGTACTAAACAGGTAAAGTATTGCAGCTTGACAAAGGACACTAAAAAATATACATCTTGGAACTCGGCTAAAATAGACAATTGTACCCCACTTCCAAGCAATGTTTCCTATTTCTAGTTCTGCCTTCAAATATCTGTGTGCTAAGTATACCATTTTTGTTTTACATAGGGGAGAAAAGACTCGGACACCCCTCATCCCAGGAGACCAGAGACCCCCCCCTCTGGAAGAAGGGGAAATACCAACCCAAGAAGCTGAGCAGGAGGAAGAAGAAGACGTGGTGGAGATTGGCACCACAACAGGTGAGTGTCTGCGACCACAGACTCAGGTAAAAGAGATGGATGGTGGCAGATTTTTGAGACCTTTTTTTTGTTCTTTATCTCTTTTTAGGTGATCGTGATCCAGAACGCTTTACATCTGAAAGTGCCCAGATACTCATCGGGGAGATCATGGGGTGTAATCTCCAATTGCAAAACATCCAGCAACAAATCAGTGATGTTATTAAAAAAATAATAACATCATTGATGTTTTGGGGCGAATTTAAACCCCACAAAATCACCTGTTTTATTGTACGAAAATTTTTTCAATGTTTAGAAAAGCCAAATTTGGAGGATGCACACAGTGTGCCAACATGTGCTATCTGCCATCACGGGAGATCAATGGATGCGTTTTGGGGGTGCAACCCCTTCCTCAATAATAAAGTCGCATTGAGGAAGGGCTTGCTCCCCCAAAACACGTCCCTTGATCCCCCCTGATGGCAGATAGCACATGTTGACATTCGTAAATTGGTGTGCATCTTCCAAATTTGGCTTTTCCAGGGGTGATTTCCCCCCATCTGAACGCTATATCAAACACAGTTCCTAAATACTCATGTCTGATATAGCCTTCAGGTTTTACCATATGTGAACTTTGTAAGTTCAAGTTTTTTGGCTTTCTTGTTGGTTTTACACAGGCCTGTTTTATCTGAAATGGATATTTCGATTTTTGATAATGCTACTGCAAACATTGTTATACAACAAACATGTTGGTTTGTTTTAAAAACCTTGGGGAAATGCACATGTGATTGTGCAGGTATAAAAAAGTGCCTTACTCAAGAATGTGTGGATTATTGTCTCAACACTACAACACTTTTGGGGTGATGTAATTGCTGTTTTATGCAAAAATGGGGGATATTTCCTAAGGGCAAATCCACTTTGCACTACAAGTGCAGGTTCAGTGCAGTTGCAAGTGCACTTGTAGTGAAATGTGTTTTTGCATTTAGGAAGTACCAGCCAACACTGTTTTTTATAAGGTTACCCAATCACGACATTTTCTGCACTCAACACATTTCTGTCAGGGTCAGCTAAAACAAACACAAGCAGTAAATGTCCACAAAGAATTTCTTTTGGTTGTTTTTTATTTGAAAAAGGTGTCACAGATTGTCTGGCATATTGATAGCCCCCATACCCGCAAAGAACTCCAGGTAGCGTAACCGGACATCACGGGCATTCAGGGAGGGCAAGCCAGGATGGCCACTTTCAAGCGCCGTCAGTGTTGATGGATTAGGGATTCCGGCCTCAGGCCCAACTGAGCCAGCATAGTTGGCTGAATGTTTTCTTAAAAAATTATGGAGAACACAGCAGGCAAGTATTATATGGTTCAGTTTATACTCCTCCATATGGATGGGTGTCAGAAATAATCGGAACCGGCTGGCCAGGATTCCAAATGTGTTCTCCACCACTCTTCGGGCTCTGGCCAGCCGGTAATTAAAAACCCTCTGTTCCGGGGTGAGGGTCCTCATCGGGAATGGCCGCATCAGGTGGTCCCCCAGCGCAAATGCTTCATCAGCAACGAACACAAATGGGAGACCTTCAACATTGTCCTCTGGAGGTGGCAAGTCCAAGCTGCCATTCTGGAGACGCCTGTAGAACTCCGTCTGGGCGATCACTCCACCATCGGACATCCGGCCATTCTTCCCCACGTCCACATACAAGAACTCGTAATTAGCCGACACCACCGCTAACATCACTATACTATTAAACCCTTTGTAATTATAATAGTACGACCCCGAGTTGGGTGGTGGGACGATGTGGACGTGTTTCTCATCAATTGCCCCTCCGCAGTTAGGAAAGTTCCACCGCTGGGCAAAGTGGGAGGCCACAGTCTGCCATTCCTGTGGCGTTGAAGGAAACTGTTGAGGAAAAAACAATAAACATTACTATTTTTTCAAAGATACATGGCAAGCAGATTATACACAAACATTATGGGGCAACCTCCAGATAGCATTTACTAAGGGGAATTTAACAAGGCCAAAGTATAAGGAACCCCGATCATATTCCCCCTCCCCCCCTCTCATGGGCCATTTCTAACATTATAGGGGGGGGAACTCTTGGACAGGTAACCCTCTTCACTTCATTGAGAGATGAATGCCTAAATAATGGGTATTACTTGGAACAGCCCCTCCTTAGTTACACTATTGGCAGACCACTGGACAGGTAAGAAGTGTCATAATACAAAGATATAAATACACACTGTACACATTTGAGGACATTTGAACATTCTGCTATTACCTATCAAGATAATAATAGGATACCAAAACTTTAAACAGTACCATTGGAAAGTATACAGGCAGGCCCTTGCACTACATGCTTTGGGGAATTCATCCATACATCTGACCAGTAAAGAGGTGGGTATAGTGTGTATGGGTTTGGCAAAGTCAGCAGATAGATGATTGAGGATAGAGAATTGGGATCAGCTGACTTAGCAGTTGGGGGAGGGAGGGTTAAAAAAAATTTGGGAACACCACAAAAAAAACCCTCTGGCACTCTGCCTGAATTTAAATCAAAAATAACATTTCCAAACATTTTAGGGGGTGTTTGGGGTAAAGCACTACTATGGAGCTGATAAAATACATTGTTAAGTGACTACATGAGGTGAATATAGGCCAGGAAAGACCATGCCGGGGAGGTTATTGAAGGGCAAATATGTATGAAGGAC